>NC_139637.1:13729663-13754663 GCF_964638095.1 Poromitra crassiceps
ACACACACACACACACACACACACACACACACACACACAGACACACACACACACACACACACACACACACACACACACACACACACACACACACACACACACACACACACACACACAAATTCCTGGTTTAAAAAGAAATCACTTGAGAGTAAAAGTAAAAAAAACTAGCTAATTAGGGGGGGGTTATATAATTTCGAACGATAGTTCCTTTTCTAATTTTCTTCAAGTTGAATTTAGGTCTGCAGAGGTGGGAAGGGTGCAGGATTTTGAATTCATTTGCAGGTTAAACTGTCAGCTGAGCTCTGTTATTGAAGCTTTGGCTAAAGGCCTGAATTTTACAATGATGTTTTGAAATAAATGTTTAAAAATCGATTGTGTGTTAAAAGCTTGTGTTTTCATTGGCGTGATTACAGTAATTTATTATGTGTCCGCTATCAATTGGTTAATAAAATCGCTGGGCTGGGCACAGTGTTTGTGGTGTGTGGGAAATGTTTCTTTGAAAAGCTTGTGTGTTACGTTTTCATTAGCGTTAATACACTAATAATTAATTTCAATGTCCGCTATCAAGAGCAATTCAGTTGGTTCATGAAATCGCTGGGCTGCGTGCGGTGCAGTGGTTGTGGTGTGGGAGATTCCAGCTGTCAAAAGAAGACAAAAGACTTGCTCCTGGCCAATCCCGGCGCTTGACTGCTGCGTAGGCAGGCACAGGGCGTGGTTTTTGCGTAACCAATGTGTGATTTGAAATCACGCGGGAAGCGTGGGAACAGAGAGAGGGGATGACATGTGCAAAGGACCGGATGTGCAAAGGTCGGATTCGAACCCGGGTCGGCCGCGCGAAGGGCCAAGCCTTCGTGGTATGTGCTACCAGGTGAGCTACCACACACTGCAGAGGTGTTTTCTAACTCATCCACCTCATCTCCTTTGTGATTATGTAATGTATTCTCATTGCTGTCTTACTGTCTGTCTCTCTGTCTGTCTGACCATCTGACCGTCTGTCTGTCTGTCTGTCCGTCTGACCATCTGACCGTCTGTCTGTCTGTCTGTCTGTCTGTCTGTCTGTCTGTCTGTCTGACCGTCTGACCGTGTGTCTGTCTGTCTGTCTGTCTGTCTGTCTGTCTGTCTGTCTGTCTGTCTGTCTGTCTCTCTGTCTATCTGACTGTCTGTCTGTCTGTCTGTCTGTCTGTCTGTCTGTCTGTCTGTCTGACCGTCTGACCGTGTGTCTGTCTGTCTGTCTGTCTGTCTGTCTGTCTGTCTGTCTGTCTGTCTGTCTGTCTGTCTGACTGTCTGTCTGTCTCTCTGTCTATCTGACTGTCTGTCTGTCTGTCTGTCTGTCTGTCTGACTGTCTGACCGTCTGTCCGTCTGTCCGTCTGTCCGTCTGTCCGTCTGTCCGTCTGACCGTCTGACCGTCTGTCTGTCTGTCTGTCTGACCGTCTGACCGTGTGTCTGTCTGTCTGTCTGTCTGTCTGTCTGACTGTCTGTCTGTCTCTCTGTCTCTCTGTCTATCTGACTGTCTGTCTGTCTGTCTGTCTGTCTGTCTGACCGTCTGTCTGTCTGTCTGCCTGTCTGACCATCTGTCCGTCTGTCTGTCTGTCTGTCTGTCTGACCGTCTGACCATCTGTCTGTCTATCTGACTGTCTGACCGTCTGTCTGTCTGACTGTCTGACCGTCTGTCTGTCTGACCGTCTGTCTGACTGTCTGACCGTGTGACTGTCTGACCGTGTGACTGTCTGACCGTCTGTCTGTCTGTCTGTCTGTCTGTGTGTCTGTCTGTCTGTCTGTGTGTGTGTCTGTCTGTCTGTCTGTCTGTCTGACTGTCTGTCTGACCGTCTGTCTGACCATCTGACTGTCTGTCTGTCTGTCTGTCTTTCTGTCTGTCTGTCTGTCTGTCTGTCTGTCTGTCTGTCTTTCTGTCTGTCTGACCGTCTGTCTGACTGTCTGACCGTCTGACCGTGTGACTGTCTGACCGTCTTTCTGTCTGTCTGTTTGTCTGTCTGACCGACCATGTGTCTGTCTGTCTGTCTGTCTGTCTGACCGTCTGTCTGACTGACCGTCTGTCTGTCTGTCTGACTGTCGCTTTGGATCTGTCATTCACCTTCGTTGAATCTCAAAGCATTTGGTACAGCTGATGGCGGTTTGGTCTGCTTGCTTGTCATCCAGAGAGGTCTGATGATCAAGATTCAAGGTTTTTTATTGTCACACCATTGTACAAGTACACGCGTGTGAAATTCTTATGCCATTGGTTCTCAAATGGGGGTCCGGGGACCCCCAGGGGTCCGTGGCACTTTGCACAGGGGTATGCGAAAAGTTTTCAGGCAAATAAAAATAAATACTTTTTTTGCAAAAGCTTCATAGTTCAATGAAAATATTTTATGCTTTAAATCTAAAATGGTTCATGGATTACATTCTAATCTAACAAACCTATCAATTTAAAAGTCAAGCACGTTACCGTGGAAACCACAAATCAGAATGAGGGGGTCCCCGGTATATTTTCTATCTTGTAATGGGTCCTTGGCTGAAAAATATTTGAGAACCTCTGTCTTATGCTGTGGGCTCCATTACAGACAAGGTGCAGTAGATAAATAGGTACAAAATCACAGCAAACCACAAATACTGTAGAGCACACAATCACAACGATGATAGGGCAATATAGCTAAATAGCAGATAATGTAAACAGTGTATGTAAGGCAGTTGAGGTAAACAGTAAAGTAAGAAAGTATAAGGTAAAAGTGATAGGTATTGAAATAGAATAAGATAGAATCAATATAAAGTGTCCAGTGTCCAAAAGTGTCCACTTGTCGTCAGTGTGCAAATGTCAATAATACAGGTGTTTGTGTTATTTATTGAGGAGTCTCGTTGCCTGCAGGAAGAAACTATTCCACAGACGTTTGTGCTTTCAGGACCCTGTATCTTCTCCCTGAGGGCAACATGGAGAACAGGCTGTTGTGCGGGTGGTTCGTGTCCTTGATGATCTTCCGGGACCTCCTGAGGCACCGCTGATTGTACAGTTCCTGCAGTTTTGACAGTTCACATCCTCTCACGTGCCTCACTCTTCTCAGTGCCTTGTGGTCCATGGTGCTACAGTTCCTGTTTCAGGTACAGCACTTCTCCTCCCTCCGTTGCGAGCAGGGACTGTAGGTTTTATAGGTGATTCATGTGCTAATTAGCATATGATGTCCCTGCCACTCTGGTGTGCAGGGACCATAACAGAAATACAGGGGCAAAAACATAAGCTCCAGACAACTCTGTGGCAGAGGTTATAATAGTGGTAATGAATGCCAGCGTTGACAGAAGGTCTAGAGGCCATAGACATTGGTGAACAGGTGGGTTTACAGAAAGTCTAGAGGCTATAGGCCTTGGTGAACAGGTGGGTTTACAGAAAGTCTAGAGGTCATAGACCTTGGTGAACAGGTGGGTTTACAGAAAGTCTAGAGGCCATAGACCTTGGTGAACAGGTGGGTTTACAGAAAGTCTAGAGGCCATAGGCCTTGGTGAACAGGTGGGTTTACAGAAAGTCTAGAGGCCATAGGCCTTGGTGAACAGGTGGGTTTACAGAAAGTCTAGAGGCCATAGGCCTTGATGAACAGGTGGGTTTACAGAAAGTCTAGAGGCCATAGGCCTTGATGAACAGGTGGGTTTACAGAAAGTCTAGAGGCCATAGGCCTTGGTGAACAGGTGGGTTTACAGAAAGTCTAGAGGCTATAGGCCTTGGTGAACAGGTGGGTTTACAGAAAGTCTAGAGGTCATAGACCTTGCTGAACAGGTGGGTTTACAGAAAGTCTAGAGGCCATAGACCTTGGTGAACAGGTGGGTTTACAGAAAGTCTATAGGCCTTAGGCCTTGGTAAACAGGTGGGTTTACAGAAAGTCTAGAGGCTATAGACCTTGGTGAACAGGTGGGTTTACAGAAAGTCTAGAGGCCATAGGCCTTGGTAAACAGGTGGGTTTTACAGAAAGTCTATAGGCCTTAGGCCTTGGTAAACAGGTGGGTTTACAGAAAGTCTAGAGGCTATATACCTTGGTGAACAGGTGGGTTTACAGAAAGTCTATAGGCCTTAGGCTTAGTTCACACAGACAATCTATGCCTTGCCTTGCCTCAACCCACGCCTACGCCGAGCTGGGCGTGAACCTGTTACACGCTTTTGCGATCACACCGCACGCCTTTTGCACGCCGAACCTGGAGCCGAGTCACAAGCGCCTCTCCTCTCTCCCGACTGTATTTTTTCACGTGTTGTCCAGAATTGTCATGGGTAGCCTCTAGGTAAAATAAATCGGATATATTTAATGTTATATTGATGCTGGATATGTATAACCAGGTCTGACTATAGTCGGACATTTTAGAGAGGTGATCTTGCAAGAATATGTGCTGGCAGCCTGGCACACAACAACATTGCTTCTTCGGTCGCTATTCTCTCTCATGAAGATTTGTTTGCCGACGGGGAGAAAGCCCCACGTGATAGCCACCCGTCAATCTCTCTGTCTCTGCTCAACATGTTGTAGTAACTGAATTTTATTTTGAAATTCAGTTGATTTTGCCATTTCCGACGGATATTGTGCGTTTTTCTTTCATGGCTTGACAGAAGAAGCCTGCCTGCACGCGCCTTGTCGGCTTCAAAATAGAACTCACGCCTATTCGATAAAATCGGCAAGGCATAGGCAAGGCGTGGGTACACGCAGGGTTCAGGCTCAGGCGGCCGGTGTACACAGCCTCGTTGACTAAAACGGACGCCTATTAAAAAGCGTGGGTAAAGGCAACGCAAGGCAAGGCATCGTCGGTGTGAACCCAGCCTTAGGCCTTGGTAAACAGGTGGGTTTACAGAAAGTCTAGAGGCTATAGACCTTGGTAAACAGGTGGGTTTACAGAAAGTCTAGAGGCCATAGGCCTTGGTGAACAGGTGGGTTTACAGAAAGTCTAGAGGCTATAGGCCTTGGTGAACAGGTGGGTTTACAGAAAGTCTAGAGGTCATAGACCTTGGTGAACAGGTGGGTTTACAGAAAGTCTAGAGGCCATAGATCTTGGTGAACAGGTGGGTTTACAGAAAGTCTATAGGCCTTAGACCTTGGTAAACAGGTGGGTTTACAGAAAGTCTAGAGGCTATAGACCTTGGTGAACAGGTGGGTTTACAGAAAGTCTAGAGGCCATAGACCTTGGTGAACAGGTGGGTTTACAGAAAGTCTAGAGGCCATAGGCCTTGGTGAACAGGTGGGTTTACAGAAAGTCTAGAGGTCATAGACCTTGGTGAACAGGTGGGTTTACAGAAAGTCTAGAGGTCATAGACCTTGGTGAACAGGTGGGTTTACAGAAAGTCTAGAGGCCATAGACCTTGGTGAACAGGTGGGTTTACAGAAAGTCTAGAGGCCATAGGCCTTGGTGAGCAGGTGGGTTTACAGAAAGTCTAGAGGCCATAGGCCTTGGTGAACAGGTGGGTTTACAGAAGGTCTAGAGGCTATAGACCTTGGTGAACAGGTGGGTTTACAGAAAGTCTAGAGGCCATAGGCCTTGGTGAACAGGTGGGTTTACAGAAAGTCTATAGGCCTTAGGCCTTGGTAAACAGGTGGGTTTACAGAAAGTCTAGAGGCCATAGGCTGTAGCTCAGGAGGTAGAGCGGGTCCTCCACTAATCGCTTTGGATAAAAGAGGTCAGTGGTTCGATTCGCGGCTCCTCCAGTCTGCATGTCGAAGTGTCCTTGGGCAAGACACTGAACCCCAAATTGCTCCCGTTGGTGTGCCAGCACCCTGCATGGTAGCCTGCCACCATCGGTGTATGAATGGGTGAATGTACCTACTGACTGTAAAGCGCTTTGGATAAAAGCGCTATATAAATGCAGTCAATTTATAGGCCTTGGTGAACAGGTGGGTTTACAGAAAGTCTAGAGGCCATACAGTAGGCCTTGGTGAACAGGTGGGTTTTCAGGTTTAGTTTGAAGAAGGGGCAGATCTCAGCTGGGAGAGAGTTCCACAGGGCTGCCACACTAAAAGCTCTGTTCCCAAAGGTCCACGGGCGGGTGTGGAGACTGAGAGCAGACCTGTGTCACAGGACCAGGAGGAGATGTAGTGGTGGAGGAGGTCACAAACATAGTTGGGTCACTAGAGCGTGGAGGATTTTGTAAGTGATGCAGGACTTGACCAGGAGCCAGTGGAGGTGGATGAGGGTGGAGGTGAACTGCCAGGGCTTGGTGCAGGAGAGAACCCTCAACCTGGCAGCTGAGTTCTGCACATGGAGCCTGTCCAGGGCTTTGCTGGGTACCCTGGACAGGACTGCAGACGGGGGGTCTCTGCTACAGTAAAGTAAAGTAAAGTACACACATCCACTTGATTAGCAGGTGCAGGACAAACAAATAATCAGTAACCGCTAAAAGAAGTAGAGTCTGCCCACTGCTAGAGACTTCTCCAAGTAGCCTACATTTATTGTATTATGTTTTGCTCACAAACAACCTTCTTCAGAATTAATCATTCATTCTGAAGATGGTCATTTGTGACCACAACAATACAATAAATCTATTGGAGAAGTCTCCAGCAGTGTGCTGATCTACTTCTTTTACTGTCTCTGCCACAGGGTCACGGGGTCAAAGAGAGATGACCGGAGTTGGGAAATGTTTTTGAGCTGATAGAAGGCAGATTTTGTGATGATTTGATATGTGACTGATAGGAGGGGATGAAGCAAGTAACTTTAGTCATGCTCAACCACATGAGTGTGTGTGTGTGTGTGTGTGTGTGTGTGTGTGTGTGTGTGTGTGTGTGTGTGTGTGTGTGTGTGTGTGTGTGTGTGTGTGTGTGTGTGTGTGTGTGTGTGTGTGTGTGTGTGTGTGCAGAGTGCAGCACGGCTCCAGACAGCCTCACACGTGGTCAGTGTGTGTGAGCTCAGGTGAGGATGGGAGCGTCCACGCTAGGCTTCATATATCACAGCACATCATATTCTCGTTGTTTTAGAGGAGAGGGGAACATATTTTATTTCATCTCTTTCAATTTACATCCAATTTCTATGCTGTTAATAATAAAACATAATTTGCTCCTTCATGTTATTTCCAGTCTCCTGGCTTCATGTGAAAATGCAGATGAAAACATGGACACCACACAGGCTGTTGACCAGGTCCAAGAGGACATCATCTCACCCCGTCACTTTTCAACATGCAGAGTAGATCAACAGACTCCTATAGATCCCACGTGTGAAATCAACACCACAGGAGTGTGACAATGACACAAACCGTTGGCCAGTAAGGGTGTTGTGGTCTTTGACATCAGAGACCGGGGTTCGATTCAAAGTCATTTCAACCATAAGTCACATTTAACTTTTTGTTATTTAAGCCGAAGCCAACCATTTCTCTAACCTTAACCAAGTTGTTTAATGTCTAAACAGGCTCCCTTGTGTGTTCAGAAGTGAAGCCAAGGTGAGAAATAGTCAACATAGAGAGGACACGCTATGTTGTGAATAATGAGAATGTGTTGAGATGATGGAGCTTCTAAACTGTGAACACTGTGTGGACTCTTAGCCTAAAGCCTCTCGTGTCATAACTCTGTGTTTGTCTTTTCTTTTCATGTTTTATTGTTTTGAACTCTCTTCTTCTCTTAGTTGAACTATTTGACTCTTGTGAAGCCCTTTGTCTCTTTGCTCTGTGAAAACTGCTGTATGAATAAACTTTTACTTAGTACAAGTCTAACAGTAAACATAGTAAACACTGTGGTCTGTTTAGGTTCAGACTCTGAACCTCAGAGTTTCTGTTCCAGGTTGTTCTTCTCTGTTTCTCTCATGCTGCCTTCATGTAAACAGGACTTTATGATCTTCACCACCACACAGAGTGACTAGGAGCAGCCGACCAAGTCCTGAAAACGAGTCAATCATAGAAACAAGTTAATCAGATCTCATCACTTCTTCTCTTCTAGTTTATTTCCCTGCAGGCAGCAGCTGGTGGTGTGTTCTAACATGTTGATAAACACATTCATTTTAACATGTCCACCTGAACTCATCTCTCATTCTAACACCAGCTGAACTCACAGTGTAGGCCTATGTGTGAAACAGCAGTGATAGAGTTTACGAGCAGCACCTGAAGGCAGCAGCGTCTTGGAAAGTCCTGACTCTACTTTCACTTCCATGTCCAGTCCAGTCAGCAGTTAATCAGAAACAGGCTGGTGGTTGTTTATCTGTTGCTAGAGGCAACATGTTGGATTCAACAGCAGCAGAGTGAGGAGCTCAGACGCCCCCTGGTGGTTTATTATCAGTGATTCTCAACCTTTTTAAGGACCCCTAGTTTAGTCCACATTAGAACCACAGAAACCCATTTGATAAGATTCTGTCTCTTGTACTCAAATCTGAGCATATTTTCTTATTGCTAGATATGATTTTGTCCATAATTGTTCATGTTTCAAGGTAAAATCCTGGTTAAAAATGTTTTCTTCTGACACCTACCCCTACACCTACCCCTGTAGACATAACTGCATTTTGTATTTTGTGTAGATGTGTTTTTGTGGATGTATCAATGAATGAATGAATGAATAAATGAATGAATGAATGAATGAATGAATCAATCAATCAATCAATCAATCAATCAATCAATCAATCAATCAATCAATCAATCAATCAATCAATCAATGATTTGATGTGTGACTGATAGGAGAAACTAATGAACTGACTTTATGTGTGTGTGTTATTTATGTATGTGTATATTTGCTTTAAAATAAATAATAACCAAATATAGAAGCCAAAACTCAACAATCTTTTTGTGCTTTATAGATGCCTCTAAGGCTTTTGAGTTAATCAACAAACTGTTGTCCGTATAGTGCTGGCCTACAACAGCTACTTAAGATATGCTCCCAGTAGGCTACGGTATAGAATGTGGCATCCAATATAACGCCAAGGAGAGTGACATTATGATTATGCGTTGTAAAGAAGATCGAAAGTCAGTTTTCCCTGATTTTTATTTGAGTAACAATGTTCTTGAAGTGTGTACTGAGATTAAATATTTAGGCCATTGTATTACAGATGATTTGTCTGATGATAACGATCTTCAGAGACAGCGTTGTAAACTATATATGCACAGGCAAACATGTTGATTCGTAAATTTCATATGTGTACTTCAGATGTCAAAGCCTCAGTGTTCAGAACGTACTGTACGCCGCTGTATACTGCACACCTGTGGAGCAGCTACAGGAAAAGCAGCTTGCAAAGACTAAACGTGGCCTAGATGATGCAGTACGACTGTTGTTGCGTGTCTCTAGATGGCACAGTGCCAGCCAGCTGTTTGTCAGTGTAGGTATACCAACATTTAAAGCACTTTTAAGAAACCTCATGTACAGATTTATGTGTCGTTTAGATGAGTCGATGAGCAGTGTTGTTGTGGCTTTAATTAATCCTGTCAAAAGTAACACCAGGTTCAACTCAACCATGTGGCAACATTGGCGAAAGAGCCTCTATGTATTATAACTGTAAACTTGATTGTGTTCTAAAATGTTGAGACATACAACACACAATCATTTAACATCTCTAGTCAAGCTGCAGCGCCTGAACTCATCTCTCACTCTAACAGCTCAACTCATAGTATTATGTGATACATTTAACAGGGGTAGAGTTTACAAGCAGCACCTGAAGGCAGCAGCATCTCTGGAAAGTCCTGACTCTTTACTTTCACTTAATAATAATAATAATAATAATAATGCATTTTATTTATGGGCGCCTTTCAAGGCTCTCAAGGACACCGTACAGACATGGTTAAAACAAGCAGCAATAATCAAGGCATAAAATACAAATACAAATATAATTTAAAAAAACAACAAGTAAGTAAAATAATTAGTAGAGAGAATAGGCCAGTTTAAAAAGGTGTGTTTTCAGGTGTGATTTGAAGATGGAGAGAGAGTCAAGGTGTCGGATGGTTTGTGGGAGGGAGTTCCAGAGATGGGGGGCAGAGCGGCTGAAGGCTCTGGACCCCATGGTGGTCAGCCGGGCTGAGGGTATGGAGAGTTGGAAAGCATGTCCAGTCCAGTCAGCAGCCAATCAGAAACACAGCTGGAGCTGGTTGTGTTTGCAAGAGGCAGCATGTTGGATTAAACAGCAGCAGAGTGAGGAGCTCAGACGCCCCCTGGTGGTGTATTATGGTTTACATCAGTGATTCTCAACCTTTTTCATATCAAGGACCCCTAGTTTATTCCACATTAGAAGCACAGAAACACATTTGATAAGATTCTCTGTCTCTTGTATCAAAATCTGAGCATATTTCTTATTCCTAGATATGATTTTTTCCATAATTGGGAATGTTTCAAATTCCCATTTGCCCAAATCTTTTTAGTAACCTCCCTTGCTTTCAAGCTCAGGATATACACACACACACACACACACACACACGCACACACACACGCACACACACACACGCACGCACGCACGCACGCATGCACGCACACACACACACACATATGGGGCGTCAAATGTGCCAGTCTGGGCTCAGTGAGCAGTCGAACGTGTTTGAAGCTACGTGTCTACGTACGCGTGCACGTGTTGAAAAAAACCATTGGTCTCCATGGAAATCTACACGGTATGCGGACAACCTTTTTAGAGTAGCAGAGGCGGCTCTAAATTATAGCTATAGGCTACATCTTTCCTCCCAAAATATGTTTCCCTTGCTATTGCATTGCATTATGATGGTCCATACCTGATGTTCTAGTCATGTGATATTCAAGTTGTTCTCATCATCCTCTATTGGCGTTTTTGTGCTTAATTGTATATTTTCTCAAGTGTGTGTGCTTATATGAAGAAAGTGTGTGCACATTAATGTATTTTCTCACTCCTTGTAGGCTACTTTACCATGCTTTTTTAAATTATTATTATCAGCCGTTTCCCCCTGTGGTTTATCAGGACTTTTCAAAGTCTGAGGGTGTGGGCCTCCCCCCAAACAAAAATTGGGGACCAAGCCCCCCCCCCCACCACGTCCCCACACACACACACACACACACACACACACACACACACACACACACACACACACACACACACACACACACACACACACACACACACACACACACACACACACACACACACACACACACACACACACACACACACACACACCAGTTTACTTGTTGACTGTCTGTAGTTTTGGTAAATTCCTGGATGCCTGTGGTATCATGATTATGTTATTTTGTCCCAGCAATTATTTGATCCATACGACTGAGACAAGATAGCTTCAGACTATATTTAAATAAAGTTCGGTCTGAAGGCATTTATTTGTTTCTGACTGGCAAATTGGGGAAAATGGTCAAACCCAAAACTACTGTATCTCTGAACTATCTTTAACCAAATCAGACACATTTAGGCTATTCTATGTGATCTCCCACTTTGAAAACCTCTTATATGGTTCATCACATGAGTTGTCAGGTGACCCCCCTGAGAACATCACATGACTTGTCAGGTGACCCCCCTGAGGTATTTGTAGGCCAGATCAGAAGCATCAGAATTCTTTATTCACCAAGGTATGTTTTCACATACAAATTGTCTTGGTGTGATTGGTGCTCTCAAGTAACCTGATAAATTACAACCAATACACAATATAAATAAATAAGGGTAACCCTTTATTTTACAGGTACCCTAGTTACATATGAACTATTTGTAATTACACATGAACACCAAATGTAATTACACAGTAATTACCAATAGTTATAAATGAAGTTCATATGTAGTTACATTGTAACAGACCTGTAAAATGGAGTGAGTCTGTTCAACTGTAGTTCATATGTAGTTACATTGTAACAGACCTGTAAAATGGAGTGAGTCTGTTCAACTGTAGTTCATATGTAGTTACATTGTAACAGACCTGTAAAATGGAGTGAGTCTGTTCAACTGTAGTTCATATGTAGTTACATTGTAACAGACCTGTAAAATGGAGTGAGTCTGTTCAACTGTAGTTCATATGTAGTTACATGGTACCGGACCTGTAAAGTGGAGTGAGTCTGTTCAACTGTAGTTCATATGTAGTTACATGGTACCAGACCTGGACCTGTAAATAAGCTCCCGGCTGGGACAGAGATTGCTAAAACCCAGTGGTGGATTCGAACCACTGAACTTCTGATTGCAAAGCAGGCGGCTTTAACCACTCAGCCACGAGGGCTTTCCAAATTTCATGGTGGAGTTTAAGAGGATAACTGTATGTCAGTCAGATGTAGTTGCTGTCACTTCATAGCTTTGTTATTATACACAGAGACTTGGGGGAAAATATTGATACTTTATTTAGTTGTAGGTATGATTTTGTCCAGAATTCCCATACAAAAATTCTAATAAAAGTATTGTAGATATAGAGGTAACAGTGAAACTATAATCAAAATAGCCATTCTTCTACATTCTAATTGTTAGCTTATTGTAAATGAGTCATTTCCCCATCAATTTCCCAATTTCTCAATTTGTTGGGGACCCAGTCGAAGCCCCTCAAAGACCCCTTTGGTCACCAGACCCCCGGATCATCTCTCCCCAAAGTCTATACCCAGCCCAGCCCAGCCCCCCCACCCCCACCCCCACCCCCCAAAGTCTATAAATCCCCTAATCCGCATAAGGGGGGAACTCCCCCCTATTTTCTAAATACATTGTATGAACTGTGCTCTAGAAACATTTAGTTATATTTAAAGATTTTAAATAAAAAAATTCATTCTAATAATTTTCTGAATTGTGGTGTAAATAGTCCCACGATCCATTTACAGCTCATGGGGGGGGGGGGGGGGGGGGGCTGGCACAGTCACACTGCAGAAATGCATTATTGCCTGTCTTTCAAGCTACAACTAACAAAGTATCAACATTTCCCCCCAAGTCTATGCTTATAATAAAGCTAGGAAGTGACAAACTACATGTGACTGACATACAGTTATCCTCCCAAACTCCACTAAGAAAGTTGGAAAGCCCTCGTGGCTGAGTGGTTAAAGCCGCTTGCTTTGCAATCTGAAGTTCAGTGGTTCGAAACCACCACTGGGTTTTAGCAATCTCTGTCCCAGGCCAGAGCTTCTTTACAGGTCCGGTACCATGTAACTACATATGACCTACAGTTAAATAGACTCACTCCACTTTACAGGTCCGGTACCATGTAACTACATATGAACTACAGTTGAATAGACTCACTCCACTTTACAGGTCCGTTACAATGTAACTACATATGAACTACAGTTGAATAGACTCACTCCACTTTACAGGTATGTTACCATGTAACTACATATGAACTGCAGTTGAATAGACTCACTCCACTTTACAGGTCCGGTACCATGTAACTACATATGAACTACAGTTGAATAGACTCACTCCACTTTACAGGTCCGTTACAATGTAACTACATATGAACTACAGTTGAATAGGCTCACTCCACTTTACAGGTCTGTTACCATGTAACTACATATGAACTACAGTTGAACAGACTCACTCCATTTTACAGGTCCGTTACAATGTAACTACATATGAACTACAGTTGAACAGACTCACTCCATTTTACAGGTCTGTTACAATGTAACTACATATGAACATCATTTATAACTATTGGTAATTACTGTGTAATTACATTTGGTGTTCATGTGTAATTACAAATAGTTCATATGTAACTAGAGTACCTGTAAAATAAAGGGTTACCTGTTCAGTTACGCTTCAGTTCTGCACCGTTTTTCACTGATTGGATGTGCGTGCTTTTTACTTTCATGCTGACTGGACTGGATATGGAAGTGAAAGTAAAGAGCCAGCACGTTTTAGAGACGCTGCTGCCTTCAGGTGCTGCACGTAAACTCTAAATCTGCTAAGTTAGTCTTGGTGAAAACACTCAGAAACCACCATGTTTCAGGATTAATCCTCATGAAGGACATTTAAAAGGTGTTTGAGGTTTTCATGTCAACAGAAGTGAATATAAAGTTATGGAATATTACAGTAATCATAAGTGCGATGGGTTTATAATCAGTGATGGACTGTAAATATGGACAGAGCTTCATAATCAATTACACCGATACTATGATAAATATAGAACTACTAAATATGTAATGATGACATGGGAGACTTTTCTCAAGGATCTTTCATGTGATGCTGACACAACACAAACAAACATAAGGAGAGTCTCAGCTACAATAACAAAGTGATAGAGTGCTTCCCAAAGATTTATTGTAGGAAAAGACATCTCACTCCAGTAGATATATGAGAATCTAACACTCAGAAAACCTTAAAGCAGATAACATCTTGAAGCAGTTGATGTGATTTCACAGATGAAGTTAAAGGACAGAAGTCTTTCATCTGACTCAGTTTGAGGAAGTTAGTCGCTGGGAAAGAATCATGTCACACAGGAAGGCGAAGCCTCAAGTCACAAATACATTCGACTCGAGTGACACTCAGATACACGTCATGTGACATACATGTGCTGTATGTCATGCTACATGTGTGCTGTATGTCATGCTACATGTCTCAGTACATACACTATGTGCCGTACATCACATTGTCACACACATTTTCACTGCCAACTCTGTCAGGACTTTTCCCCCCAAAAAATTCTACGTCTACTTTTTGAGGCTTATAATTAGTCAAATAAGACCCTAAATTACATCGTTGGAAGGTTTTGGTGCATTTTGCTTGCCAGGGTCTTTATGTTCCTTCACCAATTTGAAAATGTTGCTGCATTTGGTTCTAATTAGGCAACTAAAACAAGTTGGTTAAGGCAGTGGTTCTCAAATTTGTTCACATGAGGGACCCCTAAACTGACAAAGATTAGACCACGGACCCCCATTTGATTTTGTCCCACAGTCCCCCATATGATAAGATTGATGCTTTTAGATGTTTTATTACAGAAAGTGCATAAAACCCATGACCAAAATAGTCATTGTGTTACTTATGAATGGAATTATAGGGAAAATAAATTACCCCCTTTTTTGCTGGGGACCCCCTGGAACACCCTAAGACCCCTGGGGGTCCCCGGACCCCCATTTGAGAACCACTGGGTTAAGGTTAGGGTTATGGTTTGGGTTAAGTATGTGCCATACATCATGTATATCACATTAGCACAGTACATAGACAACAGTATATGTATATCACCAAACATGTATGTGCTGTAGATCATGTGTCACAGCACATGTGCAGTGTATCACAGAAGGCTTGAAGCAGAAACAGCGGCTCTTCCTCTCCAGCAGGTGGCAGCACTGAAAACAAAAGAAAGCAGGTTGAGTTCCCCGCTGACTTTTTCTTGGAGACAAACAACAGGACTCCTCTATCAATGATTCATACCTCAGTTAGTGGGAACCAGAACCCGACCTGATTTAAAACAAGAGAAGAAGAGACTGCTGTTATTTAGTTATTATTATGTTATTGTTCTGTAAAGTCTGAAGAGTCTGAAGTGGTCTGAACTGGTCTGAAGGGATCTGAACTGGTCTGAAGGGGTCTGAACTGGTCTAAACTGGTCTGAAGTGGTCTAGTGCAGTGGTTCTCAAACTTTTTCACATGAAGGACCCCTAAACTGACAAAGATTAGACCACAAACCCCCATTTGATAGGATTTTGTCCTACAGTCCCCCATATGATAATACAATTGATGCTTTTAGATGTTTTATTACAGAAAGTGTATAAAACCCATGACCAAAATAGTCATTGTGTTACTTATGAATGGAATTATAGCACAAACAAATGACCCCCCTTTTTGCTGGGGACCCCCTGGAACCCCCTCAAGGACCCCTGGGGGTCCCCGGACCCCGACTTGAGAACCACTGGTCTAGTAGACTGACCTTGGGCCTTCCTCCTGTAGAAGATGAATCCAGCCAGAGGTAAGATGAGACCCAGAGCCAGTCCAGAGGCTCCGATGGCCATCTTGTTTCTCTTAGACTCGGGCATGGAGGGATCTGTGGAGACATTGAGATGGTTGATTTCAGACAGTCCAGTGTAACTCAATCTGACTGGCTTGTCCAAGGAGGAGTGTTTTAGCTGGTGACTGTGTGGACACGGCTCAGTAACATGATTCAGTTTTATTACTGTGATGACTTCACACCTCAGCCCCACTTCGGAAATAGCTACTGTTATTTTTTATTTTGTAAAATGAAAGCACAGATTCAGAGATTACATGTCCAAAGCTACTAATGATAAATGGACATACTAACAACTTTATAATGTAATTTATAGCTCAAGTACTCACACATTCCACTAGAGGGGCAAGAGGTGGATTGATAACTTTACCTGTACCAAAGTCCAATTATATGAAGAGGGCTGTATTTTACAGGACGATAGTAACGTGGAACAGCCTTCCAGGTGTTCGTTACATCAAAGGAAAGGCTTGTTGCCTTTTTGGTTTGTATGGAACTGCATGGGTATGTGAGAATTATGAGGAATTACTCAGATTTACAGTAAATGTCAGGACTTTGACCTGGATTCCTCAAGAACACAGCTAATTTCCATATATATTTTGTCATTGATTTTCAGCAGAAAAAAGTGGAAAAGGTGTTGAGTATCTCTTTAAAAGGAAACTTAGACTCCACATACACTCATACATACATACATACATACATACATACATACACACATACATACATACATACATACATACATACATACATACATACATACATACATACATACATACATACATAATGTATATATACACTCACTCATACATAAAATACAATTTTAGTCCGCAGGCTAGCTTGAGTACTTACGGACCTTGCTACATCTGGTTCTAAATGATCTTTTATCTTGTTTTATTCTCTCTTTTTCTCATGTGATACATGTTTTTTATGATACATGTTTTTTCTATTTGTGTATTATTTTTTATGTGATATATGTTTTGTGTTTTGTGTATTCTATTGCATTGTCTGTTATGTAATGTATATATTTTCTTGGACCTGCAGGAAGACTAGCGGTCATGTAGGCATCAGCTAATGTGGATCTGTTTTAGTAAACAAATAAACAAATACTGATCAGTAATATCTGATCACTGATATAACAGATTAGGATGAATAATAGGATTATTAATTATAAGTGTTATAGTGACACAGTAATGTCACACAGTACAATCCAATGGGAGGCTAAAGAATCTGACCTGCATGCACTACATGAGTCTCTGATTAAAGTGTCACAGTTACAAATACAGAGGCATTTAACTTTCAAATTCTTTGTAGTGAAGTTAACTTTGATGCCCTTAGACCCCCTAGTGGCGACAGGTGGTAGACCCGTGTGGCTGCTGATGAGGGAACAACACTGGTGTCAAAATGGTAGCCTCCTGTGACAACTCTTAGTGAGTGTGCAGCAGTGATACTCAACTTGTGGCTCGGGGGCCAGATGCAGCCCGCGATACGGTGCCAAGTGGCCCCCTGGCCATTTTCTAATTCACAATGAAAACTATAAAGTTCGACGGAGCTCCAGATAAATTCTCAAATATCATCACCTGCTCGCCACCCAGGTACTATGTACTAACTAACTTAACTTAACCTATCCTGTGTGCACAAAATTGTCAGACTAAAGTCCGGCTGACACCCAAAATACCTACAATCTGCAACAGAAAAATGAATATTATTAATGTTTGTTTATTAACTGGCCCCTGGCCTCCTGTCATTTTGTAAAAGTGGTCTCCGGGCAAAGCAAGTTAGTTGAGTATCCCCGGTGTACAGTATGAAGAAACAAGATGACAAGACACACAGGCAGACAGGCAGACAGCCAGACAGACAGCCAGACAGACAGGCAGACAGGCAGGCAGGCAGGCAGGCAGGCAGGCAGGCAGGCAGGCAGGCAGGCAGGCAGGCAGACAGACAGACAGGCAGGCAGGCAGACAGACAGACAGACAGACAGACAGACAGACAGACAGACAGACAGACAGACAGACAGACAGACAGACAGACAGACAGACAGACAGACAGACAGACAGACAGACAGACAGACAGACAGACAGACAGACAGGTAGTTACCCCAGTCCTTGATCACAGGCTCGAACAGGCTGGGGTGCTCCACTATGCAGGAGATCTTCTCTCCAGACCTGTTCAACACACACACACACACACACACACACACACACACACACACACACACACACACACACACACACACACACACACACACACACACACACACACACACACACACACACACGGATACACACACGGATACACACACACACACACACACACACACACACACACACACACACACACACACACACACACACACACACACACACACACACACACACACACACACACGTCAGTCAGCTGTGGCAGTGTCTCCTCTCCTTTGTGCCATGTGCACGCTGGCTGGTGGATGTGGCTGGCTTGTGGGTGATTCTGGACAGATTTCTGCCATTCAAATGAAGTCTGATGTGTCAATGATGTTTTCATCACTAGTCAACATTAATATATCTGTTGAGTTGTCAAAGACTCTAGGACACTTTTGTTTTTGTGTTGAGAAATGTTAAAGATAGCCTATGTTAGCTTTGTCAAGAGTGTTTTACAGACATAAACAAGTGTGACACCATGACATATTTACAGTTATCTATCTATCTGTCTGTCTGTCTGTCTTTCTATGTATCATTTGAATGCAGAAACTCTCTTACAACATTGCATTTCCACTGGTAATCAATGGAATGTCCTGAATCACCTGGATGTGTACCTGGGTGGATCTGGACTCACCTGGGTGTGTAGCCTACAGGTGGATCTGGACTCACCTGGCTGTATAGCCTACAGATGGATCTGGACTCACCTGGGTGTGTAGTGTACTCCAGGTGGATCTGGACTCACCTGGGTGTATAGCCTACAGGTGGATCTGGACTCACCTGGGTGTATAGCCTAAAGGTAGATCTGGACTCACCTGGGTGTATAGTCTAAAGGTAGATCTGGACTCACCTGGGTGTATAGCCTAAAGTTAGATCTGGACTCACCTGGGTGTATAGCCTAAAGTTAGATCTGGACTCATCTGGGTGTATAGCCTAAAGGTAGATCTGGACTCACCTGGGTGTATAGCCTAAAGGTGGATCTGGACTCACCTGGGTATAGCCTACAGATGGATCTGAACTCACCTGGGTGTGTACTCCAGGTGGATCTGGACTCACCTGGGTGTGTACTCCAGGTGGACCTGGACTCACCTGGGTGTGTACTCCAGGTAGGAGTGGAACTGGGAGTACCAATCGCCGTCGTCCATCTCTTCAGTGGAAGAGACATCAGAGGTGACTTCCTTGTCGTCTCTCAGCCAAGTCACATCGATTTGTTTTGGGTAGAAGTCGTAGGCGCTGCACATCAGCATGGCCGTGTGTTTCCCACCATCGGGCGTCACTGACCTCAGCCTGACAGAGGGTTTCACTGCAGGACACAGTGTTAGTGTTATCATCTTCATCATCATCATCATTATCATCATTATCATCATCATCATGATCATCATTATTATTATGATTATTATTGTTGTTGTTGTTGTTGTTGTTGTTGTTGTTGTTGTTGTTGTTGTTGTTGTTGTTGGTGGTGGTAGTAATAGTAGTAACTGCAGTAGTATTACACAGAAACAGTACTAACAGTAATAATACTCCTAGTTGCAGCATCAGTGTTTTGCCCCCAGATGGCGTCACTGAGCTCAGTCTGGTTCAGAGTTTATCTGAACCAGAATAAGAATCACTTTTATTGGCACACTATGCAAAATTACATACGTAATTTGTCTTTGATGACAAATTTATGTTTTTTTTTAAAGACATTTGATATAGGCTATAAACATTTAATTTTCCTGTAATCATATTTACATTTTTCTTTCAAGTGAATATTTCCATAGATGCATAGTGTCAAAAATATTTGAATTGTAGACACAATTTTACATTTAATGATGACTGATCAATAGATACACTATAAACCAATACAGATGTTTAATCGAAGGTTGACAGCAGATACACACATAGAACGATTTCATAAACACTATACATATAAACTTCAGTGAAACTCCAAATGAAACCATAAAAACATTCAAATCTGACAGAAAGGTTTGTAAGTGTGGAAATGTTTTCTTCAAATTAAACAATGTTAATTGACAAAGATGTAGAATGAAAGTAGTTGATGTGTTTATTATTATGACTGAGGTTAATTTGATGTGTTTATTGTAGAGAGCAGCAGCTCACCTGTCTTAGACAGAACAACTGGGTAGGCAATGTCAGCGTTGTTTTTGCAGAACCTGTACTTCTGCTGCTTTCTGTACCTCATCTCTGCAGGATCGTTGTTCCATCGCTCTGCTTGCTTCAGCCCAACCTCAGTGTAGCCGACATACTTCCCCACACTGCTGCTGAACCTGGCGTACTCAACCTTGTTGTAATAGCAAGACTGAATGTACTCTATGTCCTTCAGCTCAGTGGAGTTGTACACACAACGGGCCACCATATAGTACTTAAATCCATCTGGAGATCAAAGACAAAGTCTGTTTAGTTTCACTGATATAAATATAATTTCTATTCCAACTGAAGAGTATTATCTCTGAGCTATTGATCAGCTCAGCTATTGATGTATTGATCCTACCTGCTCCATACAGACTGATGAAGAAGAGGGAGAAGAGCAGAACAGATGAAGCCATGTCCCTCTGTTGAGTTCACTAACTGACAGACTCAACCTGTCTGCTATAAAAACTAATGTAGGAGCCACACACTGGTCACATGACCAGCATCACCTGTTGCCAGGCAGACAGTCCGGCCTAAAGGCTGCTGGTGGCAGAGAGTAGCCTGCTATCCAGACCCATATGAATCACAGTTGTCATACTTTTCATATGGGTCTGCTGGACCTATGTGCCCATCCACTGTTTATTCAGGACAGATACTGTCGGGGATACATGATTGGCTGGTCGATGTAGGGGGTGGGACCATATTAAATAATTAATCCAACGTGATCTAACATTACCAATAATAAGTTAACTAAGTTAAGTTAGTTAGTTATCATTTATTTCCTTATCATTTTATTCGTTATTTATTAAGACAGACAGGCAGGCAGGTAGGCTATAGACAGACATGTTAATGTAGCAATATCTAAATGGTACAGTTTTATGGTGATGATAACATTGATTTGTTGATCAATCAAAGTATCTCAATACACACTGGATACCACTCCACTGACAGTATTTAACTTGCACTTTATTTCGCGATCAACAGTCATTCTGTGTTATTTTGCTGTTTTACTTTGAGGGGCTGTGATCGAGCTGGTGTAACGGCTGTAGAATGTTCACAAAAATAAAATGGACAACATTGACTTAGTCTCTTGTAGTCAGACCCACCATCAACGTCATCAAGCTTCCAGCGACGGAGGATATCGACGTATAGAGACGTAGATATCATCTACGGCTGGCACTGACTCAGCTACATGGCTCTCGTCTGAGAGACAATTATCCCTCCTCCCCATCTCTTTTTGTAATAGGATCTTTTCACCACACTGCTCAGTCACATGAACTCCATGGACTGACTGTTGTGTTGATGTGTGTATGAGCGTGCAGCCAATCACGTGTGATGACAGACAACAGCAAACAAGATGAGTGACAGTCACAAGTATTCACAGTATTCACAGTATTTGATGCATTTTAATAACAGACAACCTAAAGGCAGAATGTAAGGTAAATAGCCTATATCATAAGCAGGGTCTACTATGTTGTTGTTATAATACATAATGTTATGTTTTTACATTATTTAAAGTAGCCTACCAAACATAGGCTAATGTAAAATGATGGTATTCTGGAAATTATAAGGTTTAGTATTATTAATTGAATAATTTGATACATATGCACACATACCAATCATAGGTCAAAAATTACAAATTTCTTGAATGATAAAAGCCAGAAGGGGCCAGTAGGATACAAACTGAAGAGCCATTTGGGAGCCCAAAGAGCCAGTGCTCATTACTGAGCTGAGCCAAATAATCTGAATCACTAAAAAGAGACAGAATTCTCATCATGAGTGAAAACACAACTGGAAGTATAGTAAAGTTTTCCCAGTATGCTAATGTAACGGACTGTTCTGTATGTTTGTTATTGTGTACTTTTATTGTGAAGTCCGGAAGAGGAAGTGGGCTGTTGGTTCACTCGGTATCTCTCTCGCCCTGACCAAGTAAATGAGTGGCAGCAGCTTTCAACAACAAGCGGTCTCTGACTCCTTATTCCATCATATAAACAATATATAAAGAACCCAAACGCCACTAACGAGCCTCTTCACTCTGATTGGGAAGGCTGGTGTAAACAAACAAAGTCACAAATTGTAAGTAGTTCAATATTTGAGAGAAAATCATTGATTCAACTGTATTTATATTAGTAATAGTAAAACTCTGTGTTGGGGACAAGGCGAAAAGGGTGAAATTTCAACATAAAACAGTATAAAAGTAGATAAAAAAATATTCCAAGAGAATAATAAAGTCTAGGTGAGTAATAAAGCATACTAAGCAATGATAACAAAAGCAACATGAAAAAAAGGATTAAAAATGCATCCCACGGGCATGAAAGTGCCTGAAATAAAATAATTACCCGTGAGTGTGTGAGGCAGCGAGGCATGCTAGAAATGAGCACACAATATTTCTAGCATAATGTAATTTAATAAAAGTATGTAGGCTAAAATAGGCTACTCAGGGTGCATTCGTAAATTCAATCTGATGCTCTAAACATCAGTCTAAAACTAAAATGAGAGCGCGGCTGTTCAAAGAAATTCAATGCTTTACAAACGGTCCATTTTGAGTGCACTCTGGTGCTCAGAGTGACTGTTTACGAATGCACCCATAATAAATGCAGTGATTAACTATTCAGTCCAATGCCACAATAGAAAGCTGTGTTATTTCAAAGTTAAACAGTGAAAATGTAAATATTTATGACTGAAAAGAACATACAGATAAAAAGTTTAATTGATTTGTTTGTGTGAAAGTTAACATGTGAGGTGAATCAGTACAGATCCACACAGCAGAGAGAAGCAGTATAAAACCAGTAGGACAGAAAGCAGTCTGTTAACTCCTGCAGCTCCTTCAGTCCACCTCACATCATCAATAACTGATCAGTTGCATTCGATTCCTTTGATGAGAAAGAAAGTTCCTGTGGCCACGCCCAGCAGAGCCACGGTCAGACCCAGTCCACAAAACACCTCAGGTCCGATCCCCGGCTGCTCCTGCTCCACATCTGAGGAGAAACCAAACACATGAACACACAGGAAGACAGCTATAGATATGGTTGTTGTTAGCTAGACTAACTGTAGTTTTGGTTAGCTAACAGATAAAGATGCCTCACTCCAGATCCGGGTCAGCGGCTGGCTCAAGGCTCGGTGCTCCACAGAACAGCTGTAGATGTCTCCAAGCTGTGGGATGAAGCTCAGCCTGGCGACCTGGCTGAAGGTGCCATCTTTGTTGGGGTACGGGATGTTGAGGCTGGTTCCTTCAGTCACATTCACATCGTTCCTGGTCCAGTAGACCTTGACAGGAGCAGGGTAGAACCCAGTCACATGGCAGATGAGGTGGTTCTCCACTCCCAGCTCCACATCATCTCTGGTGTAGATGAAGCTGTGAGGAGCATCTACAACAATACAATATCATGTACACCTCTGCACAATTCATAACAACATCCCTTTTCAGTAGCATTAAATATGTTTTCTGAGTTCTGTCAAAAGCATTTTAATTATTTATATTATATATATACTGTATATAACCCTGTATGGATGTAATGGATGCTTGCTATTATTGTTGTATGGCCTGGCTGAGATTAAACCCTTTGATTTCAGGGAAAACAGATGTTTTATCCAGGTGTGTGTGTGTGTGTGTGTGTGTGTGTGTGTGTGTGTGTGTGTGTGTGTGTGTGTGTGTGTGTGTGTGTGTGTGTGCACGCGTGCGTGTGCGTGCGCGTGCGTGCCTGCGTGTGTGTGTGTGTGTGTGTGTGTGTGTGTGTGTGTGTGTGTGAGAAGTACAGTGTCTATATGAAATATTATGTTCTTATACAATAAATAAGAAAATCATTAAGGCTATTGCACCTTTTTAAACACGGCATTACAAAGTGCTTCACACACAATCAACAGTAGCTTAAACAAAATAATACAACATAATACAGAGAATTTTTTTAAAGATCACTTAAAGTTATTGTTTATTTATGACAGTAATGTAAAACACCTGCAGTCCTTCCTTATCTGTAGTTTAACTTGTTGAACACAGTGGTAAATTAAGCTTTGTCATGTTTCCTTACCGAGTTGCAGAGGAGGGTTCTTGTAGAGACGCTCCATTATTTGCATGTTTCCTTTGCAGATGTCCTGATGAGCCAGAGCCTGCTCATAACATCCTGGGCAGGTAGAATCCACTGCAAACTTGGGCAGAGACATAACTCCTTTCTTGTTGATGAAGTCTGCGTACCATCGCTCTTCACCATCCAGTCCATACATCTCCTCTCCATCAGTTTCTGAACAGCCAACGATTTGCAGATCCTCATGTAGAGCTGAGAGGACACAAGATAAAAAACAAATGTCAAACTTCTTCACATCCAGAATCACAGAGTGGATTTATTTTTCACATCCTCACGTCACGTTAAAGAGTCTGTCTGTTTATTGTTTTTATATTAAAACAACCGTTTAATAACTAATAAGAGTGAAAAGTGTTTCCTCAGAGGTGCAGAAAACGTTAAATATCTCCACTGACTCTAAAATCTCTCTCTGGTTCAGAAGGAGCTCAGTTCAAATGATTTTCACATCAACAGAACATTGGAGTGAGTGTGAGACTAAATGTGAGGAACAGACGTGTGATGTACTTACTGTCTGCTGTGACACCAAGGAGACATGAGAGGAAGACGAGGGTCTGTGAGCTCTTCATCTTCACAACACAACTTAGCACCGTGTCGACTTCACACTGACTGCTGCAAACTGAAGTAAACACAAGGAACAGCGTTGTCTTACACGCAGCTCCACCAATCACATTACAGCTTTGACCTGCATCATCAGTCTCCAGGTAGACACAGTTGAGAAATGCTGAGAAATAAAGTGATGATGGAGAATTACACTCACATAATGCCTGACTGTTTTATCTAGTCAGTCAATAACTTCCAAAGTGTTTTATATAGTAAAACATCTATAATGACTATATAGTCAGTC
>NC_139637.1:13759663-13789663 GCF_964638095.1 Poromitra crassiceps
TGCACATGGAGCCTGTCCAGGGCTTTGCTGGGTCTCTGCTACAGTAAAGTAGTAGGTCTCTGCTACAGTAAAGTAAAGTAAAGTAAAGTAAAGTAAAGTAAAGTAAAGTAAAGTAAAGTAAAGTAAAGTAAAGTAAAGTACACACATCCACTTGATTAGCAGGTGCAGGACAAACAAATAATCAGTAACAGGTAAAAGAAGTATAGTCTGCACACTGCTAGAGACTTCTCCAAGTACATTTATTGTATTATGTTTCGGTCACAAACAACCTTCTTCAGAATGAATCATTCATTCTGAAGATGGTTGTTTGTTACCATAAAAATACACTAAATCTATTGGAGAAGTCTCCAGCAGTGTGCTGATCTACTTATTCTACTGTCTCTGCCACAGGGTCACGGGGTCACAGGGTCACGGGGTCAGAGAGAGATAACCAGAGTTAGGAAATGTTTTTGAGCTGATAGAAGGCAGATTTTGTGATGATTTGATGTGTGACTGATAGGAGGGGGTGAAGAAAGTAACTTTAGTCAGGCTCAGCCACATGAGTGTGTGGGCTCTATTCTCCCACAGGCCATCGGCGCTATTACGGGCCTTAACCGCAAAAAAACGTGCCTTGCGCCTGTTTCGGCAAGATAGCAATAGGCTTTAGGCTGCCAAATGCGCTTTAGGCCGAATGGGCGTGGCGCAGTCCCAAAGTGGGCGTGTCGGCGCTAAATACCAGCCTAGTCATATCTTGGGAGCTGGCCTACATTTAGCGCTTTGCGCTTTTCAAAAGCAGGCCTATTCTTTGCCTTCACTGCTTCTTCTCTGTCACCCTTCTCTCTCTCTCTCTCTGAGTTCCCAGCATGCATTGTGTTTCTTCATTTCGCTACTAAATAGCCACCAAATGAGCCAAAATAGATATAAAAGGTAGTTCTAAATTAATGTGTAATGGTAACACAGCCTGCCATTGTCAACATTTCAATATTGGACCAAATAAAACCTCGAAATGAAAACACCACCCTATGTGAAACATATATGTCCTCCTGGGCATATATATACCCCTTGTCGAGTTAACGTGATTTAGAGAAGTAACAGCGGAACGCGCTTCGGAACGCGCTTCTAATGGCATCTGCTATACTGTGATGTCCGTCCAATAACTTGGCCCTATTTCACATTTAGTTTTACAATAAAAACACATTTATGCAATGACTTGACATAATGTAGGGTATATTTATGTGCATCATCCTTCCTGCAGCAGGCGAGAGAAAATGATATCTTTCTGGACAAACTTTCACCAATCTAATAGGCTATATTTTTCTAGCTGATGCATAGAACATTATTTTCACTTTGATCTTGCTATAGTGTAGCGTATTTACATGCTTGCAGTATTGAAACTGCAGTTAGATTGGTTTGAGAAGCATAATAATATGGAATAATAGCCTATAATGCAGACAGACAGGCTGGATGAAGGGAGGGGGGGGGGGGGGCAGAGCGTTTGGCTTTCGTCTGGTTTTGCGGGATCACTGGAATTGGAGCTAAAAAGGCAAGCGTGCGATTCGTTTATTGCACTTATCCAATGAGCATGACGGTGCATAATTTTACGCCTAAAAGGCGTGGTTGTAATGCTTTGGGCTGCATCTAGCGCCAGCACGACGATATCAAGTGCGCCTTTCCACGCCCACTGCTTTGATCTGCGCCTGCCGCTCGGCCTAGAAACTGCGCCGATGCAACGATAGGGGCCTGTGTGTGTGTGTGTGTGTGTGTGTGTGTGTGTGTGTGTGTGTGTGTGTGTGTGTGTGTGTGTGTGTGTGTGTGTGTGTGTGTGTGTGTGTGTGTGTGTTGGGACTTGTAGTTGGCCATGATGAGCTCAGGTGAGGATGGGAGCGTCCACGCTAGGCTTCATATATCACAGCATCATCATATTCACATTGTTAGAGGAGAGGAAACATATTTTATTTCATCTCTTTCAATTTACATCCAATTTCTATGCTGTTAATAATAAAACATAATTTGCTCCTTCATGTTATTTCCAGTCTCCTGGGTTCATGTGAAAATGCAGATGAAAACATGGACACCACACAGGCTGTTGACCAGGTCCAAGAGGACATCAGCTCACCCCGTCACTTTTCAACATGCAGAGTAGAACAACAGACTCCTATGTGAAATCAACACCACAGGAGTGTGAGAATGACACAAACCGTTGGCCAAAGGGTGTTGTGGTCTTTGACATCAGAGACCGGGGTTCGATTCAAAGTCATTTCAACCATAAGTCACATTTAACTTTTTGTTATTTAAGCCGAACTGAAGCCAACTATTTCTCTAACCTTAACCAAGTTGTTTCATGTCTAAATAAATCAAACTGTAACAGAGGTTTTTGGCTACGGTCTTGTGGTGTCAGAAAATGATGGAAAAGGCTCCCCTGTGTGTTCAGAACTTAAGGTGAGAAATAGTCAACATAGAGAGGACACACTACGTTGTGAGTAATGAGAATGTCTTGAGATGATGGAGCTTCTAAACTGTGAACACTGTGTGGACTCTTATAGCCTCTCGTGTCATAACTAAGTGTTTGTCTTTTCTTGTCATGTTTTATTGTTTTGAACTCTCTTCTTCTCTTAGTTGAACTATTTGACTCTTGTGAAGCCCTTTGTCTCTTTGCTCTGTGAAAACTGCTGTATGAATAAACTTACTTAGTACAAGTGTATCAGTTGACACACTGTGGTCTGTTCAGGTTCAGAGTTCCTGTTCCAGGTTTTTCTTCTGCTTCTCTCATGCTGCCTTTATGTAAACAGGACCTTACGAACTTCACCACCACACAGAGTAACTAGGAGCAGCCAGCCAAGTCCTGAAAACGAGTCAATCATAGAAACAAGTTAATCAGATCTCATTTCCCTGCAGGCAGCAGCTGGTGGTGTGTTCTAACATGTTGATAAACATTAATTTCAACATGTCAACCTGAACTCCTCTCTCACTCTAACACCAGCTGAACTCACAGTGTAGGCCTACTATGTGTGATACATTTAGCAGGGTAGAGTTTACGAGCAGCACTTGAAGGCAGCAGCATTGGAAAGTCCTGACTCTCCTTTCACTTCCATGTCCAGTCAGCAGCCAATCAGAAACAAGCTGGTGGTTGTGTCAGCTGTTGCTAGAGGCAACATGTTGGATTCAACAGCAACAGAGTGAAGAGCTGAGACGTCTGCCTGGTGGTTTATTTATGGTTTAGATCAGTGATTCCTTTTTCATATCAAGGACCCCTAGTTTAGTCCACATTAGAACCACAGAAACCCATTCGATAAGATTCTGTCTCTTGTACTAAAATCTGGGCATATTTTTTTTTTTGCTAGATATGATTTGGTCCAGAATTGTTAATGTTTCAAGGTAAAATCCTGGCTAAAAAATACACGCCAGAGATAAACAAAAACAGCATTCAATTAAGTGTGCTACTACATATACCTCTACGAGTCAGGAAATTAAGGAAATTATCAAGAAACATTGGCATGTGTTAACCTCTGATCATGTTTGTCAAAAACGTTTTGCTCAACAACCTCTGTTTTGTCATTACAGACCCAGAAACATCAGGGATTTCCTGGTCAGGGCAGACACATATACAGCCCCCTCAGCATCTGGACGGCTCACTGAAATGACGGGCTTTTTTCCTTGTCGTTCTTGTACAGCATGCAGAGATTCGTGTAAGCGTACAAGTACTTTTGCTAGTCATACTACTGGCAAAAAGTATGATATAAGACAGTTTTCCACATGCAGTACTAGCAATGTCATATATCTAATCTCATGTCCATGTGGACTTCAATATGTTGGAAAAACGATACGACAAATAAAAACAAGGATTATTGAACACAAAAGTGCAATTAGGAGAGGAGACGAAAAATCATCTATTGCCCGTCATTTCAGAGATGCTAACCATCCTATTTCCTCTCTCACGTTCTGTGTTATTCAGCAGTTAAAAGCACCACGTAGGGGAGGGAATATGGAACGTCTTCTTCTTCAGGCAGAGTGCAAATGGATATTCTATCTCCAAACTCTGCATCCAAAAGGTCTTAATGAGGAGATGTCACTAAATTGTTTCATCTAGAACATTGGGCTAGTATATGTGTGTCTGCCATAATCAGATTTAGCCTATAGCTTGTTTCTTTCTTTGTTTCTTTCTCTGTCTTTGGACTTTATATTATAGTATATATTTTTTAAATTGTCAATGTACTTTAAATAATTACTATTAATCTGGAGTAAATCAGGCTTCTTCTCTGTTAACCTCAGAATATGCTGTTTTTGTAACCAGCTTTAGATATCATACATCCTTTAAATGTCTTGACATAGCCCTGTAACATGAATGGATCCATTCACAGATTGACTCTGCCTCCAATCTATAAATAGAGCACAGGTGTGTGATTAGCCCTTTAGGCAGACTGAAGATGGCTTTGTAGCCGAAACGTTTCTGTTCAGTTTTCTTTCTTTTGTTTCACATGGTAGCACATTTGTATTGTTTTGTATATTCATTTATGGACCATTAAATTTATGGCTTCTTTATATCCGTGAACCTTTGGAGTGGACATTCCATTTTTTCTATCAGTGTGCGAGCTTCTCCTGGTTCCTTCATAAAAAATAAACAACAATGTTCTTCTCACACCTACTACCCCTGTAGAAATAACTGCATTTTGTATTTTGTGTAGATGTGTTTTTGTGGATGTATCAATGAATTAATCAATCAATCAATCAATGATTTGATGTGTGACTGATAGGAGAAACTAAATAATAAACTAATAATAAATAATAATAATGACTTTATGTGTATGTGTTATTTATGTATGTGTATATTTGCTTTAAAATAAATAATAACCAAATATAGAAGCCAAAACTCAACAATCTTTTTGTGCTTTATAGATGCCTCTAAGGCTTTTGAGTTAATCAACAAACTTTAATAAGTTGTCCGTATAGTGCTGGCCTACAACAGCTACTTAAGATATGCTCCCAGTACGGTATAGAATGTGGCATCCAATATAACGCCAAGGAGAGTGACATTATGATTGTGCGTTGTAAAGAAGATCGAAAGTCAGTTTTCCCTGATTATTATTTGAGTAACAATGTTCTTGAAGTGTGTACTGAGATTAAATACTTAGGCCATTGTATTACAGATGATTTGTCTGATGATAACGATCTTCAGAGACAGCGTTGTAAACGATATGCACAGGCAAACATGTTGATTCGTAAATTTCATATGTGTACTTCAGATGTCAAAGCCTCAGTGTTCAGAGCGTACTGTACGCTGCTGTATACTGCTCACCTGTGGAGCAGCTACAGGAAAAGCAGCTTGCAAAGACTAAACGTGGCTTATAATGATGCACTATGACTGTTGTTCAGTGTAGCTATATCTACATTTAAAGCACTTTTAAGAAACCTCGTGTACAGATGTATGTGTCGTTTAGATGAGTCAATGAACAGTGTTATTGTGGCTTTAATGAATCCTGTCAAAAGTAACACCAGGTTCAACTCAACCATGTGGCGACATTGGCGAAAGAACCTCTATGGATTATGACTGTAATCATGATATCAAGGTCTGTTGTTTTTATTTTATTTTCTACGTTTTGTATTGTATTGTAATGTGTTATGTTCTCCTATGGACCTTCCTAAGTGTCTGGAATAAAGTTGAATTGTCTTAGACAGGCTCTGCCTCAGAAGTGTGTGTGTGTGTGTCTGTGTGTGTGTGTGTGTGTGTGTGTGTGTGTGTGTGTGTGTGTGTGTGTGTGTGTGTGTGTGTGTGTGTGTGTGTGTGTGTGTGTGTGTGTGTGTGTGTGTGTGTGTGTGTGTGTGGTCCACAGGTCCAGACGGCCTCACAGGTGGGCAGTGTGTACTTGGGGCATGTAGATTTAGCCATGATGTGATATGGGAGCATCCACACTTGGCTTCATATATCACATCATATCATATTCACGTTGTTGTTCTTGTGGGTTTGGGGGGGGGGGGGGTATTTAATCTCTTTCAGGATGAGGAGCAGCCATAGCCGAGTCCTGAATACGAGTCGATCAGAAACAAGCTTGTCAGATCTCAGCACTTATTCTCTTCTAGTTTATTTCCCAGCAGTCAGCAGATGGTGGTGTGTTCTAACATGTTGAGACATACAACACACGATCATTCAAGCTGCAGCACCTGAACTCATCTCTCACTCTAAGAGCTGAACTCACAGTATATATGTGATACATTTAACAGGGGTAGAGTTTATGAGCAGCACCTGAAGGCAGCAGCATCTCTGGAAAGTCCTGACTCTCTACTTTCACTTCCATGTCCAGTCAGCAGCCAATCAGAAACACAGCTGGTGCTGGTTGTGTTTGCAAGAGGCAGCATGTTGGATTCAACAGCAGCAGAGTGAGGAGCTCAGACGCCCCCTGGTGGTTTATTATGGTTTACATCAGTGATTCTCAACCTTTTTCATATCAAGGACCCCTAGTTTATTCCACATTAGAACCACAGAAACACATTTGATAAGATTCTCTGTCTCTTGTACCAACATCTGAGCATATTTCTTATTCCTAGATATGATTTTGTCCATAATTGGGAATGTTTCAAATTCCCATTTGCCCAAATGTTTTTAAGTAACCTCCCTTGCTTTCAAGCTCAGGATATGTATATATACACACACACACACACACACACACACACACACACACACACACACACACACACACACACACACACACACACACACACACACACACACACACACACACACACACATGTTCAAGTTTGTTTATTTACTGTATATAGCCCTAATTCACAAGCATGTCTCAGACTTTACAGAGACATTCATATGTCTAGCTAGATCTAACCAAACACAACTGATAAACAGTTAATGTACAGGTAGGTGGTATTTCCTGCTTGGCATTGATGCCTGTCGCACCTCCTCCGGTGCCCACGGGTCAGCTGCAGGGTCATCAGCTAGGAACCACCATTCATCAATGTTTCGCTCCTTTAATCACTAGAACGTCTCCTGGTGGCGGAGCAGTGACAGGGACGTCTCCCTGTCACCCCCTGCAGCTGATAGGTGTTACCCCCTGCGGCTGTTGTCGGGGTTAGTTGTTCTTTCCCCAGCTCCTGTCCTTCCTCCTCAGCCAGAGCCAAAAGCTGCCCTTCTCGGCCTCCTCTGCCAGCTCTTTTATGGCCTTCCTCAGCTTCCCTCCAGTCACTCCTGCGTCCCTCAAGAGGCGTGTGGCTGACTGCCCCACGTAGCCTCGGCAGCCAACCTCCACTGGGTAGATGGTAGCCTTCCAGCCAGCCTCCCGGCACTCAGCACCCAGCTCTGAATACTTGGCCTTCTTGCGCTCAAAGGCAGCCTCAATCCCCTCTTCTGATGGGACTGTCAGCTCGATGAGGTGCACCGCTCTTGCCTTGGTGGACCACACCACAATGTCAGGGCGGAGAGATGTAGTTGTGATCTCCGTGTGGAACCGGAGTTGCTTGTGAAGATCAACCCTCATGTCCCACTTGTGGTCAGGGGAGAAGGGCCTTGTTGTCTCTTTTGGCCTGGTGTATCTTCTTCCGCCCCCTTCCATGACAAAGCTGGTGTCTGCCAGCACCTCTGCCAGTTTCCCCAGGACCTGGTCGTGACGCCATCTGTAGCGCCCCTGAGAGAGTGCGATCTTGCAGCCCGACAAGATATGCTGGAGGCTTGCATTGGGAGCATTGCAGAGTGAGCAGCAAACTCAAACTAATTTGAACAGAAACAAGAAAAGAAACAACAAAAAACAACGTAGGCAAGAGCAGATTTTAGACAAAAGAAAAGGAAAATACATTGCTACATTTGTTTTCAAAGGTATATTTATCTCTCATGTACTGTTAGTTCCTGGGTCAAAGGCTCATTCATTCAATTTAGGAGTGAAAAAATGTCTTCAGACTAAATAAATACAGGAAGCTAGCAGAGAGTGCCTCAACATTTGGCACATATTAAGCTACTGTCTGACATGGGGATTGTGTTTTTAGTTGATACTTGTCTGTGTTCCTCACAGTTGATGTAGGCTATTGTAGTGTCAATAAAATTCACAGGACTGTAATCATAGACTGTTAAATGTCAAGTAACTCAACAGCACTACAATAGATGTTGTTCTTCATCTTTATCTAATTCCATCTGTCTTTAGACGGTTGTCCTCAGGCTCGATGTGTATAAATCGACTACATTTGGTACTAACTTGGCCCAGCTCTGAAATGCTGCTAAGTGACTTGTGTGGAATGGAGGGAATGGAAGTGAGCAGACTTGTTCCAACGTCTTCTGCGGATGTTTAGTTATCAGCGATGCGATCATCTGAAATATTCTATTATGCTACATTTGTCTGTCTGGAGAGTCTGTTCCTCTTGATTGTGGGATAAGCTACACACTGCAACTGTTAGTCAGGGGCTGCCTACAATTTACATTGAGATTACGTAAAATCGCACGTTTTAGAATGGTAAAAAGGCAGGTGTTTTGTTTCAAATTTACGTTGAGATTGTACGTATCCGTGGATTGCAGAAAGTACAATGTCAATGTTGGTGCATGCTGAGGTCAAGCAGATAATTATATAATTATTATGACTATTATTATATTATTACATAATTACATATGTCCTCTAAAAAGGACATTAGCATAGGCCTAATGACTGTGCGGTCTTTTAGTCCGGACCAACTGACAGCACTCATACATGTTTTACTCCCAGCATTCTCAACACACTCTGGCTAGAACCTCGTCTGCTGTTGACACCAATCCAATTCATTTACACTGCTGTCATTGTGGCTAAGATTCAGATTCAGATTCATTTATTAAGGACTGCACAACAAGTCGGCAGAATTTGCTTTCAGTACAGCATTTGTTAGCACATGAATATAGTGTCAGCATGAGACATTACAGTACATAGACAGACATATGACAACATAAATACAGAACATTCAACATATACATTGCTGGAGAGGTATGCAGTGAGGTTTCAGGGGTGAGTGGAGTTCAGAAACCTGATGGCAGTGGGGAAAAAACTGTTTTTGAAACGTGTTGTTTTGGTGGAGAGTGATCTGAAGCGCCGTCCAGAGGGCAACAGTTGAAACAGGTGATTGGCTGGGTGAGATGGGTCAGAAACTATTTTTTGTGCTCGTGTGATTGTCCGTTTATGGTAGAGAGTGTCTAGTGATGGGAGTGGGTTTACCTGCCTGTTCTCAGTATAGGGCTCAGTGGGTGCAGCTGTACACAGATGCAGATGCTTCCGGCCTACCCACCTGTCCCCCAGGTGTACCACCTGCCCCCCAGGTGTACCACCTGTCCCCCAGGTGTACCACCTGCCCCCCCCCAGCTCAATCACGTCAATTAAACACAGGGGTGATGGATGTCTGCTGGCCTTCCTCCCATTCTCTCACATCCTTCAAATAGCACATCATAACAATACATTTTGACTCATGTCTTTTGCAACAGAGGAAAGCATTTGAAGATGCTATACCCACCCACACATATATTTGTGCGGAGAGGACGCCACTTAGTGGAGAGATGGAGCATGCTAAGACAGTTTCAGTGAGTTCCAGTAGCTTTTTTTTTTTCTCTCGTCTCCATCTCCACCATCCATTTTTGCAGAAAGCTACAACGTAAATGGCGCTCATCCAACCTCGAAGTATTTCGACTAGCCTGTTAAATTGGTTTATGAATTCATTAAGAGAGTCTATTTGCTCTGGGAGAGAGGCAAGCGTTTTTGGTAATGAGCCAACCAGATTTCGCCTGCAGCATCTCTTGTGATTTAGAGACTTGTGATTCAGACCCTCCGTCGCTGGAAGCTTGCTGACGTTGACGGTGGGTCTGACCATGTGAGACTATCACCGCGGCGATGTCACCAGAGAGGTGACATCGTCAGAGCCACAAGTATCTCATGACATCATTAGAGATCAGGGACAAGCATCGATGATGTCATCAATGTCGTCAGTTACATAATGATGTCATTACAGTAGATGCCACAAATGGGGCTATAAGAGGAATCGCATACAACATTATAATAGATTACTATGTCCAACCAGAGCAACAACACAACTATGGTGGCCAACCAGGGCAAGCAGTGGCCTAACTCGGCACCCTCTAGTGGTCCACCGAATGGAATCAGGCGGGACATTCAACAACAAGACACTCCCCAACCACCTCCGGGATCAGGGAGTGGAATCGTGTCCAGTGCCTTGACCGGCACACCCGGGCGAACCTCAGCTATCAACATAGAATCAACCAGGCCCACCGCGGGCCTTCCAGTAGCACTCCCACATGAGTCTACAAAGGAAGTAGAAGATCCCTTCAAACCAGGACCCGTGTTCAGCACGGATTATCCAGTGAACTCACTGATTGAGATGAATTCTGGGATGGGGTCGCTGGGAAGTACGAGTCCAGATCAGCGGTCTTACAACCTGCCGGGTCTTCCAGGAGCTCCTCCCTTACAGCCCCCACCACACATTACAGAGGAACAGGAGGAACTCTGGCCCAGTCAGGAGGGAGAGCAGCTTCAGGAGAACCCAGAGCCCCCAAACATGAAAGAGGAACAGGAGGAACTCTGGGCCAGTCAGGAGGGAGAGCAGCTTCAGGAGAACCCAGAGCCCCCAAACATGAAAAAGGAACAGGAGGAACTCTGGGCCAGTCAGGAGGGAGAGCAGCTTCAAGGGCCAGAGGAGGTCGATATCACAGAGTTCCCATTCACTCCTGTCCCCCTGAAGAGTGAAGATGATGAGCAGAAACCTCAGTCCTCACAGCTTCAACAAAGCCAAACTGGGGAGAACAGAGAGGCAGAGCCTCTAACCAGCAATTCAACTGAACAGATGAAAACAGAAGCTGAAGGAGAGGACTGTGGAGTATCAGAAAAAGCCAGGAACTTAGACCTGGCTAGTCATCTACAACCAACTAGTGCTGGCAAGACTTCAGACTCTTCTGAAGCTGAGACTGTAGACAGTGATGATGATGATAGGAGGATAACTGGTAAACCTCAGTCAGGTTCAGACTCACATAAAAACAGTGAAGTTCTTCGGAGGAAACAATGTAGTTGCCCCTTTTGTGATAAAATATTGGACCACAGGAGATCTCTGCTGAGACACATGAGAGTCCACACAGGAGAGAAGCCATATACATGCTCAGTCTGTGGTAACAGTTTTAGTGACAAACGATATGTGAAGAGACACATGGTAGTCCACACAGGAGAGAAGCCATTTAAATGCTCAGTCTGTGGTAAAGGTTTTCGTGACAAAGTAGATGTGAAAACACACATGGTAGTCCACACAGGAGAGAAGCCATTTCAATGCTCAGTTTGTGGTAAATGTTTTAGTCAAAATGGACACGTGAAGACACACATGGTAGTCCACACAAGAGAGAAGTCATTTAAATGCTCAGTCTGTGGTAAAGGTTTTCGTGACAAAGTAGATGTGAAGAGGCACATGTTAGTCCACACAGGAGAGAAGCCATTTCAATGCTCAGTTTGTGGTAAATGTTTTAGTCGAAATGGACACGTGAAGACACACATCATGGTAGTCCACACAGGAGAGAAGCCATTTAAATGCTCTGTCTGTGGTACAAATTTTGGTTATAAAAAAGGCTTGAAGCGACACATGGTAGACCACACAGGAGAGAAGCCATTCAAATGCTCAGTCTGTGGTAAAGGTTTTGGTCAAAAATGCGTCTTGAAGGAACACATGAAAGTCCACACAGGAGAGAAGCCATTTAAATGCTCAGTCTGTGGTAAAAGTTTTCGTGAGAAAGATAAAGTGAAGAAACACATGGTAGTCCACACAGGAGAGAAGCCATTTAAATGCTCTGTCTGTGGTAAAAAATTTGGTTATAAAAGAGTCTTGGAAACACACATGGTAGTCCACACAGGAGAGAAACCATTTAAATGCTCAGTCTGTGGTAAAGGTTTTACTCAAAATGGAACCTTAAAGACACACATGATAGTCCACACAGGACAGAATTAATTCAAGTGCAGTCTGTGGTAAAAGTTTTAGTCAAAATGTGAACTTGAAAAAATAACCTTCAGCCGGAGGCAGAACTCGCCATCTTCGGCTGCTCGGAGACTTCTCTGGGCTTCCCCTCAATTGTGCAACAGTCTGTGACACGGTGGACCACTGTCGCCAAAAAACTAGGGCTGTCAGCGTTAACGCGTTAATCATGATGCGATTAAGGGGCGACTATAACGCGTTATTTTTTTTTAATCGCATGCCGCTATTTTGTCCCTTCGTCGCACCTGTACTTGTAGTCAAGCCGGTCGCAGCCGTTTCCTGTCTCCTGCCTGTGCAGGCATGGAAGAGAAAGACAGCAATACACTTCTAAATGGCTCGTTTTACTTTAAAAAAAACTCCCAAATGGCACAGTGGACAAGTCAACAGTAGTTTGCACCTTGTCTAAAACAGAATTAAAATATTACCGAAGTACATCGAGTTTGAGCTATCACCTAAAAGCTAATCATACTGGAGCAGCTAGCGGCCAGCTAGCAGCCAGCTAGCGGGAGACTCATCACTCATTCTTCCTTCAGAGTCTCGGATGCGCGGGTCCTCTAACCACTGGGAGGTCGGCTCCAATGGCTTCACACGATATACACATTATCAATATACACAGTTTCCAATACCGAGCCATTATTCACATGGAAGTGCCAAAGTTTTTAGCTCAGACACAGCCTTCTTCAGCTGTGTCATTTTGGGTTTCGACTGCTCCACAGCGCCGCCGCCGGAAGTATCGGTTCTGGAGCGTGTACTGCACTGTTTACAATTGTGCATTTATTTTCTATTCAAGATATATTTTGTAGACATTGTTACCTCCTGTCTACATTGCACTTCTATTGAATTGAAAATAAAATAGATCACGAAATACATTTATTTGCATTAATTTGATTCCCAATCATGACACACTGGTAATAATTATTAATATCGATTTAAAAATGCTTTGAAATGCTAAATAATGGCATTTTAAACATGCGATACAAAGATGCGATTAATCATGATTAATTATAGTTAATCGCAAGATTAATCGCGATTAAGAACATTTATCGTTTGACAGCCCTACAAAAAACGTATTCTGAAAGAATGGAAGTCCCCCTCTTCACCTTCTTTCCAACTGTGGTTGATGGACATGATCTCTGTTATAAGGATGGAGAGGCTCAGATCCTTGAGAACCAACTCGCTTGGAAAGTTTCAAACTATTTGGGACCCGTTTCTGGCCTACCTTGACGAGGTTAGGGGCGGTGGGTGACTTGCCCGGCTGGATTGTCTTGGGCCCCTTGTATGGGACTCCATGCACAGCATCTTTTATAAGCACGTAAGTAGCACCATATTATAATTGTCAATATTATATGTAGGATTTTCTTTGTTTTCCTTTCTGTGTCTGAGCTTGTTTGTTTGTTCTGTTTTGTTTGTACATTGTTAAAATTGAAAAAAAAAATATATATAAAGAACTGTTTTGTTTGTACACTGTTAACATTGAAAATAAAATATATATATAAAAGGAGATGTGAAGAAATACATGAGGCCACACAGGAGAGAAACCATTGAATTGCTCAGTCTGTGGTAAACGTTTTAGTCATAAAGAAAGCATGAAGAAACACATGAAGAGCCACACAGTAACCATTTAATTGCCGTCTGTGGTAAAAGCTGTAGTCAAAATGGAAACATGAACAGTCACATGACTACGTGGGCTCGCCACACGCAGCTCGGCCGCTATGCGCCCTTGCCCGCATCTCGGCTGCTGCGTGGCCTCGCCTGCTCTATTTGCATGTGCAGCGCACAATCGCGCAGCGCACAATTGCTCTACTTCGCATCACTGTCAATGATGATGTCACAATGCCTATGACATCACTGATGATGTCACAATGCCTATGATGTCACAATGCCTATGACATCTGCTACCTGCTCTGCCTTGCCTGTGGTATCTCACATGTCACTCTTGAAACAGCCAATCAGAGCAGAGTGTAGCAATATGACAGTTATGGAATTATGAATCGTGCAGAGGTGGAAATGATTAATGATGGAAATTAATATATCATTAGAATAGTGGTTGTCAGGGATGTCCCGGTGGCTCACCTGGTAGAGCGCATACCACAAAGGCATAGTCCTTCGCGCGGCCGACCCGTGGTCATTTGTTGCATGTCATCCCCTCTCTCTCTCTCCCCACCTTTCCTGTCTGCCCACTGTCCTATCCAATAAAGCCAAAAATGTCAAAAGAAATAAAAAATAATTTTAGTTTTCATTCAGAAAACACTTTGGAAAGGAGGAAAAACACCCTCTGCTTCATTTAAACCAAAACTGTAATAGGCTATCCACACAAATATTATCTCAGGGAGTGACTTTCTTCTAAACCTGCTTTTTCGTGTGATGGAAAAAGACTCAAGATACTTCTCTCAATAAAAGTATATTCATTGAACCATTAAGCATAGTAGTAAATTCAACAGCATGATGATCGTAAAGCATCATGTTAAAACTGCGCGGGGGCGCGCTCACAATGGATTGTGTTCAAACTCCATCCGATGATGTCTGGATATCTCCAGGAGTTCACTGCATGTTTGAAAAGGGCTGTAAGTGAGAGTTTGAAGGTGAATACATGTTGGACTTACACTAATTTGTCCAGTAGAGGGTGCTAATACTCTGTAGTCTATGGAGCTTCATTCATGTAATGTTGCCCACAGTCTTCCTGTATATCTGCTTTTCACAGAGTGGAAGCGTACACGTCATGTTATCACAGTGAGTTAGACAGGAGCACATCTTCCCATTTCAACCTAAAATTCATCCTTTTTTTTACCCTGCACACCCCCCCCCCACCCACACACCACACACACACACACACACACACACACACACACACACACACAAACACACACACACACACACACACAATTTCCGTTTTCAACAAAAAAATAATACCGTTTTTGTCTAAGTTTTAGTTTACAATGTGTGCATTTGAGCATCTAGCCTACACAAAAACACAATAACTTGTTCTGCATATCATGTCATGATGCAGGGGGGGTGGGGTGGGGGTGGGGAGTGGGGGGTGGGGGTGGGGGGTTGCCCAGTTGTATGTATTTTCTGTGCCCAACCCCCCAGCCCCCCCCCCCCAACCACACTTCTACTTCTCGCGACGCGACATTGCTGTCTTTCAAAAGTGGTAGCAGGCTGAGTTTTAAAGGTGTAGTGAACTTCCGGGACTCATATGAAACTAGAAGACCTAAGAAATGCATTGGTACCACCGTACCAGCGATATCATGCTACCTTGACAGGAAGGGGGTGCAATAATGCTCCAAATTTAGGCTATTTTTAAGCGAGGGGAAAAATTTGCCATTCTCAAATTGCCCCCTCACAATTTTTAACTGCCCCCTCAGTCACTTCATCCTGGAGCCGGGCCTGTGGCCAATTAATAGTCATTTAGCAACCCCATGATAAAACTGGCCTCTATATTGGATCATAAATCTCTACATTCACTAGCCAATGAAAATTGTAGAATAAACTAAGACGTCACCATTCATCTGGTGACCCCTGGTCATTTCCCAGCCTGGTCACTCATCTTCATCGCCTCCAGCTATTTCTCTCATATCATGAGCCTTAAACAACCCTGCTATTAAATCAGAGAGAAGAAAGATTCGCCTCAGAGAGGAGGACAAGACAAGGGCCTATTTGAAGCATACTTCTCTGTGATTTCCAGCTTATCTGATGCCGAGTCCAAATCTATCGGCCTTTCTGTTAAGACGGGGCAGATGCTGCAGGGTGAAACCAAAGGCAGGCGGATGGAGAGGGGTGTTTTCATTCATTTGAAGCTGCTAGACACGGGTAGGAGCTGGATGAGGGTTAACACACAAACAGGCTGGAAAGGTTAGATGCTCTGAGAGTCAAATAGTCCATTGAGCTCACCTCTCTGTGGCTGCCAACTCATCTGACACCTGCTCGCCCCAGTTTACATTTCCTCCAATCGACGGATACGTTGAATGTCAACATGTGTGAACCAAAATATGTTGCATATCAACATTTCTAAATATGTCTATATATCAACGTTATACGTGTCATAGAGTCTGCTATTGAAATAGCGCTGTGGTCAGTATAAGGGCATTGTGGTCAGGGTGGATGGAGGACGTAAAGACTTGCCTTTCACACCCGAGAGCCGTGTTCGATCCCCCTCGTTTCCAAAGTCTCCATTTCAACCGTGATTCACATTTAATGTCTTTAAAGGGAGGCTTTGTCGATTTTCAGAAATCATGCAGATGGGCGGCCTTGACCTCGTCTTCATGTTTTCCTGCACCGAGAGCCCTGCAGTTTATTCCGGTACTTCTGGACGCGGCAGTGAACAGATTTTGCTCGAGGGCGGCTGTTGTTGTTTTATTTAGATTTTTTTCTCTATGCGCACATCCACGGAGGCCTTAAAGACCGTTAGAACACGGCTCTCTTGAATACTCGATTCTGATTGGTCAATCAACAAGATTCACCGGTCATTATTTCTCGACAACCGACCGCTGCTCTGCCACACCTGGATTAATCAGTTGATAAGAGCCTTTTGTCAGCAAACACTACTAATTAGGCCAACCAGTTGCAGCTGTGGTGTCTTGTGTGCCAATTACGAATGAAACCGCTTTGTCGTTGAAAACGCTATTAAAAAATCTATTTGAATATTTTTTTTTGTCAGATTATTGAATGATTTAGTTGTAGGCCGTGTTCTAAGTGGGATAATGTATAGTGAGCCAGTGATTACTGGAAATAATGACCTTCAGGTGAATGATTAAGCCCTCTGCTGCGCGTCAGGCTCAATCATTCACCTGTCGGTCATTATTTCGCCAGTAATCACCGGCTCACAATACATTATCCCTTACTTAATGACCCATACCAGCTGGGGAGGGGCGGAGTTTCTGCAGGCAGTCAAACGTGCATTACTCGATGCAGAAAACATATACTGAAGGTAAGCGCTATCCATCTGCTTTATATTACATCCTTTAACCCTAATGCAATAACCCTAACCATAACCAAGTTGTTTTTCTAACCTACCAAGTTATTTTTCTTGCCTAACCATAACCAAGTTGTTTTATTTTGCATGTTTTCAAATTTACTGACGTATTCAAATGAAACCAACATTTTCAAATTTCCGTTGACAAACACATTTTGCCCCAGGTCTGGTGAGGAGGAGGAGGAGAAGGGTGAGGGAGTGTGTAGGGCCCCTCTGTGATGCTGCTGCATTCAAGTGCACCTCAGAACCTCCTACTTACCAGTTGAGAAGTCGTAAATTACGACATGACACCATTTAAGTGATCTTGGTCAGAAAGAGCAACAAACATGGACGCCAGAAGTAAGGTTGTTTTCTCGTGGCTGGTGTCTTCTTAGCTAAAGCAAATAGTGGGTAATTATGTAGCTATATGCCATAATGTGCAACTACAAAAAATAAATGATAGCTATTATGAACAGAATGACGAAATAGATCACGTTTTACAGTGACATGGACTCCATACTTTCCGCCATTGTTGTAGTCCCCGAAGCCTCACAACAGTTGTGATGACAAGTCACAACTCGGAAATAGGACATTTGAGGGCCGTTCATGTGCTTGCGTCAACTCGTAAATATGGTAAATACGATATATCCGAGGAGCACATGAACGCAGCACGAGAGTCATCCAAACATCATTAGGGACAATCTCCTCCATGTGACCCCGCGGCTGCTGGGGAAATGCCTTCCACACAGAGCTCTGAACTCCCTGCAAGAAAGAGAGAGAGAGAGAAAGAAACAAGGACGCATATTGAGAGAGGAGGGGGAGGAGGAGATGGAGAGAAAGCCACAGAGAGAAGAATGAGAGAGGAGAGAGAGAGAGTTTAGAGAGCCAGTAGACTCAGCTTTAGCAAGGAGAGGAGAAATATCCGCATTGTGTTTGACTCATACTGACGGATAAGCCGATATTTTCCGCTGATATTCAAACACTTTAAATTTGATTTTTATTTCAAAAAGAAAAAAGAGGAAGGAAGAGAGTAGGTTTCTGTACAGTCTGTATACAATATGCACGACGCGTCCCCGCTTCCTAACGCTTGCAGAAATGAAGCCAAAATATTTTGTTTCAGCGAGCTGCCATCTTGCTTGTGTGTCGGGCTGAGCCCCCTCAGCCATGTCACCATCTGACGGAGGTTTGAGAGTGCCTGTCACATCCGTCAATCAGCCCCTATATAGTCAAATAACGATTTAAAAACAAACGTATCAAAAAAAGGAGAACGTGAAACAGACATCAGTGTGATAAGAACTACCTAAAATGACAGAAACCATCTTTGGGAAAAACGTATTTGATGGCTCATGTACTGTCCGCTAACATGGAGGGGGCCACCAGAGGGCGATCAAGATGTTTTGACTTAACTTTTGAGGAGCTGTCATGACGTCCATACATACAGATTCAATCACCTCATTGAATGGAAAGGAATTGCTTCAAAATGTCCCCATTCGATGGGGTGGAGCTGTACAATCTCTACAGCCAGTTTCTCTGGGTTGTAGAGATTACTTGCAAAACCCCATTCAATGGATAAACCTGGGGTCTGCGAGGCCTGGGTGGGCCGCAGGACCCTGTGGAGGTCCTGGGGTGGCTTCGGGGGGTCTGCGGGCCGAACGGAGGGTCTGGGGGCCAAACGGAGGGTTCGAAATCATCGGGGGTCGTCTCCGGAGACCCCTCCAAGCCTCTCCCATGCCCCATGCCTAATCCTAACCCAGACCCTAACCTCTCCCACCCCCTAACCCTAACCTCTCCCACCCCCATGCCTAAACCTAACCTCTCCCACCCCCATGCCTAAACCTAAACTCTCCCACCCCTAACCCTAAACCTAACCTCTCCCACCCCCCATGCCTAAACCTAACCTCTCCCACCCCTAAACCTAACCTCTCCCACCCCCCATACCTAAACCTAACCTCTCCCACCCCCCATGCCTAAACCTAACCTCTCCCACCCCTAACCCTAACCTCTCCCATCCCCCATGCCTAAACCTAAGGACACAGGGGTCCAAGCAGACCCTCCCCAGGCCTGCAGAGGTGGGCAGGGTGGTTGAGAGAAGAGCCAATGGAGAATCCTATCCATTAAATGAGGTTTTGCAAGTAATCTGTACAACCCCCAAATCCTACCCATTAAATGGGGTTTTGCAAGTAATCTCTACAACCCCAGGGAAACTGGGTTGTAGAGATTGTACAACTCCACCCCATCGAATGGGGACATTTTGAAGCAATTCCTTTCCATTGAATGAGGTGATTCATAGTAGAACGGGTGTTTCAATCAAGATTGCAGGATGGAGCCCCTGTTACTACATTAGTATTACTCTTAGAATTTTGATATCGTAATATTGTGAAAGTGTCGTCTCCTGGCTGCTTTACAGTAAAGTGATGTCACGTTCTGAACTTACCAGACTGTTCTAGCTGTTCTATTATTTGCCTTTACCCACTTACTCATTATATCCACATTACTGATGATTATTGATCTAAAATCAATATTTTGTGAAAGCACCAATAGGTTTTTCACATCACTTTTCCTTTCTATGTTTGTTTTCTATAGAGAGATGTCACTACTGACCATATTCTTATTTGGGCTATTGGCCAGCTAAAGCAATGGTTCTCAAATGGGGGTCCGGGGACCCCCAGGGGTCCTTGAGGGGGTTCCAGGGGGTCCCCAGCCAAAAGGGGGGTCATTTATTTTCGCTATAATTCCCTTCATAAGTAACACAATGACTATTTTGGTCATGGGTTTTCTACATTTTCCGTAATAAAACATCTAAAAGCATCAATCTTATTATGATATGGGGGATCGTGGGACAAAATCCTATCAAATGCTGCTCCGTGGTCTGATTTGTGTCATTTTAGGGGTCCTTCATGTGAAAAAATGTGAGAACCACTGAGCTAGAGGGCTAGCTGACCATGCTATTGTCTGTCTTGGCTTATAGATTTGCTTTTTATTCTTTCTTTCTGGTTCTTTTCCTTTGTGTTCTTGTATTTTAGTTATTGCTTGTCATGTAATGTGTATTGTTGTTGGACCACGGGGAGACTAGCGGTCGTCTAGGCCAGTGGTTCTCAAATGGGGCTCCGGGGACCCCCAGGGGTCCTTGAGGGGGTTCCAGGGGGAGGGGTCCCCAGCCAAAAGGGGGGTAATTTATTTTGGCTATAATTCCATTCGTAAGTAACACAATGACTAGACTCTAGGCAGCAGCTAATGGGGATCATTTTAATAAACAATAAAGAATAGACAAGGAAACCCTGTCTTTGCATTTTATTTTGATCTTGTTTTAATGAAAGTGATTGTGACATCTCACATGTGGCTTTGCCTTACATTTTAGCCCACTTTAGCACCCTTAGAAAATACAGAGATATATTGGGTATCCCATTCTGTGTTAAGGGTAACTTGTTACAAAAGTAACATAATGTAATATACTACTTTTAGCAGTAACTCGGTAATATAACTTATTATGATTGAATCATGCCTATCAATGTGAAATATGTTGTACTTTTTTCTTTTCTTTTAATCTTTGGTTGTTAGTTGCTTATATGCAAATGTTGTGGTGATATGTTATGTAATTGTACGTAACCCTGTGCTGCCTCTTGGCCAGGTCTCTCTTGCAAAAGAGGTTTTTAATCTCAATGAGACTAACCTGGTTAAATAAAGGTAAAATAAATTTCAGTAATATTATACCAGTTACTTTGTCAAGCGACACAAGTTACAAATTGAGTTACAGTTGTTTTATCAAAGCACATATTTAAATAAGGATACAATCATTTCCTAATCAAATGGTGTGTTTTTATGCAAATAACCACTATAGATGACAATAACAAAGGAGAAGGATAACATTTACAATTTTGGACGGTTTATACTGATATCAAGACGGTGGTTTTTTTTTATGGTTCAACGGCGGCGATGTCATTCTGCTACTGCTTTTATTTTGGTGAAAATAATGCAAAAGTAGTGTAATAAGTAACGAGTTACTCTACACAGACAGTGATATTGTAAAGTAACTTATTACTTTGAAATTAAAGTAATATGTAGTATAGTACATTTTGAAAGTAACTTGCCCAACACTGATCCCATTCAGCCTAAAAATACAGAGATTTGATTTTTGGCCAGTTAAGGTTACGGGTTAGGATTGTTGTTTTAATGACACAACTCCTTATGGATGGATAACTGTGCATTCAGGCTTGACATAGGGGGGGGGGGGGGTTAGACGGGCGAAAGCAGCCATCAACACTTCCAGTGTATTGTAGTCGTTGCGGTCTCTCCATAATAACGGCTCCTTCCATATTAAGTTCTCCTCCGACCGCTAACCGAGAGGCTAATGGCACCACACAGCAGCAGTGTGTTGATTGACTATTATCTCGTTGGCTTTAGCGCCTCACATAAAGAGAGAGACGGAGAAAACAAGACTGTCTGTGAGGCTTTCTCCACTCCGCATTCCTACATAATTAGCGCATGCTAGCAGTGTTGGGAAACAGCTCTGACACACCAACACAACACATGCGGTGGCACAGACTGTACATTGATCATCTCGCTGGTATTCAGCTCTGACGCAGCACGTGCTGCTGGCACAGACTGTTACACTAGTAAAGTATGATTGGTACAGTTACCTCTCGCCCGGTATTCTTCCTGAGTCATATCCTGCTCACAGTTGACGTGTCGGGATGCTCATTGCTGGAATGTTGCCCTGTCGTAATCAGTGCTGGGCAAGTTACTGGAAATTGCAGAAAAACCACATGAACTTCACATGTGCAAAAATCACATGTGATCGCATAGTGACGTGATCACATGTGATTTTTCACATGTGCAATTTAACATGTGAAAACATGTTACATTTCACATTTGACAATATGTGGAGCACATGTGAAACATGTGCTTTGCCCATGGGAAGCGAGGTGGTTTTGGAACGTCTTCACATGTGAAATGTGTGAAACCCATGTAAATTCCCATGTGCTTACGTGAAACCTATGTGATTGCATGTGAAACCCATGCAAATGTTGTTTTCCACATGTGGAAAACATGTTGCTATACAACAGGTGGCATGTTATATCAGATGTTATAACATGTGATAACATGTTTTCCACGTGTGAAAATGTTCCAAAACTACACACTTCCCATGGGTTTCACATGTGTTTCACATGTTTTCACATGTGAAATTTAACATTATGTCCAAATGTATGTCCAAACATGTGGACACATGTGAACCTCATGTGTTTTTTCTGTAAGGGTATAGTTACACTTACTACTTACTTAGTATAGTAAATAATATAGTAACTATACTAATATAGTTACAAAAAGTAGTTAAGTTACAGTAACTAGTTACTTAGTAGCTCGTTACTCCCAACACTGGTCCTAATTAACACTGCAACCATCCCGGCTTTCACAAAAGAACACACATGCGAGATGAACACCGCTGCTCTGTCAACCTGAAAGCCATGAAACAGCCATGGAATCGTTTCAACAATGCATGATGAGACCTATTTTCTTAGGCTGATAGAGAGAGACACGCCTTTCCTCTGACAGCTGGGATCGACCCATATTGGATTTAGATTTTGTACCAATATTCTTTTGTAGTGAACATGCCAATAGTTGACATTTCTGAGTTCTGGATTACGCCCATTTTCGAACTCTGCCTTCATTCTGATGTCAACTACACACCGGTAAAGTTTCGTGACTGCATCTTGCTTGGTTGATCACGTTTGCAAAATCTGTCCAAAGACAGACAGACAGACAGACAGACAGACAGACAGACAGACAGTAGTCAAAACCGCTTCTGTTCCCACTACAGGTGTCTCCAGGACCACATTTTTGCCACACACACACACACACACACACACACACACACACACACACAGGTGAAAACAATACCATATGGTACCAATACCATAAACACAACAGTAATACACAATAATGCACACTTGTTTGGAATCCGATCAAAATGATCAGAACCACAGTCAACAGGTGTCATTTTGATCCATCCTACAACAACCATCAAACTGCATCACGTGCATCATATCAGACGTGGGAGACGTCTCTGACTTTGAAGAAAGGCTCAGTATCGGCAGCAGATATCAGTCGTGTCCTATAGAAGGCTAGCCTGGTAAACCAGCCGGTCACATGACCAGGAAGAGGAGTAGCCTGGTAAACCAGCCGGTCACATGACCAGGAAGAGGAGTAGCCTGGTAAACCAGCCGGTCACATGACCAGGAAGAGGAGTAGCCTGGTAAACCAGCCGGTCACATGACCAGGAAGAGGAGTAGCCTGGTAAACCAGTCGGTCACATGACGAGGAAGAGGAGTAGCCTGGTAAACCAGCCGGTCACATGACCAGGAAGAGGAGTAGCCTGGTAAACCAGCCGGTCACATGACCAAGTCAAGTCAAGTCAAATTTTATTTATATAGCACCTTTCATACACAAGGCAATTCAAGGTGCTTTACAAAAAAATAATCGAAAAAACAAGCAGCAAAGCAATGCACATATAAAAAACACATAAAAAACATAGCCGACAGTTTTAGTTAAAATATATACTCAAATTAACAAACATGAAACATTATTTCTGTTTTAAATAAGTTACTGTACAAGGCACTCTTCAGTATTATTATTACATGTACAGTCCATTTGTTGGAAATGTACAGGAATCTTTTTTTAAATTACAGGCCGAGAGAGGCAGTAGTTTAGTAGCAGTTAAAAGCAAGAGTAAACATAAAGGTCTTTAGCTTGGATTTAAAAATAGGCAGAGTAGGGGCAGATCTAATGTGTTCAGGGAGTTTGTTCCAGTTATGAGAGGCATAGTGGGAGAACGCGGCTTCACCATGTTTTGATTTGGTCCTCGGGACAATTAGTAGACCAGTGCCTGAAGATCTCAGGGATCTGGATGGTTCATAGTGTAGAAGCATTTCAGAGATGTAGTGTGGGCCTGACCCGTTGAGAGATTTGTAAACTATTAGCAGAATTTTAAAGTCTATTCTAAGATTTACTGGCAGCCAATGCAGGGATTTGAGAACTGGTGTAATGTGTTCAGCTTTCTTGGTTCTTGTTAGAACTCTAGCAGCCGCATTCTGAATGAGCTGTAGTTGTTTAATAGCTTTTTTGGGAAGACCATTGAAAAGACTGTTGCAGTAGTCTAGCCTGCTAGAAATGAAAGCATGAATTAGTTTTTCAAGATCTTGTTTGGACATGTAGCCTCTAATCCTTGCTATATTTTTTAGATGATAGAAGGCAGATTTTCTTATAAGCTTGATGTGGGAGTTGAAATTTAGATCAGAGTCAATAATAATGCCAAGATTTTTTACCTGGTCCTTTGGCTTCAAAGATAGGGATTCGAGGTGAGCAGTAACTTTGAGCCTATCTTCTTTTTTGCCGAAGACAATTATCTCTGTTTTGTCTTTATTAAGTTGGAGAAAATTCTGGCACATCCAATCATTAATTTGCGCAAGGCACTGACACAGTGTCTCTATGGGGGCATAGTCATCCGATGAGAGGGCTATGTAGAGTTGGGTGTCATCTGCATAGCTATGATAAGCTATTTTGTTTTTTTGCATAATTAGGCCCAGAGAGAGCATATAAAGGTTAAACAGGACAGGACCTAAAATTGATCCTTGGGGTACCCCACATGTCATTTTGGTTTGGTCAGATGTGTAGTTGCCAATGGAGACAAAGTAGTTCCTGTCTTGCAGATAAGATCTGAACCACTCTAGGACCGTGCCGGAAAGCCCGACCCACATGACCAGGAAGAGGAGTAGCCTGGTAAACCAGTCGGTCACATGACGAGGAAGAGGAGTAGCCTGGTAAACCAGCCGGTCACATGACCAGGAAGAGGAGTAGCCTGGTAAACCAGCCGGTCACATGACCAGGAAGCAGAGTAGCCTGGTAAACCAGTCGGTCACATGACCAGGAAGAGGAGTAGCCTGGTAAACCAGCCGGTCACATGACCAGGAAGCAGAGTAGCCTGGTAAACCAACCGGTCACATGACCAAGAAGAGGAGTAGCCTGGTAAACCAGTCGGTCACATGACCAGGAAGCAGAGTAGCCTGGTAAACCAACCGGTCACATGACCAGGAAGCAGAGTAGCCTGGTAAACCAACCGGTCACATGACCAAGAAGAGGAGTAGCCTGGTAAACCAGTCGGTCACATGACCAGGAAGAGGAGTAGCCTGGTAAACCAGCCGGTCACATGACCAGGAAGCAGAGTAGCCCGGTAAACCAACCGGTCACATGACCAGGAAGAGGAGTAGCCTGGTAAACCAGCCGGTCACATGACCAGGAAGCAGAGTAGCCTGGTAAACCAGCCGGTCACATGACCAGGAAGAGGAGTAGCCTGGTAAACCAGCCGGTAACATGACCAGGAAGAGGAGTAGCCTGGTAAACCAGTCGGCCACATGACCAGGAAGAGGAGTAGCCTGGTAAACCAGCCGGTCACGTCGTGAACTCACAGTTCATTTCGTTCTACCAGACCGTCCGGCCTCCAGGCCTGGGAGGCTGTTTTCAGAAATACCAAAGTGCTCTAGTCAATCAGCGACTGCACTCAGTGCCCTGTGATTGACAGCGCGAGTTGGCCAATCAGGAACGCCGCTGGCAAAACAGTAATGGCTGCCTTCCTGGATGTCCACCTCGAGCAGTGATGTCAACAACATTCATCGAGTTTAAACAGCCATAAAGTGCAGTTATTGCAGAAATAGACTCAATAACAACAATTAAATAAGTACAGGAGTATGGCCGCAACAGCGGAGTTTCTCGGCACGAAAAGATGTTTTCGCCGTTCTCCCGAGTGGAGTTTGACTGGATCCGACGCTGATTGGCTGAAGGAGTTGTCTGTCAAGGCAAGTACACCCGCCCAACTCCCGACCACTGCAAACACTGCGTGAAAGCTTGAGGCAAGACGTTCTGGTAGAACGAACTGAAATGTGAGATCATGTGACCGGCTGGTTTACCAGGCTACTCCTCTTCCTGGTCACGTGTCACGCTGGTTTACCAGGCTACTCCTCTTCCTGGTCACGTGTCACGCTGGTTTACCAGGCTACTCCTCTTCCTGGTCACGTGTCACGCTGGTTTACCAGACCAATAGAAGGGAGTCACCTCCAGCGCTTCTTAAGGCCTTGACATACTTCCGTGTCAAACGCCTCGCCGAATGCGCCGAGCAGTGATGGGCAAGTTAAGTAAATGTTACTTTCAAAATGTAATAGACTACATACTACTATTTACTTTTAATTTAAAAGTAATAAGTTACTTTACAATATTACTGTCTGTGTAGAGTAACTCGTTACTAATTTCACTACTGTTGCATGACTTTGACCAAAGCAACAGCAGCAGCAGAATGACATCGCCGCCCCGGAATCATCCCGAAAAATAATTTCAACCGCCTTGAAGTCAGTGTAAACAATCCAAAATTCTAAATGTTGTTCTTTTCCTTTGTTATTGTCATCTATATGTGGTTATTTGCAAACAAAACACACAGTTTTATTAGGAAATTATTGTGTCTTTATTTAAATATGTGCTTTGATAAAAAAAAGTAACTCAATTTGTAACTTGAGTTACTTGACAAAGTAACGGTATAATATTACTGAAATCCTATAAGTAATAAGTTATATTACTGAGTTACTGCTAAAAGTAATATATTACATGTAATATGTTACTTTTGTAATGAGTTACCCCCAACACTGGCGCCGAGGGGTGCACCGCGGCCGGCGCAGCCTGCGTGCAGCTCCTCGAAAATGTGACTCGACGCAACTGACGCGAACAGCGCGAGTATAATACAATATAGATGGGGAGATAACAGGAGAGAGTGAAAGCTATTACCAAGTATATGACCTACATTCTCTCCAGGCCAGGTTTTACAGGGGTGCAAAAGCACGCATTGCACCCTTATTTTAATTGTCTGCATGCTCAGTTGAAAAGAGTGGTAATTTATTTTCTTTTCTTTTTTTTAATAAATGCTGCAGCTGCACACTTACTGTTTCAACTTGAATTATAATTGTTGTTTTTCTTTGTTCTTTGATGTGAATTGATGGCTTTTTGGCACCTACATGTAAGGTTAAGATAATTGTATTATCATTACATGGTCCAAATATTTCAGTAAAGCACTCGAAACACTTGAAATATTCTTGCTTGGCTGGTATCATTCTACTTGAAATGATGGTAAAATGCATTATTTTTAGTAAAATAATGCCTTCGGCCGGCCACCCGGGTCGGCCCGTGCATCTGCACCCCTTCCTATCTAGGATGCATCCCTAGTCATCTTGTTCTGGAACCGGCCCTGATTCTCTCCTTGGACTTCTTCTAGTCATTGAAATCCTATAGTGAAATCACACAATTGACTCATTTTGCTGGAGACTCACTCCCGTCACGCTGACGTTGGAGTCTATAGGACCAGCTGCATACTCACATCACTCGTTCCCTGTGGAGGAGTGTTTAGCCAACAAGATGGACCGTTCGCCGGCCAAGTCTCCACCATGCACAGCTGTTGCGGGGTAGAGCGAGGGAGAAGGAGTCGAGTCGTTCAATATTACATTCGTAAATTTCATGCCCGACATATTTCACGACGAATCGGCCCCCGCGTGCTCAGATGGCTCGCCAGCTTCAGGCGCTAAACGTAACGTACTGTGTCTTCCCAGGCAACCGCCCTGTTCCACGCACTCACGGTTCACACGCGCTCACACCGTTTAGACACACATTCAATTACAGAGATGCAATTTGGATCCCTTTGGAACCGACCAAAGGGAGAACAGAAACAAGAACAGGGTCTGGAATGTCAGGAATCACATGTGGAAAATCACAGATAGCATCATCATTTTGGATTTCGGAAAAGTGACTTCATTAGCTGGAAATCCTGTGCGGTGACAACGAAAACACTGAGTACGTCTTCTTAGTTCAGGGGTAGAGGTGAGTCCAGTCTTTCTGTTGTTTTTAAAATAGGAGACACTTGTGGGTTTCCAGTAACTCTTGAAGTTTCAGTTTGACACTGGAGACACTTCTCCATTCGCATGAAGATGGCACAATATGATTTTGGGGTAGTCTGACTCAACAGAAGTTATAGGCTGCGGGTATAAAGACTATTTCAGTCGCCATCTGTGTTACCGCTGTAGTGAGACATGTAGTGAAATAAGTCCAATAATATCAAAAGTTGCAACAATGATTTCTTTACAGAAACAAAAGTCTATAGGCTCCGGGCCATTACAACCAGTTACCCTGCGTCCCTCACATGACCCCGTCCTAGGGTCGTTGTTGGCTTTTAGAAACTCTGAACAGGAAGTCATGCATAGGACACTGTACTGCAGTCACAGCGCCCCCTACTCTCAGGAGGGGCAATAGCAGGCTACTACCTTTATCTATCTATAATATATTATCTATGTAAGTATATAGTAAATCTCCCTACACCGTTGGTTAGTTATCGCCTTCAAAGTCTCCGTCGCTTTGTGACACAACAACCTCCGAGCTAGCAACCTCCACGTTGAAAATGGCAAGTTTTGACAAAGATTTGGATTTGGTGAATTGAATAGGCTATAATATTAGTCCTGATGTTGCAGATTCTAAATGATTTGGAAGATCCCCAGTGGGAGTGTCTCTCCTTGCTGTTGCGGCCTTAACGGTGGTTGAGCTACACTGTACGCACACGTTCAGCGCGATTGTGATTGGTTTAACCCAGAGCCTTATAATAGAAGAGTTCCGACATCTCTATTCACTCCAATGGACCAGTTTTTTTCCAGGAAGTAGAAAGTGGAACTCTTGAGTAAAAAAAGCAGCACTGTCGAGTTGCAACAAAATAGACAGTGTTGTACTTTGAAAGGGTTTTTCATCCCTTGAAATGAATCAAATTGTCCATTATCGGCTTTATTTTCGCATGCAAAAGTAGCGCGAGACCCATTCCTGGCTGTTCATTGGCTAATGAGTCTCGCATTTTGGTCCTCCGCTGACGCCACTCTCTTACTAGAGGACACTAGTTTAACCCATTGATACCTGATGCAGCATTTGCGTGTATATCCCTAATTTGTGTGTGTATCCCTTTAAGTCAGGCGGTTCGCGGTCTTAAAGGGATACACACACAAATGCGGCATCAGGTATCAATGGGTTAAAGAAATACAAACAATACACCAGGGCCCAGTTGCACAAAGCACCTTAGGTTAAGATTTCCCTTTAGAGTCAGAGTTAAGGTGTCCATAAAATAGAAGCGGCTGCACAAAACACCCTTAAATCTTGTGTGCTTATGTTTTCCTTAAAATGTTGAACCTTATGGAGAAGATTTAAGGGTGTCTTCGTTGCACTAATTCTTTGGAGTTCTCCGGGTGTGTCTTGAGCTCTACAGGATCATTTTCTGCTCCCAGGAATATTTTATTGCACAGATTTCTTTGGCTGCTTGCAATGCTGCTGAGCCACGACTTGAAACTTGTTCCACCGCTGTATTCGCTGCAGGTCACCCTGAATAAGAGCGTCAGCTGGCTAAGCTGTCCACATGTATTCCTATAGGGAAGTTTCAGGGTGGATGAAGGATCAGGTTTTGACCCAGCTGGGGATTCTTTATTTATTTATTTATTTATTTTTTTTGGCAGCGCTGTTGAACGAAGGGAGGGTCCACTTGGCATGGGACAGGGGGAAAGAGGGGTTCTGCTGGAAAGGATGGGAGGAGGAGGAGGAGGAGGGAGAAGAAGAGAGAAGGACGGAGTGGGGGAAAGGATGGGCGGAGGAGGAGGGGGGAGAAGAAGAGAGAAGGACGGAGTGGGGGAAAGGATTGGAGGAGGAGGGGGAAGGAGAGAGAGAGAGGGATGGAGTGGGGGAAAGGATGGGCGGAGGAGGAGGAGGAGAAGAGAGAAGGACGGAGTGGGGGAAAGGATGGGCGGAGGAGGAGGGGGGAGAAGAAGAGAGAAGGACAGAGTGGGGGAAAGGATGGGGGGAGGAGGAGGGGGAGAAGAAGAGAGAAGGACGGAGTGGGGGAAAGGATGGGAGGAGGAGGGGGAATGAGAGACAGAGGGAGTGGGGGAAAAGATGGGCGGAGGAGGAGGGGGGAGAAGAAGAGAGAAGGACAGAGTGGGGGAAAGGATGGGGGGAGGAGGAGGGGGAGAAGAAGAGAGAAGGACGGAGTG
>NC_139637.1:13794663-13799663 GCF_964638095.1 Poromitra crassiceps
CGTTTATTTCTGCTGTATTTGAACGTTTTTTTTTATATTTTGCCGATTTTCCATCGCATTTTTATCCCCATTAGTGCTAATTTTAATTTATTTATCCTGGTTGCTGCTCCACCCTCTGCCGATCTGGGGAGAGCCGAAACTGGCTCCATGCTTCCTCCGAGACATGGGCCGTAGCCAGCTGCTTCTTTTCACCTGACAGAGGAAGCTTCACCTGTAGGACATAGCACGTGGGAGGATCACGCTATTCCAACGAGTTCCCCTCCCTCCGTACAGGCGCCCCGAATGACCAGAGGAGGCACCACTTCAGCGACCAGGATATTGCATGTTTTGGTGAGGGGTTCCTATATGAAGGAAACCCCCAGGGGGCACGGGGAGAACATGGAAACTCCACACAGAAAAGCCCTTTTGGCGACCCGGTGGGCACTCGAGGACATGCGGACGGGCACGCACTCCTTCAGTGCTCACCAGTGTCCCAGGTGGGAATCGAACCAGGACCTTCTAGCTGTGAGGCGACAACTCTAAATGGGGGTGAAGTGGGAATGACTCCCATTGGAACCAGCCTCAAGTGCCCATTCGAGGAACTGCAGTTTTTGGTACGTCCACCTGAACTCATTTTTCAGAACCGAAGGTACTGGCGCTTGGAGGGGACGCGAACGAACCGGCTCTTGAACCAAGTGAGGAGGACGTTGAAAGATGAGGACGTTATACCGTTTTAACCACCTTGAAAATCGACCAATGTCGTTGCTTTCCTTATGTAATCTCATCTGACGCTTCTGAGGACAGGCTGCCTGTATATTATTATTATTATTATATTTAGCACTTCATCTCTCTGTCTGCAGTTTGACTTCTCGGGCCTTGAGCTGTTGTGTTCTGCTCCTTTTTGCAAGAGGAGAAGATATAGGTCCAATTTTGGGTGGAGCCGACAGAAAAGAAGGATTCCTAAACTACAGTAAAACATGTTGTTTCACTTAACATAACTCTCTCCATCCTTTCTGTCTCACACCATCTGAGATCTGGAGAGTAACTGACTTCTTGGTAACCATATTAGTTAGTAAACGATGGGGTTAACTGCCCAGACCGAGATACAGGCGATCACCGGTCATAGAAGCAGCAGGCAGGCGCGGACTGCATAATCGGGCACGTCGGGCAAATGCCCGGTGGCCTGACCTGGCCAGGCCTGAAAAAAAAAAAAAAAAAAAAAACTTTTGTTTGGTGCCTGCAGTCAGGCCACTCACTGAACAGCAGGCCAGGCGCCGCCTACTGGTTTACTAGTGGTTTTATTACTTTATTAGTTAGTCTGAAGTAATAATTACACTTCAGGGTTAAAGTGGGTGCATCTCATTGTAAAATTGGACTCGGCCCAAATTGGGCTTCAAACGGCCCAAATTGGGCTTCAAACGGCCCAAATTTTTCGCCTTTGGTCGCCGTCACGCGCGTCGGCCCGTATCGGCCTGGCCTGCTTGGTATCTAATGTCCGGCCTGAATTATGATCCCAGTCCGCCCCTGGCAGCAGGAGTTTAGAAATACACTGCAAACGGAGTGTATTTATAAGAAGCGGTTCAGTTTTATCGGGGCTTACAGTTTTCTTCTTCTTCCACGAGACAGACAACAGACAGAAATCAGTCAATCGTTGTGAGCTAATTTTCCTTACTTGTGCTGTTAAGCTGATTTTTGTATTTGAGGCAGATATACAGTGTATTCCTACAGTCCTTTCTATGACCAGTGTTGGGGGTAACTCATTACAAAACAAACATAGTACGTGTAATATATTACTTTAAGCAGTAACTCAGTAATATAACTTATTACTTATAGGATTTCAGTAATATTATACCGGTTACTTTGTCAAGTAACTCAAGTTACAAATTGAGTTACATTTTATTAAATCAAAGCACATATTTAAAAAAGATACAATCATTTCCTAATCAAACTGTGTGTTTTTATGCAAATAACCACTATAGATGACAATAACAAAGGAAAAGGATAACATTTAGAATTTTGGATTGTTTATACTGACTTCAAGGCAGTTGACATTATTTTTCGGGATGGTTCTGGGGCAGCGATGTCATTCTGCTTCTGCTGTTGTTTTGGTAAAAGTAATGCAAAAGTAGTGTAATAAGTAACGAGTTACTCTACACAGAAAGTAATATTGTAAGGTAACTTATTACTTTCAAATGAAAGTAACTAGGAATATGTAGTATATTATATTTTGAAAATAACTTGCCTAACACTCTCTATGACTGAACCATTTTCTGTCTGGTGTGTAGATATTACCCATGTATTTTTTATATCCAGCCTCTGACCCACCCACCTCAAAGCAACTGAACGTTGAAATCAATAACAAATGTTTTCCAATTTCAATGTTATCAATACTTCTTGATAGATGTGCCATAAGACAATCAACTTTGATGTATCCGACGGGTAAGAAGCGTGAAATTCGCACAATCTGGAGACCAAAATTGCCAAATAAAATGATATTTATTTCAACATGGACCGTATAGGTGTTTTTCAATGTCATCAGATTTACAGTAAAACATTGTTTTTTCATATTAAGCTGTGTCCCGTTACTGTCATGTATGTCATTTTCAAACAAACCCGAGATGTAAACTTTAAAATGTCACGGATGACTATTTTAAAGGAGGATTACGTGTACTTTCTCAAAGTTTGTCCCCTGTGTGTTTACAACGAGATGGCGACAGTGTTTCAAATGTTTCGCCCTGGAATCCTCCTCACATTTCTGTGACACACTGTGTCTCACCCAGCTCCATCCTGCTCTCTCCTCTTCCCCGTCTCCCTTCATCTCCGACTCGGCTATCTCACTTTCTTCCTTCTTTTTTCTTAGGAAGTCTGTGCGCGAGCGCACAATCACAGAGCTTTTCCGCAGAAGCAGCCAAATTTATCCCTGTGGTTTTCCGCGTGTTTATTTTGGGTTTTCTTGAGGGACGACATATCTGCGGGAAAACCAAACGTTCCCCGGAGCGGGTGCTTTCCCTCCAGGGGATCATCATGGCGCTGGTAAAAATAGTAACGTCTTTTTTCGGGGATTGGAATTAGGATTTTGGCAAGCGCCTCCCGAGGGTCCCGCTTGGAAGCCGGAGAGCGGTAATAATTCAATCGTTCCTTTGTTTATTTTTATGACTTTTTATTATGATTCCTCTCTTCCCGTCCCGCAGAGCTTTGGCAGAACAACACTTGGACCTGGTTTTAGACACAATAGAGGAGCCACAGTAGTAATCCAGCAGTTTAATATCAGAGTCATTTCCCTGAACAATTATCACATAACAGTTGCATAATTGCTTGACATAAAACACATACCCCCCCTCCTCTTCTCTCCTTTTTTCTAAATCTATTCTTAACTCTCAAACTTAACTCTCAAATCCCCCCCCCCATCCCAGAGCCGTGTATATAGAAGAGTTGCGACATCTCCATTCCAATGGACCAGTTTTTTACTCTCAAGAGTTAGAGAAGTAAGGTCCTGGATTAAGCAGCACTGTCGAGTTGCAGTAAAATAGACAGTTTGTGTTGTACTTTGAAAGTTTTTTTTTTAGAATCAAATTGTACATTATCAGCTTTATTTTAGCATTCAAAAGTAGCGTGAGACCCCTTCCTGGCTGTTCATTGCCTAATCACGCATTCTCTCTCTAGAGGACACTACCCCATCCCATTCAAAGGCCCAATCCAAAATGTCCACCCTCTGGACTTGTGGACTGTGCCCTTGCTGCGGACTTTAATCGTGATGTGTTCAATGTCATCACGTCAAGTCTGCGAGGGCCATCAGAGACTGCAAGGCTATATAAATTTGGCAAACAAACCGCTATTTCCGGGGGGAAACGGCAGGCAATGGGACCCTATGGAGCCACCTTGAATGTCTCACTCTAGCCCCGACTATGTTGTTTACATTTTAAAAACACTTAAAAACAGTTCATAAAACTTTAACACGACGTGCATATATTATACACCAAACTCTTGAGCTACCTCTGCTCTCACTCAGAATGTCAAAATATAAGTGATGTCATGTATAGTTTTTGAGATATGAACGTTTGTTTGGCACAACTCATACTCGTTAACTGCTGCGCTTCCGGGGGATTTGCAGTGTCGTGACGTCACGCTGATTCCTCGTATAATAGAAGAGTTGCGACATCTTCTTTGATTCCAATGGACCAGTTTTTTACATTGCAAAAGGAACTTTTGGCAAAAAGGAACTTTTGGGAAGTAAGGTTCTGGATTAAGCATGCTGTCGAGTTGCAGTGGACCGTTTGTGATGTGTACAGTAATTTAAAAGGGTAAGTCTAAGACGTTTAAATAATCAAATTGTATATCTTCACCAGCTTTATTTGATGCTTTCAAACATAGCGTGAGCCCCCCCTTCCTGGATCGGCATTTTGGACCTCCGTAGTCGCCACTCTCTTACTTACACCACGCTGGACAGGCCTAAAGACTATGATAATAAAATACATTTTGCTTATGGCCTGTACTTCAACACCTTTCTCTGTCATAATGTGGTTGAATATTATTTCTGTCCTATACATGACTCAAGTAACGTTTTAATAAAATCACTGTTCACACATTCATAATATTTTTTTTTTGTTTTTTTTGTTCAGCAAGTGGAAAAACTACAACATCACGTCAGTAATTACGTGGGTAATTAAATCAGTTAAGTCTGCACCCAAAGCGGACTCTCTGGAAGTCTGCAGAAAGTCCGCTTGAGGCCCCCGTGTGGACTGGAGGAAGTGTGGATTTGGAGCACTCACAGACTTCCCGGGAGGGAACGCGCGCCGTAAAAGTCCGCGAAGACAAGAGTGTGCGAGTGCGGTGAAGTCCGGACGTTTGGATCCGACCCTTCCAGCTGAACTCGATGGCTGTGACTGTATAGGAAGTGTGTGTGGGTTGAGAGGAATTCTGGGAAGGGGGGGGGGGGGACCTCCTCCGCTCTGACTTGTGGGTTTGACCTGCGTTTAGCATGTCTGCTACAACAATCTACCACTACTGTAGATGTCAGGTCT
>NC_139637.1:13807163-13809663 GCF_964638095.1 Poromitra crassiceps
CAGGCAGACAGACAGACAGACAGGCAGACAGACAGGCAGACAGACAGACAGGCAGACAGACAGACAGACAGACAGACAGGCAGGCAGACAGACAGGCAGACAGACAGACAGACAGACAGGCAGACAGACAGACAGACAGGCAGACAGACAGACAGGCAGACAGACAGACAGACAGACAGACAGGCAGACAGGCAGACAGACAGACAGGCAGACAGACAGACAGACAGGCAGACAGACAGCCAGACAGACAGACAGACAGACAGACAGACAGACAGGCAGGTAGGCAGACAGACAGACAGGCAGGCAGACAGACAGACAGACAGACAGGCAGACAGACAGGCAGGCAGGCAGACAGACAGACAGACAGACAAACAGGCAGGCAGGCAGGCAGGCAGGCAGACAGGCAAACACACACACACACACACACAGCGGCTGGATCAAAAAAATCAGATATCTCACAGCGACACCAGCTCTGACACACAATACAAGAATAAATATATTTGTACAGAAATCTTCTCTATGTTCAGCAGGATCATAGAGGCTGTCTGCTTGTCTGTTTTGGATTATGGTGACGAGACACTCTTAAACCCCTAGATGCACTTCATCACTCCACCCTAAGATTTAATACCGGTGACAGTTATTCCACACATCACCGCTTCTTATGAAGAACTTGGGTGGATTGTCCTGACAGTAAGACTTGACAGCCATTGGATTATCTTTTATTTATAAAGCCCATATGGGCAACTTCTCATCATATATGACATCTTTGTCAAATTGGTCAGATAGTCACTATTCCACTCGCTCACATGATTGTCTAATGCTGGAGCATCGTGCAAAGTCTGAATTTGGGGAAAACGGTGGTTAGTTTCTGTGCTGCACACACCTGGAACACTCTGCCACATACATTGTGGGCGCGCGCACACACACACACACACACACACACACACACACACACACACACACACACACACTCCTCCTTCCCTTTCTTTCCCTTGTCTCTAATCCCTGCAGCTGTTGCTGTTACTCATGCTGCTGCCTCATCCAGACAAAACCTCATCATTGTGTGTGTGTGTGTGTGTGTGTGTGTGTGTGTGTGTGTGTCTGTGTGTGTGTGTGTGTGTGTGTGTGTGAGAGAGAGAGAGAGAGAGGAAGAAAGATATCAAGAGCTTGACAGACAGACAGACAGACAGACAGACAGACAGACAGACAGACAGAAAGAAAGAAAGAAAGAAAGAAAGAAAGAAAGAAAGAAAGAAAGAAAGAGAGAAAGAAAGAAAGCAAGCAGAGATGGAGTTGCGATGCAGAGTGGAGGAGGTGGGATAGGAAGAGAGAGAGAGAGAGAGAGAGAGAGAGCGACACGTGGGAGAAATCCCCTCCAGTTTCCCCCACGAGAGTCTCCATCTTCCCCTCCTCCCAGGCCCATTGTGTTGCCCCTCCACCTCCTTCCTCCCTCCATCATCTCTGCATCCTCTCTGTAAACACACTCTGCATCTGCTCACAAATCCATCATCACATCTGCTGCCATCATGAAGGTCTGTCTGTAGGCCCTGGCCCACCAATCAAACAACTGCCAACTTGTTTGACAATGTTTGATTGGTGCCATGGGTGGACTGATAGGTGGACTGGCAGTGCAGTGTATAATGTCTTAAGAGGGGCCATATTATGCATTTCTTAATTTTGTATCATATATATGTTGTTACAATCTTGGATGGTCATATTAAACATGGGCTAAGCACGCGCGCCATAGCCTTCACCCGTCCCCCCTGCCCCTCCCTTCCCTGTTCTGACTGCTCCAGTACACTGCCGAATTGTCAACCTAAAGGCCCAATTATACTCAACGTTAAAGACGGAGACGGAGACGGACAGAGCCTTCTGTCCGTACTCTGCGTTCATTTCGTCCGTTTTCTGTCCATCTTCTGAAAGCTTACGGATGGATACGCATAACCTAACCTCTCCCACCCCCACGCCTAAACCTAAGGTCGGCATTGCGGCTTCTAAGGTGAACGACCGCCAGTCCGAATAATGGAAGTTAACGTTCGGAGTGGCAGGGCTTTGGAAAAGGCAGAGGAACCCCGGGCCGAGCGGAGCTGTAGATAGCTAGAGGGATGTTGATATATCAATTGATAGCCTTGCTTGTTACGCCCAAGTCACGTTTGTTATCGATGGTCAAATTCGTTTTGACAATCCCTTGCTCATTTATATAATTGTTTTACAGCTCCCCGCCCTGCCCGGGGAGCCTCACACTATTGTCGTCACATTCAAGCCACAACACAACAGCTAATGTAGCTAGTTAGCTAACTTCCCAAATGCTTGTGACTATAGTGTGCCTCTCCTAGCAAAGGCTACACGGACCAAACCAAAATGAGGACTTGGAGAAGTCAGCAAGTTGGACTAACGTTACAAGTTCTGAAAAGGTGTGCCTTCGTCATTCATCGGTTGTTCATGTCTATGAAAGGCAGCTGTGCTGCTAGGCTAATAGCAAGTGCTAACATTACCCAGC
>NC_139637.1:13814663-13824663 GCF_964638095.1 Poromitra crassiceps
ATGTGGTCTCAGTCTGCGCCAGACTGCATGTGGTCTCAGCCTGGGCCCTGCAGACTGCATGTGGTCTCAGTCTGCGCCAGACTGCATGTGGTCTCAGCCTGGGCCCTGCAAACTGCATGTGGTCTCAGTCTGCACCCTGCAGACTGCATGTGGTCTCAGCCTGGGCCGTGCAGACTGCATGTGGTCTCAGTCTGCGCCAGACTGCATGTGGTCTCAGCCTGGGCCCTGCAGACTGCATGTGGTCTCAGTCTGCGCCAGACTGCATGTGGTCTCAGCCTGGGCCCTGCAAACTGCATGTGGTCTCAGTCTGCACCCTGCAGACTGCATGTGGTCTCACACTAACACTCTTTAAGTAGGTCAAGTAGGGAAGTAACCCAGCCTTTTCCATCATCCTGCTGATGTCATGCTGACCTACAAAACAGCAGCAGCTGCCGGGACCAGGCAAGGCGCGCACGGACCCTTTCTCAGCCCAAACTCCTCCTCCTCCTCCTCCTCCTCCTCCTCCTCCTCCTCCTCCTCCTCCTCCTCCTCCTCCTCCTCCTCCTCCTCCCCCTCTTCCTCCTCCTCCTCCTCCTCCTCCTTTCACTTTCTCTTCACTCCCTGGTAGAGAACATTTTCCAAACTCACACATTATATATTCAGGATCCCCCCATAAAGTTTTCACGTATTCATTTAAATACATACACACATAATATCATCATACTCTCCCCAACATTCACACACATTTTAGTCTCTCATGACCTCACTGAAATCCCAATCTGTCATGTCCTGTCCTCATCAGCAATTATACCACTGTGTCTCCACGCCAGAGATGGGGACTTGGACTTGAGACTTGGACTTGAATCGGACTTAAGTCTCACTCACAGAGACTTGACTTGAAACTCATCCTCAAAGACCTCAGAGTTGACTTGGACCTGCAAATGATAGAACACTCTTCCATAAGAGACTTTATACTTGAATTGGAGTTGTGACCAAAGACTTGAGACTTGACCTCGAGCTCAAAGACTTGAGACTTGACTTGAACTTGCAAAAATTGTGACTTGTGAGCATCTCTGCTCCACGCTATCTCTGACGTTTCATCCAACGTAATATAATCCCTGTGCCACACCGTACTGTACTGTACTGTACTGTACTGTACTGTACTGTAACAATGCCTCTGTAATTAACTGATCTATGATGATGTCAGCTCTCTGTCTGTGCCATTGCACTTTATAAAACACTGTGTAGCAATGTTTTCTCTTTGAAGAAATGTGTCCCTGCCCATTGTGCTGGTTGCATCTCTTCCTCTCATGAGACCCTAAAAGCATATCAAATATATTAAAGTAAGCCAAATCTCTGACTCAAGAACTCTTACTTTATTCGACAACACACCCTTTCCTTCCTTTCCTTCCATCTCCTTTCCTCTCCTCTTCTGTCCTTTCCTTCCTTCCCTCTTCATTTCCTATCCTTCTGCAACCCAGTTAGTCGCCAGAATAAAACGGCTTGTTATCTGTCTGCAAACCAGGCATACGTACAATCTCCACGTAAATTTGAAACAAAAAAACTGCAGTTATAACCTCACCTCTCCAACATTAAATGCAAGTAACACAACTTTGGTTATTTTTAGAGAAGTAAAATATCTTATAATATTATTATATTCTAATAATTAATTATATTATATTATATTTGGAAGGCTCTGGCTCAACAAGCTTCTCAATGTCAGCTAGGGCTGGGCGATAAAACGACAGCAATATATATCGCGATAGACACGTGATCAATACAATAAAAAAATGGCTCGATAGATTGCATGAAAAACATAAGAGCGCTTCTCCTCCGTGGCTCATAAACAGCCTATCATGTCCTTTGTTAATACAGCGTGCTACGAGTGACATGGAAACAGCCAATCACAGACAAACCCCCGAGCGTGCACGCGCCCCAGCTGCCACTAAGTGGATTCTGGGCCAAAATATTTGACTGGTACTCTAAGGCCTACAAAATAACCCTTCAGCCGGAGGCAGAACTCGCCATCTTCGGCCCGCTCCGAGGGGGTACGGTGGCGCAGTCGGTAGCCCTGTTGCCTCACAGCTAGAAGGTCCTGAGTTCGATTCTCACCTGGGACGCTGTGGGCGCTAGAGTTGTGACCGCCCCATATCTTCAGTGCCTACTGCCCAGGTGGGCTATCTCGTCGAAAGAGCCTTTCTGTGTGGAGTTTGCATGTTCCCCCGTGCCCCCCAGGGGGTTCCTCCGTACATAACCCCCCACTAAAAACATGCAGAAGATCGTCATCCGACCAGTGACGACAACATCTGAAGTTGGTCCGCGGGCGCTGGAAAGAAAAAGCGACCACTGCTCCTGGCCTGCCCCCTGGAGGAAAGGACAAGCCTGGATGGGTCAAATGCAGAGGACATATTTCACCGGCCACCGTCAGCATGAGTGTGTGTTGTGGCCGCATGCATGTGTTGAAATGTTCGTGTGATAATACGGGACGGGCTTGTCCATCTGAAATCGTGTTTTTAATCGTGTCCAGTGCAACAGTCTCTGACACAGGGGACAACTGTTGCCAAAAATGCGTATTCTGAAGGAATGAAAGTCCCCCTCTTTACCTTCCTTTCAATTGTGGTTGACGGAAATGACCTCTGTCATACAAATGGAGAGACTAAGGTTCCTGAGGAATTTCTCAACTATTTCTCAACTATTTGGGACCCGCGTTTCTAGCCTACCTGGATGAGGTTAGGGGCAACGAGTGACTCGACCCGCTGGTTTCTTATAGACCCCTTTGCATTGGATCTCATGCACAATAGAGAGCCCCAGGGATGACGTATTTTTGTAGTCGGAACGTGGAGGTCCCGGACTTCCATAAAAGTGGTCCTCATGTGTGAAGATTATCCTACTGAACACTGGTTCGCGTTTGATTAAGCTTGCGTTGCCCAGAGACCTTATTAGAGGCATCGCGCCAAAAACCCATTCAAAAACCCCTTAGGCGAAAACAGTGAAGAACCCGGAAGTATTAGCATTGTTATTCATTACACGCACACAAGCACTAGCTATGCGGCTGGTAGCACCACATTGCAATATTGAATATGGATCATATATTATGTATGTGTATGTTTTTGTTGCTGTTGTTGTTTTTCCTGTCTGAGCCTCTTCGTTTATTTTGTTCATGTATTATTCAAAAGAAATTGAAAATAAAATATTGGGGGGAAAAAAGCACAATCCCTATGGCAAGGAAAGCAACATTTCAAGACATTTCAGATTTTTGCGTGTGCCAATATCCGGTTTTTGTGACCGCCTGTTTACATGGCGGTCACTTTTAAAAGTGACCCATATCCGATCCACATATACATTTGGGATATCGCACCTGTGTGTTTTGCACTTGCTTAACTCTCAAAACGACCCGTACGCATACAATACTTGCCCTGGATGCCGGAGAACGGAGTTCCTATACAGTAGTAACAACATTCAATTTCGCATCATAAGCCATATTTAAAATTTGACTGGGGCCAATGTGAGCAAGAAATTAATTGGGTCACTTCTATAGTACCAGTCAGTCTAAATGCAGCTTAAGATGAGGTGAAGTTCAGCCAATCACAGGGAAGCGTTTGAGCATTTTTGACAAGTTCATTGACAGCATACAAAGCGAAAGCTGTGTGTGTGTGCGTGCGCGCGCGTGTGCGCGCGTGTGCATGTGTGTGTGTGTGCGTGTATGCGTGTGCGTGCGTGCATGTGTGTGTGTGTGTGTGTGTGTGTGTGTGTGCGCGTGCGTGCGTGCGTGTATGTTGCTGCTTCCTCTCCTGACAGTGGGACTGATCGGCGAGGCTTCGCAGACGAGGCTGGTAACCAAAACAGAGGAGCGAGAAGAAACACACAAACACAGCCCCCTCACACACACACATACACACACACACACACACACACACACACACACACACACACACACACACACACACACACACACAAACACAGCACACTCACATACACTCATCACTGTGTTCGCATCACACACCCACATCTGGAGGCATCTTTTGTGTGTGTGTGTGTGTGTGTGTGTGTGTGTGTGTGTGTGTGTGTGTGTGTGCGTGCGTGTGTGTGTGTGTGTGAGGGGGAGAGAGAGAGGAAGGAAGACAAGCAGTGTGTATGTGTGAGGTTATGAGATTGTATGCATCTGTGTGCTATGTTGAGTGTTTGTTGAGTGTGAACATATACATTTTGGGGAGGCACAGAAGAAGAAGAAGGGGTTGCTGGTTTGATTCCCGGTGGTGACAGTTGGGCCGGTACTGCCTTCTGTGCGTGTGCGTGTGCGTGCGTGTGTTTGTGTGTGTTGTAGATATCTACCCACCCCTCCAGAGGGACCTCGCCCATGTATTCAGTCATTTTAATGACAAACACATTCTCTGCATTTGGACACACACACACACGCCGCACTTTCCCTCTCTCTGTTTCACACACACACACACACACACACACACACACACACACACACACACACACACACACACACACACACACGCACACACACAAAACACACACACAGGCCAAATCCTTATGTTAGCCATGCAGTTGACAGTGACGCACGGCATTGTTTTATTTGGCTCAAATCAGACTCATATGTGTTGAATGAGTGGATGATAAACAACCTGCAGCGAGCCAGGCAGCCCCTCCATCAGGCTGCATCACACAGGCTTGAGTGGAACAGCCTGCAGAGCAGGGCTGAACTCTTGCTTCAAATTAGACCTATTAGCTCTGCGTCCTCCTGCAGGGATCCAGATGACAATTCACCGTCTTCCCAGAATTACCAACGCAGTCGCCAGAAGAAAATGTCGGCAGTTTACGTTTCGGTAACGGGGATGCACATCAACATTTCAAACGAACCGGCATGTTCCAAAATGTAAATTTGAATACATGACACAAGTAAAACAACTTGGTTGACGTTAGGGTTAAATAACAAAAACGGTAGATTTCACATAAAGTTGAGTAGACTGGGGATCGAACACGGCTCTCAGGTGTGAAAGGCAAGTGTTTACGCCCTCCGTCCACCCCCGACCACAACACTATTTCAATAGCAGACTCTATTAGGTGTATAACGTTGATACAATCACTGTATCTAGAAATGTTGATATGCAACATATTTTGCTTCACAAAATGGTGACATTCAACCAGGGGCGAATTTTCCACTGGGGACAGGAGGGACATGTCCCCCCCACTTTTCAAAACCTTGATTCTGTCCCCCCCCCCCCCCCCCCCCCACACTTTTTAAACTGAAAAAATCGTGGGTAAACTGAAAAAATCATGCTTAATACGCTACTGTTTGACCACCCATCATATTATGGCTGAGAATGTTAATTGAGTTGCTAATTATAAGCTATAGGCTTATAACCCAAACCCGAGTCCTAATCCGTATTTAAGCTCTTGTAGAAGTGAGCAGCGGCCATATTGTGATTTTTCTTCATTGTTCTATCCTTATTTGACCCTTATGATGAATATAAGGTCGCTTTCACATATAAGCTGTTTGGTCCGCTTTAACCGCGCCAGAGTTCCTTTCCTGGGATAGTGCGGTTCGTTTGGGGTGGTGTGAAAGCACAAACGAACTCTGTTGGGGAACAAACAAACAAACTCTGGTCCGCTTGAAAACGTGGGTCTCGGTTGGCTTCCAAGTGAACCCTGGTGCGGTTCGTTTGTTGTGCGAAAGCAAACCGGACTAAACACAAGAGCGCCAGTGCATCTGATGCACTCATGCAGTGCATCATGAGTAGAAGATGGTAGAAGGGAGCAAAACAAACACCGCTACTGTACACTGCACACGTGTACAGTACCTGCGTGACGTACGTCACCATAATACGTACGTCGCCATAACAACAACACATTTTTTCTCAACAGTTGGCCGGCTTGCCTATCTCCTTCGGTACGTAGGCTAGGCTAGGCTACTCATCTCATCTGCAGAATGAAATGTTCAACAGCTTGCTGCCTCATCTGCTGCTCATATTGGGCACATTCTTGTCAAATATTTATTTGATATTAACACCAAAGTAAAACCAGAAATCCCAACATCGCAGGTGTTGCTCCATGGTTTGTGTTTTGCGGATTCACTTGTGTTGTTCAGTCAGCCTAGTGTCCTCTAGAGAGAGAGTGGCAGCGGAAGACCAAAATGCGAGACTCATTAGCCAATGAACAGCCAGGAATGGGTCTCGCGCTACTTTTGCATGCTAAAATAAAGCTGATAATGTACAATTTGATTCAAGGTATGAAAAACCCTTTCAAAGTACAACACAAACTGTCTATTTTGCTGCAACTCGACAGTGCTGCTTTTTTTTACTCAAGAGTTCCAGGACCTTACTTCCTGGAAAAAGAAACTGGTCCATTGGAGTGAATGGAGATGTTGGGACTCTTCTATCTACATGGCTCTGAGTCAGCCCTAAGCCAGGCAAGAACCCTGCTGAAGAGAGGAGAGATTTCCCTTCTCTATTCTGTCCAATAGATGAGTGACTGTTTGGACCATGTGACATTGTTCAGAAAGTTTGCTGCTTGTGACAAATTGCTGTGTGAAAGTGAACAGACCAAATGAAAGTCGCAACAATGTTGCAACTTCACCCCCCCGAATCGCACCGAGTCCACCAGCTTATATGTGAAAGAGACCACACACACACACACACACACACACACACACACACACACACACACACACACACACACACACACACACACACACACACACACACACACACACACACACACACACGTTTAGTTTGGTTTAGTTTATTTCGGATGAAAATACAAAAAGAACATTACAAATTACATTTATAGTAAAAACATTTTAAAAATGGTGCACATTATGTAAATAGAAGAAAACAATTATCCAAGGATAGCCCAGTAAAGTAGCTTAAAGTTGCGAACTAGAAGCCTACTTATTTCCACTGGGGTCCTTTCTGCCAATATGGCTGATATCACCCGAAATTGTTACATAAATAAGAATATGGCAGGTTTTTCATAACCTAAGTAAGTTGAAGTAGTTTCTTATGATGCTCAGTGAATGTGTACATTCTGAAAAGCTTTGTGTTTATGTCAGCATCTGCCAGTGGGCCATCATGATAAGAGTAGGTATAATAATGTGTTAATTCCACTACAGGAGAGACTCGATGGCTCTGAAATTAGGTGGAAAACATTTGCATATATATTGCCATTGGCAATCAGCCAAAAGGCCAAAAAGCAGGCAGGGCGGCCCAGGGCGGGGTTACAGGATGTGATGAGGTGCGGCGTACTCGGCCATGTTGGACAGTCCATGTGCCACACAGCAGCTGAACCCTCCGTGTGGTGTCCTCATACTGCAGGCCTCGTGCCACTCGTTGGTGCTCTCGTCGTAGCGCTCCACCTTATTGAAGACTCCTTTGTAGAAGCCTCCGCACACGAACAGCTGGTCGTCCACCACCTCAATGCCAAAGCTGCTGCGTGGATTCAGCATGTCGGGCACGGCGCGCCACGTGTTGGTTAGCGGCTCGTAGGCCTCGGCGCTGCGCAGGTAGTTGAGGCCGCCCACTGCGTAGACGCGCTGTCTGTAGGCGATGACGCCCAAGTTGCAGCGCCTGCTGCTCATGGGGGCGATCTTCATCCACTGATTGGTGTCTGGGTTGTAGCACTCAGCTGTGTTCAGGTACCTCGTCCCATCGTGACCACCACAGATGTACACCTTGCCGTTGAGTACTGTGGCGCTGGCCTGGCTCCTCCGCTCATTCATGGGTGGGAGCAGAGTCCACTTGTCAGTCTGAGGATCATAGCACTCGGCACTGTTGAGACGGACGTTTCCATTGTCACCTCCCATGGCATAGATGCTGCCATTCAGTACTGCCACGCTGACAGAGCTCCGGGGATTATGCATGGCCGCCACATCGTGCCAAGTACGAGTACAGAGGTCGAACTTCCGCACGGTGCTGAGACTGTCCCACATTCTGTTGTGGCCGCCAACACAGTAGACAACGTTATTTAGGAAAGCGGCGGCGTGGTAAGCCCGGGGAGACTCAAGTTCAACATTTGGTACATTGACCCAGAGATCGGCGCGGGGATCGTATACCTCAATGCTATTTGTTAGCCCGCTGTCACTCCAGCCTCCAATGGCCAACAGGATGGCATGAGGCAGGCGCGGGCGAGTCAGAGGGTTGGAGGGTCTGTTGCTGGTGACATCATACATGGCCCTCTCTGCATCGAGGATGATCGCCTCACACTCGGCGTTGTCTTTAACCAGACTGTTGTTCTTCACCTGGTTGATGAAGTAGTCGGTGGTCATCAAGCCCAGGCGGATCTTAGGCAGCAGCACAGACATGTGACCTTCACGCTCCTCGGGCGAGTGGGCGATCCAGCAGAGGACGGCCTCGAACACCGTGCTCTCCTGTCTCACGTTCAGATCGTCTCGTGCCAGGATGTCCGTCAGCTGCTCCAGAGAGAGTTCCAGGAACTCTTCAGAGGCTGTGGCAATCTGCTCAAAGTGCTCCAGGATGAAGAGAAAGGCCTTGCTCCTCAGGCCCGGGCAGTAGTACAAGTCTACAAACTTTAAGATGCTGATGCAGTTCTCCGGGCAGAGCCGCACCTCCAGGAACTCACAGCAGGAGCGGACGACCCCCATGATGCCGAGGTAGTCTGCTGCTATCAACAGCTCCTCCACATTGTCCTCGGTCACCGGGACAGAGCGGGTGTAGGCGTACTCTATGAGGAGACGCATCATGTCTGCTGACACGGGGCCGGCCATGTCGTAGATGTTGTCCTGGGACGTCCAGCCATGGATGAAGAGAGCGTGGAAGTATTGGCTGCAGGTGCAGAGGACTCCACATGAATTGAATTCCACATCATCCACTCTGATCACCACGTCACACACTGACTCCTCCAGATGCAGCTCATCTGACCCTTCGTCTTGTTTGTTCATTTTGTTCAACTATCCTGGATGAATACCTTATACCTTCAACAGTACCTGTGATTTACTCAAATATTTGGAGTCTGCGTGAGTTTTGTCCTTCTCCTGGAGCTGGCACCAGCTTGCCGGTCCTACTTATAGCCTCTGATGGGAAGGATGTATGACATCACTGATGATGTCACAATGTATATGATGTCATCAGTGATGTCATAAATCACTAATGATGTCACTGTTTAGGTGACATCATCACTGATTTATTACATCATCAGTGATGTCATAGACATTGTGACATCATCAGTGATCTCATAAATCCTACTGAGGCACTGTGTGTGTGTGTGTGTGTGTGTGTGTGTGTGTGTGTGTGTGTGTGTGTGTGTGTGTGTGTGTGTGTGTGTGTGTGCGCCTGTGAGTGTGCGCGTGTGTCTGTAACTTTCTCGTTGGACCTCTCTGGTTCTGTCTGCCTCTTTTAATTTCCTAATCAAAACATTTTTTTCAGGGGATGCATAACTACCCATCCAAACCTAGAACCTAAGATCATTTTTTAAGCAATAAACCTTTTTCACAGGAGCCATTTTGTGTCTAAAAGGCAGGAAGTAATACAGGTGCAAGCAGAAAATTAATAAGGGTTTCCAACTTCCAATTCATTTACTGTAGGTGTTTCAGTGCTTGACCCTCATTAATGTCAAACTAGGGGGTTTTCATGCTTCTGAATCATTTGTTTTAACACTCCTTGTCATGAAAATGGCCACGCCCACTTTTCCTGCTCGCCCTGAACAATCTTTTTCTGTGAAAATAAATATTTACATGGTAGCAGATATAAACATAGCAGAGGAGACACCTGGAGCACTAGGGGGGAAACATAGCGGAGGAGACACCTGGAGCACTAGGTAGGGGGGAAACATAGCAGAGGAGACACCTGGATCACTAGGTAGGGGGGAAACATAGCGGAGGAGACACCTGGAGCACTAGGTAGGGGGGAAACATAGCAGAGGAGACACCTGGAGCACTAGGTAGGGGGGAAACATAGCAGAGGAGACACCTGGAGCACTAGGTAGGGGGGAAACATAGCGGAGGAGACACCTGGAGCACTAGGTAGGGGGGAAACATAGCAGAGGAGACACCTGAAGC
>NC_139637.1:13829740-13832240 GCF_964638095.1 Poromitra crassiceps
GAGCGGCTTGTGTCCATCTGGGACAATCCCAAGTGCTGAAAGCCTCCCCACCCTGATCCCAAACATCCCCAACTCTCTCTCTCTCTCTCTCTCTCTCTCTCTCAATCGATCTATCTATCTATCTCTCTCTTTCTTGCATCACAACAAGGCAAGTGGGAACATTTGAATGCAAAATTCTGCAAAATGCACCCAGCTCGAGTTGTCCGTGCTACTGTACAACACATCCACACCTATCTTCTCCTACACATCTCCCCTCTCTTGCCTCGTGTGCTGCATGCAGGCTCCTGTGTGAGAGCCAGTCTCATGCAGTGACTCCTGTGTGAGAGCCAGTCTCATGCAGTGACTCCTGTGTGAGAGTCAGTCTCATGCAGTGACTCCTGTGTGAGAGCCAGTCTCATGCAGTGGCTCCTGCGAGAGAACCAGTCTCATGCAGTGGCTCCTGCGAGAGCCAGTCTCATGCAGTGACTCCTGTGTGAGAGCCAGTCTCATGCAGTGACTCCTGTGTGAGAGCCAGTCTCATGCAGTGACTCCTGAGAGTCAGTCTCATGCAGTGGCTCCTGCGAGAGCCAGTCTCATGCAGTGACTCCTGTGTGAGAGTCAGTCTCATGCAGTGACTCCTGAGAGTCAGTCTCATGCAGTGACTCCTGAGAGTCAGTCTCATGCAGTGACTCCTGAGAGTCAGTCTCATGCAGTGACTCCTGAGAGTCAGTCTCATGCAGTGACTCCTGAGAGCCAGTCTCATGCACTGACTCCTGTGTGAGAGTCAGTCTCATCCAGTGACTCCTGTGTGAGAGCCAGTCTCATGCAGTGACTCCTGTGTGAGAGCCAGTCTCATGCAGTGACTCCTGTGTGAGAGCCAGTCTCATGCAGTGACTCCTGTGTGAGAGCCAGTCTCATGCAGTGACTCCTGTGTGAGAGTCAGTCTCATGCAGTGACTCCTGTGTGAGAGCCAGTCTCATGCAGTGACTCCTGTGTGAGAGTCAGTCTCATGCAGTGACTCCTGTGTGAGAGCCAGTCTCATGCAGTGACTTCTGAGAGCCAGTCTCATGCAGTGACTCCTGTGTGAGAGTCAGTCTCATGCAGTGACTCCTGTGTGAGAGCCAGTCTCATGCAGTGACTCCTGTGTGAGAGCCAGTCTCATGCAGTGACTCCTGTGTGAGAGTCAGTCTCATGCAGTGACTCCTGTGTGAGAGCCAGTCTCATGCAGTGACTCCTGTGTGAGAGTCAGTCTCATGCAGTGACTCCTGAGAGCCAGTCTCATGCAGTGACTCCTGTGTGAGAGCCAGTCTCATGCAGTGACTCCTGAGAGCCAGTCTCATGCAGTGACTCCTGTGTGAGAGCCAGTCTCATGCAGTGACTCCTGTGAGAGAGCCAGTCTCATGCAGTGACTCCTGTGTGAGAGCCAGTCTCATGCAGTGACTCCTGTGTGAGAGTCAGTCTCATGCAGTGACTCCTGTGTGAGAGTCAGTCTCATGCAGTGACTCCTGTGTGAGAGTCAGTCTCATGCAGTGACTCCTGTGTGAGAGCCAGTCTCATGCAGTGACTCCTGTGTGAGAGCCAGTCTCATGCAGTGACTCCTGTGTGAGAGCCAGTCTCATGCAGTGACTCCTGTGTGAGAGTCAGTCTCATGCAGTGACTCCTGTGTGAGAGCCAGTCTCATGCAGTGACTCCTGTGTGAGAGTCAGTCTCATGCAGTGACTCCTGTGTGAGAGCCAGTCTCATGCAGTGACTTCTGAGAGCCAGTCTCATGCAGTGACTCCTGTGTGAGAGTCAGTCTCATGCAGTGACTCCTGTGTGAGAGCCAGTCTCATGCAGTGACTCCTGTGTGAGAGCCAGTCTCATGCAGTGACTCCTGTGTGAGAGTCAGTCTCATGCAGTGACTCCTGTGTGAGAGCCAGTCTCATGCAGTGACTCCTGTGTGAGAGTCAGTCTCATGCAGTGACTCCTGAGAGCCAGTCTCATGCAGTGACTCCTGTGTGAGAGCCAGTCTCATGCAGTGACTCCTGAGAGCCAGTCTCATGCAGTGACTCCTGTGTGAGAGCCAGTCTCATGCAGTGACTCCTGTGAGAGAGCCAGTCTCATGCAGTGACTCCTGTGTGAGAGCCAGTCTCATGCAGTGACTCCTGTGTGAGAGTCAGTCTCATGCAGTGACTCCTGTGTGAGAGTCAGTCTCATGCAGTGACTCCTGTGTGAGAGTCAGTCTCATGCAGTGACTCCTGTGTGAGAGCCAGTCTCATGCAGTGACTCCTGTGTGAGAGCCAGTCTCATGCAGTGACTCCTGTGTGAGAGCCAGTCTCATGCAGTGACTCCTGTGTGAGAGTCAGTCTCATGCAGTGACTCCTGTGTGAGAGTCAGTCTCATGCAGTGACTCCTGTGTGAGAGTCAGTCTCATGCAGTGACTCCTGTGTGAGAGTCAGTCTCATGCAGTGACTCCTGTGTGAGAGTCAGTCTCATGCAGTGACTCCTGAGAGTCAGTCTCATGCAGTGACTCCTGTGTGAG
>NC_139637.1:13837240-13852240 GCF_964638095.1 Poromitra crassiceps
GCAAGTAAAACAACACGGTTGGGTTTTTAGGCCACAAAAGCATATTGGTTGGGTTTAGAGTTATGGTTTGGGTCGGGGATTCGAACCCGGTCTCTCATGACGAGAAGGTTGCAAGTGGGGAATGCTACGGGTCCATCACTCGCACCCCTTCTCCCTACTGCAACTACTTAACCCTCAAACGATGACCTCCAGACTCTATGACGTACTAGTGGACCCGTGGGAGTTGGACTCTCCCTCCCTCACTCACTCACTCACTCACTCACTCACTCACTCACTCACTCAACGGCCACTTCTCATTCTTATCATAACGTTAGTCACCTATCTAGAAACGTGAAACCCGACGTAATCTCGTTCAGAAATGTGCATATTTTAATTTCCGTGGATTCTAGAAACTTAGCGCCGACATATTCATCTAATATTAACATATTAGACTGGGCTGCATGGTATAACTCATCCACATCCCAGCATAATGATGCAACACAGCACCTCCTATATAGGTGGTCCCCAGACTGGGTCAAAGTCTATGAGGCTTTGCAAGGAATGTAATGGGGATCAAATCTGTATGTTAATATGCTGTAGTATTCTAGCATTGAGTCTTATAATATGCTACTTTTTGTCATTAAGATAATAAATCAATCATGTTTTCTATATTATCAGTTATCAGTGTGTTTATGCCTAAATCCCCCATGTGCCTGACATTGGCTTGATGATGATGATGAAGATGATGATGTTACTTTAGGCTAGATGACAGCTTATCAAGATGAGTGACAAGTGTTGGGGCGGGAACTTGACCCACAGAGAAGGACGAGACTAACTACTACACACTTTCTGCCTCAAAGCGAAAAGTTGAGTAGAGCTCTGAAATCTTGTTTGTCTTTGAATGAGTGGGGGAAAACGAATATGCTAACTAAGTGGATGAGCTGATTTGTTTCCACTGCAGCTTGTTGTGGGACTTCACTTTCGTCGAATGAAGTGACATCTTTGACGGTCGTAGAGCGATCTGCCTTATTTCACGACAATTGCCATTGGATTCATGGCAATCCTACGTTTCTGTCTATAGTGGGTGCTTCACAGTGTTGGGCAAGTTACTTTCAAAATGTAATATACTACATATTACTAGTTACTTTCATTTGAAAGTAATAAGTTACTTTACAATATTACTGTCTGTGTAGAGTAACTTGTTACTTATTACACTACTTTTGCATTACTTTTACCAAAACAACAGCAGCAGCAGAATGACATCGCTGCCCCCGGACCATCACGAAAAATAATTTCAACCCCCTTGAAGTCAGTGTAAACAATCCAAAATTCTAAATCTTATTCTTTTCCTTTGTTTTGTGATCTATAGTGGTTATTTGCATAAAAACAGACAGTTGATTAGAAAATTATTGCATCTTTTTTAAATATGTGCTTTGATTTAAAATCTTGTAACTCAATTTGTAACTTGAGTTACTTGACAAAGTAACTGGTATAATATGACTGAAATCCTATAAGTAATAAGTTATATTACTAAGTTACTGCTAAAAGTAATATATTACATGTAATGTGTTACTTTTGTAATGAGTTACCCCCATCACTGGTGCTTAACACATAACGAGAACAAGGACGGAGGGGAAAGTGATACTGAGTATACGCGGTCAAGGAAGTTCATAAGGAGGGAAAGCGGAAGCGTGAAAGCGAAGCGGGGGGGGGGACGAAGGGACGGAGACGTCGATTAGCGACGGTGGCTGTGTGAGCCTGAACTATGGGGAGGTCAAGGGTTAAGAGAGGTGAGGAGGTCACGATGAGCCCAGCAGCTCTACTTAGAACAGGATATCCTGCAAGCTAAACCCATCTGTCTCTCTCTCTCTCTCTCTCTCTCTCTTGCTCTGTCTCTTATATTCCCATGGAAGTTCTCAGAGGAGCGGAGAGGTGTAACCTTTCAGTGAAAACACAAGTTCCCAGCCGAGGAACCTTTCTTTCATCCATCATCTCTTGACAGAGCCGGCAGACACATAGCAGATATACGTGCAGATGATGCGTCGTTATCTGATGGGGCCGCTCTTTATCCCGTGATGTTGTTGGCTGGATGGAGGTTCTTTGATCTCCAAGACTAATTTCCCCGCAGGGACAGTACAGTTGATCCTACTTTATCTTATCTCAGCCCAGCAGACAGCGTGTACAAGCCATGAAATATCGCCCTGCTATTTAGGTTGCGCTGTGAAAAAGGATGAAGCAGGAGAAGAATGAATGAATAGTATAGCCTCTGCTTGCGACCTGGACTGAATTAAACCCATTCTTAAACTCAACCTTCAGTATAGAAGATTGAGTGCAGGTATCCTCTATAGTCCGTTAAAGGCATCGCGATCCGACCCTCCGTTTCCCCCCAAAAAATGTTAACGTTTCTCTGATTGGATAGTGGGAGGTCGACGCCAAATGTTAATCCAATCAGAGAAATGTTGCCATTTTCTGGGAAACGGAAGGTCAGATCGTGATGCCTCTAAGGCCATGTTCACATTACAGGCAAATCCGATTTGCTGATAGTCATTAATCATCATTATCTTGATTGGTTTCCCAAATCTGATTTGGGAGTGTGTCCGCACTGCCACAAATTTGATGTTCAAGTCGGATCTGTGTGTCCAGACCTAAACAGCCTATCTGCATGGGTTGCTATGGTAACGACGTGGGCGTCAGTAAATACGTACGTTGGTGACATGGTTTTCCTGCGCAGAAGCATTTGATGACGAGTTGCGAGTGACGTTCAAATCAGATTTGGTGGATCTGCGCGTTCGCACTGAAGACACATCAGTCAAAAGCACATTTGAAGCAGATTGGAAACTACCTCCATATGTGGTTTGGGACAAGTAACACAAATCAGACTTGGAGCGTCCAGACTCATAAAACCAATCTGGATAAAGTCATTAATAGATCACTAAAGTTCACAAATCAGATTTGGCCTCCTAGTCTGAACATGGCCTAAAGGACTATATGTTGGCCTATTTTTTCACCCCGAATCCAACGCCGCCATCCGTGAGTCTCTACGAGTTACGGTTGCGGAGATACGTCGGCCCTGCATGCAGGGCTACAGGAGAGAGATAGAGGACAGCGGGGGGGGGGGGGGGGGGGGTTTCAAGTCACTGATCAAACACTCTATTTCAGTGATTGCTGTCAGAATATAGAGCCATTTAACACTTATTTTAACACAAAAACATCGCTGAATGCAGCTTTAACATGCGCTTTTCCTTAATCAAATACAGCTCACATTTAAAAACCAGGTGTAAATGAAATGTTCAGCTATGACTTAATGTGTTCTCTCGTAACTGGTGTGAACACCAGAGTAGAGGAGTGCAGGCATCATGCTAAAGTTACAGCAACTGGAATCATATTTGTTTTGACCAAAATCTTGAACCTGGTAGGACCACATGGTTAGCAAATGTCTGTCCAATAAACAAGCTATGTGTAAGGTGTAACGCAGCGATACTTGCGGCCCGCCATGGAATTGCATTTTTTATTTTATTTTTTACAGTGCACCTGAACGCAACATGCAAGATACCCGCTGAATAAGTGTCCAAATGTTCATGTCATTCTGGCCAATACTCCACTTCTGTTACAGCATTTAAGTCTGGAATATGGAATATCTTCCAATAATCTATGATTTAGCTGCTAAACTGTCAAATACCGCCGTCTGCTTGCTACCCAGGCACTTATGTATGTACTTAACCTAACTAACTTAACCTAACTATCCGGTGTGCACAACATTGTCAGACTAAACTCTGGCTGACACCCCAAAAACCTCCAATCCGCTTCAGAAAAATGTATATTATTTGTTTATTAACTGGCCCCTGGCCTTCTATCATTTCATGAAGGTGGCCCCCGGGCAAAGCAAGTTGAGTATCCCTGGTGTAACGTCCAAGTTCCCTTGTAACGGGACCAAATACAAAAGTGGAAAAGGAAAGTTTATGTTGTTGTTGCATTTTCAAAATGCCTCAACACTAGGGTTGGCACGATGGACGATGGCATCGACCATCGACCGCGGATACGAGAGAGAGAGAGAGACCTTGAGAGAGAGCTTGAGAGAGAGAGAGAATTCGACCTACAAACCCACTGTGTGCGAGACGTTAATTTTTTCCCCTTGTGCAGCCGTTATGCCAGAATAGTCATTATTCTCCCCATATACAGTAATAAGCACGCTCTCGTATATCCTCATATTCAAGGACCCTCTAAAGTGGGTGATTTTCTTTCCGTACGGTTTGCTCTTTTTCCTCGTCACGGCTCAGGCTTACAGCAAAACAAGCAGAAAAGAGAGACAGAGAGAGAGAGAGAGAGAGAGAGTCGAAAGCGAGAGAGGAAGAACGAGAGTGAAGAGCTATTTTTGGCCTGTCTGGGTGTTTCCTACCCCCCCCCCCCCCCACACACACACACACACACACACAAACACACATGCAGGCTTGTTGTTGAAAATGGTGGGTGTTAAGATGATGTGTTTCGATTTGAAGTGTTATCGCTATATGTGCGTTTGATTTGATGGGTTATCGTTATGTGTGTATGTGTGTATGTGTGTGTGTGTGTGTGTGTTTGTGTGTGTGTGTATGTGTGTGTGTGTGTGTGTGTGTGTGTGTGTGTGTGTGTGTGCCTGCTGCGTGTGTCTGTGCAGCCCGTTGTCATACACACTGTGTCAAATTCCACCGCTCTGTCAGGTCCCACGGTGCGCTTTGCCGACACAAATGATGTCATAATGATGTCATTTTGTCTAGGAAGTTCTGTGAATAAAGGTAGAGAGAGCAATAGTGATAGTAATAGTAATAGTAATACTGTAGTAATAGTAATAGTGACACCATGGCAAAACTGCTCCAAATGACATCATTATGACATCATTTTGACCAGGAAGTTCTGCAAATGAACGGGGAGCTCTCGGTCCAGGCAAGATGGAGGGAAGTTAAACTTTGTTCATTTGCATAATTGTATACTACCGATTTTGTAATGATACAAAGCTGGTTGAAACTCTGCAAAGCGGTCCTTTAACTAAGTTGTTTCAGTTGCCTGAAGTTAACCAACGCAGCGACATTTTCAAATGAACAGACGTGAGCGTTGGCGTTGGCGTCGCTTTCAGACGTCGTGGGAGTTCTGCTGGAATACTCTGCGCCTCCAAATGTGACGAGAAAGGCGATCTTTTTGGTCGGTATGTTGTGCCGAGGGATCAGCCCGTTTTCACTCCAAACTCGTACTAGAGCACCGCCGCCGCTGCTGCCGCGGTACCTTGTGCGTTTTAGGGAACGCACCACGGGCGGACCGCTAAAAAGCACTCCGCACCTGTGGGTTCAGGCAAGGATCAAGTATGCCGCTGGGCTCGTCGTCCAGAACGAGTTGGGAAGAGGGCACCCTCTCTCTCCCTGGTTTTGGGTTAGGGGCTTGAAGGTACCCTCTCTCTCCCTGGTTTTGGGTTAGGGGCTTGAAGGTACCCTCTCTCTCCCTGGTTTTGGGTTAGGGGCTTGAAGGTACCCTCTCTCTCCCTGGTTTTGGGTTAGGGGCTTGAAGGTACCCTCTCTCTCCCTGGTTTTGGGTTAGGGGCTTGAAGGTACCCTCTCTCTCCCTGGTTTTGGGTTAGGGGCTTGAAGGTACCCTCTCTCTCCCTGGTTTTGGGTTAGGGGCTTGAAGGTACCCTCTCTCTCCCTGGTTTTGGGTTAGGGGCTTGAAGGTACCCTCTCTCTCCCTGGTTTTGGGTTAGGGGCTTGCGCGTTAACTCAAACGCACAAGGTGTAAGACAAAGCGAGGCTCTGGTACGAGTTCGGAGTGCTCTGTGTGTGTTTGCTCTGTGTGTGAGTGTGTGTGTGTATCTGTGTGTGAGTGTGTGTGTGTGTGTGTGAGTGTGAGTGTGTGTGTGCATGTGTGTGTGCACATCCATGTGCGCATGCGGGCGCGTGTGCTGCCGATATCCATGGGATTTTCTTGTGGTTGCCATGGTTTCTCTCGCTGTGTTTTGAACAACTCGCCATGTCCAAACATCCTCAGGGTGTAAAGATACTCAACCCTTCATTAGATGGTTTGACCTCCATTCACATTCAATTCAACCAAATCAAATGTGTAAAACAGACTGGAACTCGTTAGCTAATGCTGAAACATCTGCCCATTGCTGTGGGGGTCTCTGCACTGCTCTTCCCAGGGATCAGCTGTCAATCAAAAAGTGAGGGCGGAGCTTCGATTTTATGTTTGACTGTCTCTTCTCTCTGTCTATGTTCAGTCATGGCCACTATTAGGCCATGATTAATCACGTGAAATTTGATCGATCTTTTTTTTCCCAGATCTTTTTGATCCCATTTTTATTAGTGCAATTGAGGAGAAAATTAGGAAAATGAAAAAATAAATAAAAGAAAAAGGTACAACAAAAAACTGTAATAAAAAATGCAGCCCTACCATATATGTGTATGTGTGTCAGTCAGCATTCTGTGTCACTAAAGACACTGATGTGACTAGTCTGACACCCTCTCTCTCTCTCTCTCTCTCTCTCTCTCTCTCACACACACACACACACACACACACACACACACGCACACACATGCGCACACACATACACACACACATACACACACACACACACACACACACACACACACACACACACACACACACACACACACACGCACACACCCCTGCTTCCACCACCTTGACCAACAAATTCCACAGACGGAAACATTGCTTATGCCGTACAGTACGTGTGTTTCTCTTGTGAGAAATGTACATGTAAAGGAATGCATGACTGTGTCTTGTGTGGCTTTCCATTCATGTTAGTGCTATGCAGTATGCCGAACCCCAAGCACGACACCCATACCTTAGAAACCCTAAGCACGACACCCATACCTTAGAAACCCTAAGCATGACACCCATACCTTAGAAACCCTAAGCACGACACCCATACCTTAGAAACCCTAAGCATGACACCCATACCTTAGAAACCCTAAGCATGACACCCATACCTTAGAAACCCTAAGCACGACACCCATACCTTAGAAACCCTAAGCACGACACCCATACCTTAGAAACCCTAAGCATGACACCCATACCTTAGAAACCCTAAGCATGACACCCATACCTTAGAAACCCTAAGCATGACACCCATACCTTAGAAACCCTAAGCATGACACCCATACCTTAGAAACCGGTACCAACCAAAATACACGCAATACGACTTATGATTATCCCTTTTACAAATGTGATTTTAGAGGTGAGAGGGAGCGTTTTTCTTCTGCTATAATCAGGACGAGAGTGAGTTCAGCCAGGCGCTCTCCTGCGTTGGTACAGGAGATACAGTAGATGTCGTCTGGCAAGTGAGACTAGCATCCAATAAACTACATCTTTAAGAGTTTCAAAAAGACCTACCGTACTGTATATTCTACTGGTGTACGCCTCAACGTGTCGTCATCAGAGCAGGCAGACATTGACAGTTATGTCTTTAGCATGTAGCTACAGCTGCTGGAGGCTACATGTTTAGATTTGTACAATAGCAGCATTCTACGTATTCGTCGTTATAAAGGCTCCGTGGTAGGGATGTTCATCAATTGTCGAAAATCGATAATTGATCGTTAAGGATTGGAATCGATCCTGTGGAATTTGGATCGATTTTGTTATTATAAAAAAAAAGAAAAAAGAAAAAAAAAATTGGACTAGGTTTGGGTGGAATTCATTCCTCCTCGCCCCACTCCATTGCACAGCCGACTAACGTGAGGTGGAGCTTCATATAGTCTCTAGTTTTCTGGCTGGGCACGGGCCTTTGTGCCAACAAAACTGTTTTAAACATGGGGAATTCACACCGGCATGCGCCGGGGACAGCAGAGTGTTGGAGACATATTAATATGATCGATAATCGATAATTGATTGTTATTTTTCACTGATTATCGATTATGGAAAATTTTCAAAATGAACATCCCTACTCCGTGGTATCTCCCATGTAGCAGGGTCACAGGTTTTGAATGTAGGCTTTCTATGCTGATGTGTGAAGTCTCCTTCTATCTGTGTCACATGACAATCAGCTGACTGCCCCAAGACTGAGGCTCCAGGCGTCACATGCGGGGAAACATACGCTCTTGTGTGGGACGTCTCAGGTATGAATTTCCTGTAGCTCAGGCTAAACGTCTCCTTTTTGGGCCACCGGTATCAGACGCAGTCATTGCTTCTTTTGAGCTGACCTTTTTCAGTGTCATTGTGTGGAAATAGAACTGACACTCATGTCCCACATTTGTACATGGACTACAGTACCATCCCTGCTCAGCAGTAAACTGTGCAGGTAACTAGTATTGGGTTTGGAGCGTGTGATTGGTCGGTCTGTCTGTCTGTCTGTCTGTCTGTCTGTCTGTCTGTCTGTCTGCAAGATATAGCTGGATGGACTTAGATGAAATTTGATGCACTGCACATGGATTCAACCAAGTGTCATTATTTATTCAACAAATACTTTTCCATCACTATTAATTTATTGCATTTTTGTAAGTAACAACAACAACAACAACAAATCATCTGTTTCCACTCAGCTTTTAGTTTGATACATCCTAATTTGCATAATGGAAACTGTTGTCATGTCAGTAAACTGCCCCAAACTACACCAAACTCTGTGTAGTGTGTTTGTGTTAGTATGTGAATCACAGTCGAGTACAATACTGCACAGTGTGCTGCAACTGACCACACCCTGATACCGACTCTCACTCTCTCTCTCACACACACACACACACACACACACACACACACACACACACACACACACGAACGCAGGCATTGAAACATACACAAACACACGGTTGCGTGCATACATATACATACATACATACATACATACATACATACATACATACATACATACATACATACATACATACAGTACATCCAAAAAGGACACAGCTCAACTTTTTATATATTTATATAAATATTTTGTCGGCCTTATTATTTCCTCGCTCTTTGTCCTTGTGTTTACTCAGCCCGCTAAGGATAATATGTCTTTTGCTCACAGTGGCTGCCCCAACCAACTCCCTCTCTCTCTCTCTCTCTCTCTCTCTCACACACACACACACACACACACACACACACACACACACACACACACACACACACACACACACACACACACACAGACAAACACACACATGAACGCAGGCTTTGAAACATACCCAAACACACGGTTGCGTGCATACATATACCTTTAATACATACATACATACATACATACATACATACATACATACATATACATACACATACATACATACATACTGTACGTACATACATACATACATACAGTACATACATACATACATACATACATACAAAAAGGACACAGCTCAACTTTTTATATATTTATATAAATATTTTGTCGGCCTTATTATTTCCTCGCTCTTTGTACTTGTGTTTACTCAGCCTGCTAAGGATAATAGTCTTTTCCTCACTGTGCCAACCGACTCTCTCTCTCTCTCTCTCTCTCTCTCTCTCTCTCCCTCTCTCTCACACACACACACCCTCCCCCCTCCCTCCCTCTCTCCCATTTCTCGCCTCCTTCATCTCCCTCTCTCTCTCTCTCTCCCCCCCTATCTTCCTCTCCCTCTCGACCCCCCTCCCCTCCTCTCCTCCGCTCCTCCCTTGTTCTTCTCATGCAGCATTCCTCACATTCCTGCTGGCTTCTTAAGGGGAAGGACCCCGCTGGCAGACCCAGGCCAAACATTATCACAGCTCTCTCTCTCTCTCTCTCTCTCTCTCTCTCTCTCTCTCTCTCTCTCTCTCTCTCTCTCTCTCTCTCCCTCTCTCTCCCTCTCTCTCTCTCTCTCTCTCTCTCTCTCCTCCATCTCCCCTCTCTCTCTCTCCTCCATCTCCCCTCTCTCGGTCCATTCACCCTCTCATCCCTGTCTCATCCTCTCTTGTGTCCTCTCAGAACTCATCCGTGCTAGCTCTGTTGTACAGCTAGCGGCGGCGGCATGCTTGTAGCTATACGCTAACTCCTTTAATGCGGCTGACTAGGGCCGCTGTGTTTGCTAATTAGTGGGATAAGGCTCGTACCTCTCGCCGTTACATAAAATGACCTCATTCATGTTTATACAGGCTCATGTGCTGTGTTTTTTTTACAGTCACACACACACACACACACACACACACACACACACACACACACACACACACAACACACACACACACACACACACACACACACACACATTGCTACATACTGTCCACACATGGGAGAACACACACACACACACACACACACACACACACACACACACACACACACACACACACATTGCTACATACTATCCACACATGGGAGAACACACACACACACACACACACACACACACAATAACAATTCACAATTCAAACACACACACACACACAAGTGCAAGCACATACAGGGTTTACTTCTCGACAGCTGCACAGCTCAAATCTGGGCCCATCCGCTCTCTCTCTGTGTGTGTGTGTGTGTGTGTGTGTGTGTGTGTGTGTGTGTGTGTGTGTGTGTGTGTGTGCACGCGCACACGCACGCGCAGCCTGGTCAAGTAACATGGTTGTATGTTTGTGCAATTCACACATAGCATAACATTTTTCTGATGGGTACTGTATATATATATATATATATATATATGTATATATATATATATATAGAAAGAGAGAGAGAGAGAGAGAGAGAGTGTGTGTTATTGGAGTAGCATGGTGGATAGTATGGGTGCTGTGGTCGGGCATAAAGCCTTGCCTTGCTGTGTGTTAGCTGAAGGATGGATGGTGTCACATGCTAGTGAGACTGCAGGTGGGACTCATGTAGCACACAGTCACCACATCCTGCCCCATATAGCACACACAGCCAGACGCACCACGCTACCTAACATACAGCCAGACGCACCACGCTACCTAACATACAGCCAGACGCACCACGCTGCCTAACATACAGCCAGACGCACCACGCTACCTAACATACAGCCAGACGCACCACGCTACTAACATACAGCCAGACGCACCACGCTACCTAACATACAGCCAGACGCACCACGCTACCTAACATACAGCCAGACGCACCACGCTACGTAACCTACAGCCAGACGCACCACGCTACTAACATACAGCCAGACGCACCACGCTGCCTAACATACAGCCAGACGCACCACGCTACTAACATACAGCCAGACGCACCACGCTGCCTAACATACAGCCAGACGCACCACGCTACTAACATACAGCCAGACGCACCACGCTACCTAACATACAGCCAGACGCACCACGCTACCTAACATACAGCCAGACGCACCACGCTGCCTAACATACAGCCAGACGCACCACGCTACTAACATACAGCCAGACGCACCACGCTACCTAACATACAGCCAGACGCGCCACGCTACCTAACATACAGCCAGACGCACCACGCTACTAACATACAGCCAGACGCACCACGCTACCTAACCTACAGCCAGACGCACCACGCTACTAACATACAGCCAGACGCACCACGCTGCCTAACATACAGCCAGACGCACCACGCTACTAACATACAGCCAGACGCACCACGCTACCTAACATACAGCCAGACGCACCACGCTACCTAACATACAGCCAGACGCACCACGCTGCCTAACATACAGCCAGACGCACCACGCTACTAACATACAGCCAGACGCACCACGCTACCTAACATACAGCCAGACGCGCCACGCTACCTAACATACAGCCAGACGCACCACGCTACCTAACATACAGCCAGACGCACCACGCTACCTAACATACAGCCAGACGCACCACGCTACCTAACATACAGCCAGACACACCACGCTACCTAACATACAGCCAGACGCACCATGCTACCTAACATACAGCCAGACGCACCACGCTACCTAACATACAGCCAGACGCACCACGCTACCTAACATACAGCCAGACACACCACGCTACCTAACATACAGCCAGACGCACCACGCTACTAACATACAGCCAGACGCACCACGCTACCTAACATACAGCCAGACTCACCACGCTACCTAACATACAGCCAGACGCACCACGCTACGAAACATACAGCCAGGCGCACCACGCTACTAACATACAGCCAGACGCACCACGCTACCTAACATACAGCCAGACGCACCACGTTACCTAACATACAGCCAGATGCACCACGCTACCTAACATACAGCCAGACGCATCACGCTACCTAACATACAGCCAGACGCACCACGCTACCTAACGTACAGCCAGACTCACCACGCTACCTAACATACAGCCAGACGCACCACGCTACGAAACATACAGCCAGACGCACCACGCTACTAACATACAGCCAGACGCACCACGCTACCTAACATACAGCCAGACGCACCACGCTACCTAACATACAGCCAGACGCATCACGCTACCTAACATACAGCCAGACGCACCACGCTACCTAACATACAGCCAGACGCACCACGCTACGTAACATACAGCCAGACGCACCGCGCTACCTAACATACAGCCAGACGCACCACGCTACCTAACATACAGCCAGACACACCACGCTACCTAACATACAGCCAGACGCACCACGCTACTAACATACAGCCAGACGCACCACGCTACCTAACATACAGCCAGACTCACCACGCTACCTAACATACAGCAAGACGCACCACGCTACGAAACATACAGCCAGGCGCACCACGCTACTAACATACAGCCAGACGCACCACGCTACCTAACATACAGCCAGACGCACCACGCTACCTAACATACAGCCAGACGCACCACGCTACCTAACATACAGCCAGACGCACCACGCTACCTAACATACAGCCAGACGCACCATGCTACCTAACACACAGCCAGACGCACCACGCTACCTAACACACAGCCAGACGCACCACGCTACCTAACATACAGCCAGACGCACCACGCTACTAACATACAGCCAGACGCACCACGTTACTAACATACAGCCAGACGCACCACGCTGCGTAACATACAGCCAGACGCACCACGCTACCTAACATACAGCCAGACGCACCACGCTACCTAACATACAGCCAGACGCACCACGCTACCTAACATACAGCCAGACGCACCACGCTACCTAACACACAGCCAGACGCACCACGCTACCTAACATACAGCCAGACGCACCACGCTACCTAACATACAGCCAGATGCACCACGCTACCTAACATACAGCCAGACGCACCACGCTACCTAACATACAGCCAGACGCACCACGCTACTAACATACAGCCAGACGCACCACGCTACTAACATACAGCCAGACGCACCACGCTACGTAACATACAGCCAGACGCACCACACTACCTAACATACAGCCAGACGCACCACGCTACCTAACATACAGCCAGACGCACCACGCTACGTAACATACAGCCAGACTCACCACGCTACGTAACATACAGCCAGACGCACCACGCTACGTAACATACAGCCAGACGCACCACGCTGCGTAACATACAGCCAGACGCACCACGCTACGTAACATACAGCCAGACGCACCACGCTACCTAACATACAGCCAGACGCACCAAGCTACCTAACATACAGCCAGACGCACCACGCTACCTAACATACAGCCAGACGCATCACGCTACCTAACCTACAGCCAGACGCATCACTCTACTAACCTACAGCCAGACGCACCACGCTACGTTACATACAGCCAGACGCACCACGCTACGTAACATACAGCCAGACGCACCACGCTACCTAACATACAGCCAGACGCACCACGCTACCTAACATACAGCCAGACGCACCACGCTACCTAACATACAGCCAGACGCATCACGCTACCTAACCTACAGCCAGACGCACCATGCTACCTAACATACAGCCAGACGCACCACGCTACCTAACATACAGCCAGACGCACCACGCTACCTAACATACAGCCAGACGCACCACGCTACCTAACATACAGCCAGACGCACCACGCTACCTAACATACGGCCAGATGCACCACGCTACCTAACATACAGCCAGACGCACCACGCTACCTAACATACAGCCAGACGCACCACGCTACCTAACATACAGCCAGACGCACCACGCTACCTAACATACAGCCAGACGCATCACGCTACCTAACCTACAGCCAGACGCATCACTCTACTAACCTACAGCCAGACGCACCACGCTACCTAACATACAGCCAGATGCATCACGCTACCTAACATACAGCCAGACGCATCACGCTACCTAACATACAGCCAGATGCATCACGCTACCTAACCTACAGCCAGACGCACCACGCTATCTACATACAGCCAGACGCATCACGCTATCTAACATACAGCCACCGTTGTGACCATGTGACGGTTGAAAAGTGGGCGTGTCTGGGACGAGACCAATAGCCTACCATAATGTCAATCAGGGTTAGAACACCTGGCTGGCTCACTGTGTCCAGCTCCAGAGCAGGGGAGCGGCTTCAAGTACCTGTTATGACTGGGTAATATTACGACGCAGCTCTGAAAGTCTTTATCTCATCTATTATTTATCATATTAATTTGGCATTTCGTCATCTAGGGTTTCAACAATCAAAACCGACCACCGCAAACTGAAACTGTACATTGGTTTGGGGGAGGAGGTAGCATTGATGCTCATAGCTTAGCATGGAGGCTATTTGCCCTACCTGGTAGTAGCTCTGCCCGTAGCGTCCTCTGCGCTGAACCACACCACCTCTGGACATCGGACCTCTTGGCTACCCGTCAGCTGGTTCTATTGGGCTGGTTCCCAATGCGCAGGAAAGACCTTTGAGCAGGTCCAGAATCAGACATACAGAAACGCTTGGTGAAAATATAAACTAGGTTACTTAGTTCACAGTTAAAGAGTCATTAGTCCATTCATATATCTCCATCAGCATTCAGTCCTGACGCCACATGGGCAGGTTCATCCAATTTGGGAAACATCTCGTCATATTCTCGCACAGAGCTCATTATTCGTTGTTCTCAACCCACAATCCCTGTAGGTCAAACACATGGCCGTAAGGCCCGCCCTCTCAGCGACGTCAAACCAATCAACGGCCAAACC
>NC_139637.1:13854740-13872240 GCF_964638095.1 Poromitra crassiceps
AAATAGTGCCCCCGCATTGATTTGTAGTTCGGTCCAGATCCGGACCTTGGTCCAGAGTTTGAGAAGCCCTGCTGCAGCATTCTCGTAAGGTCCAACAGTTTATATGTGTTGTGAGACGCTCGTCTGTGCACCTGCAAGGAGCTGTTATTAGCGCATTAGCTGCCTTTCTGTTAGCTTGAACCACTCTGCGCATTCTTGTTTGACCTCTGAACTCTCTTTTTTTTTCACCCTGTGCCGATCTGGGGAGAGAGCCGTAGACTAGCACCACGCTTCCTCCGACACATGCGCGGTTGCCAGCCGCTTCTTTTCAGCTGACACGGGGGGAGCTTCACCGGCAGAACGTTGCACGCGGGAGGATCACGCTATTTCCCTCCAGTTCCCGAACGACCAGAGGAGGCGCTAGTGCAGCGGCCAGGACACATACGCCCAATCCGGCTTCCCCCCCGCATGCAGACACCAGCCAATCGTGCCTGTATGGACGGCTGACCAAGCCGGGACGTAACACAGGGGTGCGAACCTGCGACCCTCGGGTTGCTAGGAATCTACCGCTACACTACCCGGACGCCCTGAACTCTCTCATTGACAAGGACATGTTCTTGATCACTGGATGTTTTTGTTTTTATTATGGCTGCTTCCGGGTTTTCCTGATTTTAGAATGAAACTTGCAAGTTTTGTGTCATACCGGACAGACATGTAATAATAGTAATAATAATAATAAATGTATTTTATAAGGCGCCTTTCATGGCACTCAAGGTCGCCGTACAACAATTAAAATACAATTAATACAATTAAAACACACTTAAAATACAAGAGCAGGTAACAGTACAGAGTCTGCAGCAGAAAAACAACGAGGAACGTCATGTCAACAGTCATACGCCTGCCTGCACAGGTGGGTTTTGAAAAAAGAAATGGAGTCAATGTTCCTGATGTCAGGTGGAGTTCCAGAGGCGAGGGGCAGAGCGGCTGAAGGCTCTAGACCCCTGCATGGTGGACAAGACGGGCTGGGCAGACGGTCAGGCTGATGGAGGAGGCAGACCTGAGAGACCGGGTGGGAATGTTGATGTGTAGGAGGTCAGAGAGGTATGAAGGAGCGAGGTTATGGATGGCCTTAAATGTATGGAGGAGGATCTTATATGCTGTGTTTGATCAACACAGTCTCACAGAAAATTGTATAATACCAACGATATGGACCAACGTTGCTATTTTATTCTGGTGATGATACGGGCAGCAGCGTTCTGGACCAGTTGAAGCTTACGGAGGAGTTTGTGGGGGAGACCAAAGAGATGGGAATTGCAGTTATCCAGGCGGGAAGTGACAAGAGAGTGAAGTGATGTATTCCTATGAAATACAACGCTGAGGAAGGAAGGCCTTTGGCTGAAACGTTTGTCGTTGCCGCTGCTGCCCGGTTTTGAGGAACTTGAAACTTTTTATCTCGCTAACTGAACTCTTTGCTTGCCCTGCCCCTGCACCCAGTGAGTTTTGAATCTATTTTGAGTGTGTTGCTCGCTTACCGGTGAGTTTCATATGAAAATGACACAGATGATGTATTATGTAGGCTATACTTTAACCATGAAATGTATCAAACAGAGCATTGTGAGGATGGGGGGGGGGGGATTCTGTCAGGTTGACCGCAGCCCAGCGCCTCTGACACGAGGATGTGACGCAACACACGCGCAGCTGCCAAGCACACCGCTTCTGATTCTAGGAATGGCCTCGGGCGGGCCAGAACAACTGACAACACTATGACGTGTGTGTGTGTGTGTGTGTGTGTGTGTGTGTGTGTGTGTGTGTGTGTGTGTGTGTGTGCGTGTGTGTGTGTGTGCGTGTGTGCATGTGTGTGTGTGCGTGTGTGTGTGTGTGTGTGTTGTACTTGCCTGACAGAGGCAGGATGCTGCAGGTCGTACTTCCTCTCAGAGCGAGGCCAGGACAGCCCTGTGTGGTCTGTTGAAAATGCAACACACACAGTCGCGCACACACACACACACACACACACACACACACACGCACACACGCGCACACACGCACACACACGCACACACACACACACACACACACACACACACACACACACACAGTACAAGAGACTGTCAATTTTCGAGAATTCATCAACCCAGTCGTCAGAATAAAACAATGGCATTTTACGTGTCTGCAAACCAGGGATACAATCTCAATGTCAATTTGAAATGAAATTAAACGTTCATAAAAACAACTGCAACAACGTTGGTTATGCTAGGCAAGTAAAACAACTTGGTTATGGTTAGGGTTATGGTTTGGGTTATAGGCTTAAATGAACATGTTAAAAAAATAAAGTGACTACCGTAAATTCCGGACTATAAGACGCACCGGTCTATAAGCCGCGGGACCAAAATTGACTATTTTTTTCTTCTATAAGCCGCACCGGTCTATAAGCCGCGGGTGTTTTGATGTTTAATTACCATATGAAAGGGTTCGTGCACAGAGAGGAATGTCGGGAAAGCGATGGCTGTTTGGGGAAGCTCCCATTTATTAACATTTCAACAAAACAAAACAAAAGTCAGGTCACTAATCCCCAGACAAAATCACACAACAATAGGCTATATGTGCAGCAAACCTGTAACCAGAGAAGTCAAGTCACTAATCCTCGTCTTCCTCTTCTTCCTGCGTACTGAAACCACCAAAGTCCTCATCTTCAGTGTCGGAAACGAACAGGTTCAGGGTGGCTTCGTCAACCACTCTCCTCTCTCCTTCATTGTCACTCAAAACCAACGAACTCCTCTTCATCACTGTCGGCATCGAACAGCCTCTGAAGCCTCTGACGGCCCTCAGCGCCAGCTGTGGCGGCGTCATCCTCTTCATCCCGCAGCAGTCCAGCGTTTTGGAACCCGTTGGTGATTGTGGATGTTTTCACACTCCTATAATATTCCGTGCTGAGACAGTTCCTCCTGCTGCACCGTCCAACGCCTCACCATTGACTCATCGATGCCCAGGTTACGCGCGGCTGCTCTGTTTCCCTCTTTTAATGCGAGATTGACTGCTTTCAACTTGAAAGCTGCGTCGTGTGAATTTCTGCGTACCTTCCCCATGGTAAGTGAGAGTGTTGCTTCTACTGCTCGTTCTCATGCTGTCGAGAACGAGCAAAGCTTTTTTTTGGTGAAAGAATCCTCCAGGGCGCTTCTTGTTAACAGTCCGAGTGAGTGGCAGGTCGAACGTCAAAGGCACTTCATCCATATTTATGATCTGCTCCGGTTCGATGGAATATTCCTTGATCTTCCTTTGTGTGAATTCGCCGAAGTTTGTGATTTTCTCCTGGTAGTCGGGGGAGGGAGTTGATGGCCGAGTGGCCGTTTGCTTACCGTAATTACCATATGTAAGTGGTCACGCACAGAGGGGATTGTCGGGAAAGAGATGGCTGTTTGAGGAAGCTCCCATTTACCGTATTACCGTAACATTTCAACAAAACAACATAACACAACACCACCGTTGTTTATTTTTACAGTGCACACAGTGTCCGCGGTGTGGTGAAAAGAGGGCAAGAGAGGAAATTAAAACAGAAGTGGATTTATAGTTAGAAAGAGTGCTAAAAAAGAGAGATTTTATTTGTATTTTTTTTTTTTTTTCTGAAAAAATCCATAGATAAGACGCACCGTTATATAAGCCGCAGGGGCCAAAAAACGGGAAAAAAGCCGCGGCTTATAGTCCGGAATTTACGGTATATATGGTTGAAATGTCGACTTTGGAAATGCTGGGGTTTTATTTTTTGGATTTGATTGATTGTAACGATTTATTTCAAATCGTTTATTATTTATTTATGTATTCATTTATTTATTTATTTATTTATTTATTTATTTATTTATTTATTTATTTATTTATTTATTTATTTATTTATTTATGTATTTATTTATGTATTTATTGATCTATTTATTGATCTATTTATTTATTTATCTATTTATTTATTTATTTATTTCAAATCATTTAACACGGCCCTCCAATGTGAAAGGCAAGTGTTTAGGGCCTCCATCCACCTCGACCACCTCACTGGCCACAGTGCTACTGTATTTCAAGAGCAGACTCTCGTTGATATCCATGCATGGAGACATGATATGCAACCTATTTTTGGTATAGAAACGTGATATTCGCCTGGCCTGGAAGGAAACTAGTGGGAATAGCGTGATCCTAAAGAAGTGTCGGTGGAAGCATGGCGCTAGTCTACGGCTCTCTCCAGATCGGAGCAGTGACCTCCCAGGGCAGCAGGAGCGTGTGTGGGGGGGGGGGGGGGGGGGGGGGCGGGGGGGTAATTGGCCAAGTACCATTGGGGAGAAAAGAGGAGGGAAATCAGATTTGTTTTTGTTATTACACATGCGTGGATTGCAAACACGTACAATCCTGACATTTTATTCTGGCGACCAGGCTGGAATTCATAGCTGTTTACTTTATTCCCAATTGAAATAATCACACAGGACATGAACAAATGTTTTTGTTTTACATTATTAAAATTGTTGTCCATTTGCCATTGGGTCAGATAGATTAGGAGTGCATGTTATGTCACAGCTGTGGTGCATGGGAACAGAAAGGCAGAGCTATTTATACAGTCAGCTAAACAATATATGACATTGTTGTTTGGCCTGCTGGAACTATTCTAAACATCCCCCCCTCATAAAGGAGCTCCCACGTGCTTTTTTCTATTGCTGTTGAAGATGTGAAAACAATGTGCACGAGACCACTGTGTTCTTTCTCTATTGCATACCCTACCTATCAAAATCTCATTCAATGGGGGCACGGTGGCGCAGTGGTAAGCGCTGTCGCCTCACAGCTAGAAGGTCCTGGGTTCGATTCCCACCTGGGACGCTGTGAGCGCTAAAGGAGTGCGTGCCCGTCCGCATGTCCTCGAGTGCCCTTGCATGTTCTCCCCGTGCCCCCTGGGGGTTTCCTTCATATAGGAACCCCTCACCAAAACATGCAATATCCTGGTCGCTGAAGTGGTGCCTCCTCTGGTCGTTCGGGGCGCCTGTTCGGAGGGAGGGGAACTGGTTGGAATAGCGTGATCCTCCCATGTGCTACTGTATGTCCTACCGGTGAAGCTTACCCTGTCAGGTGAAAACAAGCGGCTGGCTAACTGCCCAAAATGCTGATCGGCTGATCCCTCGTATCATATTTTAAGTAGCCTAAGTTTACCTCGCCGGTGTGAAATATATGGAGGATTTCATCCATCCTTATTCATCATTTGGAAAATTTGACATACGGTAGGCTAACTGTCCTCACAAAATGATGTTTGGCATGAAAGTAAATAGTACGTTTTTGGGGCAGGGATAATCTTTGTTTTTGAAATATTCTCATGATGTTCAAGTGTCAATTTCCCCCCAAACTGATAGTGAAACCCTTCATGCAGATTCTTTCTTGAAACTTAGTTTCCTGTAAGATTCATATCGGCTTAAAAAACAGGGTGAACTTCCTCTCCCCTACACCCCTGTTTCAGGTGCACAAACCCTTTGCGTTGACTATATGTTTCCCAAAGACTGGGTTTGGACCTACATGTGGGTGGCAGAACATTTTATTTGGGTCACCAAATAAATTGGCTGAATTTCTATATATGTGAATATCTGAATATCTTGGGGCCTGGACCCTACTTGAGAACCACTCTACTTACCCACCTGAAGTCTGGGTTTCCACCGAGTTTTAGTTTCCCATGATGGTAGCGTTTGTTTATTTATTGATTTATTATTTTATTTGGGGGGTAGGGGGACTCATGATAGGTAAGTAAGTAAGTAAAGTAAGTAAATAATTTATTTCGGTCAGTTTGTCAATTTCACATGAATGCATTACAGTAATAATGTGCGTTTACATATAGGAGACCGAAAAGGTGTAGGCTGAAGCCGCAGCTTATGAATGCCTACCCTTTTTTACATTTCATTACATCAAAAATCAAAAACAAAAAATAAGATAGTTGCAAGAATCAGTTGACAGCGAGAAGGAAAGTTTTCAATAGATCTTAGAAGCCCTAATGATACCTTTTAAGTACTTGATTGTACTAGGGTTTTGTAGTTGTTAAGTACTCTTAGTTTCAACATTTTTTTGAATTTACATATAGAATTGCACAATTTTAACTCATCGCAGAGACTATTCCATAGTTGGTGATAGGTGATACTAGTCATGAAAATTGTTTATTTTAAAGAATATTGCCACAAATTTTGTAATGATACAAAGCTGGTTGAAAATTGGCAATGCATATGTTTGTCCTCATTTATGAGGACCCCCTCTAACCCCTGGAGGGCCCCAGCCCCCAGGCCCACAGTGTGGGAACCAGCAGAGATGGTCAATATCAGACTGAGTGAGGCACTCCATCTTCCAGTCACTCTGTATCTGTGCCACGGAGGTCTCACCCACTTAGGAGACTGGTCGGCCAATGAAGTTTCATACCATTGACAGAGAGCCAATCACAAGCAGATGGTAGGAGACCGGAAGAGTAGCCTACCATTTCTTATTCTTGGCGTTGCCTGGAGTGGTGTGTCCGTCTTTTGGAACCAGTTTGGAACCAGTCAGGTGCCAACTAGGACGCTGCTGGTTTCTGTTACGTCAGCAGATGGAGCCACAGCGCAGGCAGGCAGGAGGCATTCCGTTTGTTACACTGGAAACAAAAGTTAACGCTGTTCCCCTCCTCCTCAAGTCACACAGACAGACAGAGCAGAGGGGGGGCCGCGGGAGCGCGCTTTGGCTGCCGGGCGCGTGCACAGGGAAACAATATGGTCCACGTGAAGTCAAGACAGACTGCTATTTTTACTGACGGGCCCGCCCCGCCCCGCCCCGCGCAGTGCTATTTCTGTCTGCAGGAGAGAGAGCAGGGGGCTGAACCAGTCTCTTTCTTTTCCTCTCTACTCTCTCTCTACTCTCTACTCTGACAACACGCACAGCAGGCGGACTCCGCTCGCATCTGTCCTCCTCCTCCTCACACTTTCTCTTTTGGATGGAAAAAAGACAAAGAAAGGACGTCTTTAATATAGCGCTGCTGCTGCTCGAGATCCGATTTGTACCGTCTGGATTATCTTTTGTGTGGGACTGCTTTCAGAGGCGTATAAAAGTGCTCCTTCTCACAAAACAAGGTAGGCAACAGTAGCGTGAAACTTGAAGCATCTTTCTGATATAAGTTTATGGCGTGTTCGGGTTGATAGGCTAACTGCAGTGCTATGTTGTAATTATCGTTTGCAGCGCTGTGATAGTAACAGACTACCTGTGCAGGTGTGCTTTGTTTTAATTGCGTGTGACTGTGAGAGAGTTTGGTGCGCTCAGGCAGTGCGGCGCGGCTCAGCTAACTTTTGAAGAACACACCAACAGATGATCTTGCTACAGACAGTACAGTTATGTGCGATAGGAGATATACAAACTACCATAAAAATACAATAATGCCACTATAAAGTCATTGTTGAGCACCGTAGACACACTAATAGGCTATTAGAAAAAGAAATAGCTAGGAAACAACTTGAATAAAACGAGGATGGTCGCTATATAAACTTACTTGGGGAATGTTATAGGAATAATAGTGCTTGTTTTTTAATCATGTCTGCTGTAGCCTACAATAGAAAAGGAAATATAGCACATCTAAAACGGGGTTTGTGGTTACCGCATTTGAGCAATATAGCTTCAGCTCAGCCCAGGAGTTTGTCCGGGGAAGCTGGCAAACTTGTCGGCCCCTATGGCCGTATCCAAGGAGAGCTTTGCTGTTGCTGCTGAGCAGATGTTGACCAGCATTAAAGTACAACAGCGACAGGTTTAAAACACACACGCACGCACGCACGCACGCACGCACGCACGCACACACACACACACACACACACACACACACACACACACACACACACACACTCACTCACTCACTCACTCACTCACTCACTCACTCACTCACTCACTCACTCACTCACTCTCTCTCTCTCTCTCTCTCTCCAATTTCCAATAGATTTTTGGAAATTGTGATTTTATAATTATCACCTATTTTCTAGCTGATATTACGGTTGGTTTCACTTCAGAGAGAGATAGATAGATAGATAGATAGATAGATTGTGTGTGTGTGTGTGTGTGTGTGTGTGTGTGTGTGTGTGTGTGTGTGTGTGTGTGTGTGTGTGTGTCTGTCTGTGAGAGAGTGAGGGTGTGTCTTATTTCAAGTGCGCAATGGGCATCACTTTGCTTACATTTTGTGATACAGTATTTCCATTCAGATCTGGATTAAATACAATTAATCTATTAACCTAATAGTAATCTAATTAATGAATGCTCTAGCCTTTGTTTTACTTTTCAGTCTCCTGAGAGGAGCCCCACCCATCACAGCAAGCAGGCTATAAGATGAAATGGGGCGTAAAGTGATCTAAGACTTTTATCAACCTCTATTGGTGATCAGTTGGAATCGCAGGAACACGTCTCTTGCACAGCTTTCAAATACAGAGCAGTTAGATCAGATGATCCAACAGAAATGTCTAATGAAGAGGTCATATATAACCATGCTAAATATTGGAATAATAGTAATTTAATAATTAGCTTTTTTTTTTAAATCTTCAGAACGTGCCTTTTTTGCAGCCTCTGTACCTCAAAGGTTTTCTAGCAGCCTCCTCCATCGCTGAGCAGCTGTTGAGGCCTTTTTCACAGCAGCCATTATTTTTGTCCTCATTTATGGGGGGGGGGGGGGGCCCTTCTAACCTCTATGTGACCCCCTGGAGGGCCCCAGGACCCCAGTGTGGGAACCAGCAGAGACGGTCAATATCAGAGCGAGTGTCTAAAAGGTGTCTGAAAGGCAGGTAAACACAGGTGCAACCAAAACATTCAGCACTGGAGCACCTAAATGGATTGGAAGTTGGAAACCCTCATTGATACTTTTTGGTTGCACCCATGTTTACCCTGCTTTTTAGACATGAAACGGCTGCCGTGAAAAAGGCCCATTGGGAGTGTGTCGAAACTCCAGTGGGTGTGGAGGCTGTGTTCCCAACAGACGGTACAGCACATAATGTCAGAAAAATGGTTTTAAGGCAGAAATCTCAGCAGCTGTTGGACTAACATCTGACTCATGGCATTGATCAACTGCCCCCTGCAGACGTTTTGGTCGTTTTGTGGCATCTGGCAGGAAACATCTCCCTCATGGTTCCTTTAAAGTGTGGCAAGTGCTCTTAACCTGATCTGACTGTCATGAGTTATAACTGCTCTGACTGTCATGAGTTATAACTGATCTGATGGTCATGAGTTATAACTGATCTGACTGTCATGAGTTATAACTGCTCTGACTGTCATGAGTTATAACTGATCTGACTGTCATGAGTTATAACTGCTCTGACTGTCATGAGTTATAACTGCTCTGACTCTCATGAGTTATAACTGCTCTGACTGTCATGCGTTATAACTGATCTGACTGTCATGAGTTATAACTGCTCTGACTGTCATGAGTTATAACTGCTCTGACTGTCATGAGTTATAACTCCTCTGACTGTCATGCGTTATAACTGCTCTGACTGTCATGCGTTATAACTGCTCTGACTGTCATGAGTTATAACTGTTCTGACTCTCATGAGTTATAACTGATCTGACTGTCATGAGTTATAACTGCTCTGACTCTCATGAGTTATAACTGATCTGACTGTCATGAGTTATAACTGATCTGACTGTCATGAGTTATAACTGCTCTGACTGTCATGAGATATAACTGATCTGACTGTCATGAGTTATAACTGAGCTGACTGTCATGAGTTATAACTGCTCTGACTGTCATGAGTTATAACTGATCTGACGGTCATGAGTTATAACTGCTCTGACAGTCATGAGTTATAACTGTTCTGACTGTCATGAGATATAACTGATTTGACTGTTATAACTGCTCTGACTGTCATGAGTTATAATAACTGATCTGACTGTCATGAGTTATAACTGCTCTGCTCCCTCTTAGCACTTGACCTACTTGAGAATGTTGTAGGACGGCAACTAACGATTATTTTCATTATGGAATAATCTGTCGTTTGTTTTCTCGACTAATCGATTAGTTGTTTGGTCTAAAGTGGTGAAAAACATCGATCACTTTCCCCCCAAAGCCCAATATAACATCGTCACAATGTTTTCTTTTGTCCTCCTGACCAACAGTCCACAACCCAAAGTTATTCAGTTTACTGTCATAGAAGACTAAATAAACCAGAACATTTACATTTGAAGCTGCCTGGAACCAGAGCATTTTACGATTTTTCACCGTTAAAAGTTATAGGCTAATCGATTATTGACTAATCATTGCAGCTCTAGAATCTTCTAACGTGGAAACTCATATGGGTTAAAGAAATATGAATTCTGAGTCACACCTTTCTTCAACTTTTCCTCCCGTCCCATATACACACTGAGTCTGAAAATGCTCCAGCACGACACAAACTTTGCAGACAGATTGGTGGGTTCATTTGATTTCTCTCTCTGGATAAAACCATAAAGTCAAATCCTCAAAATGTCAAACTACTTCCTCCACATTGTTGAGGGAGGAACGGCTGTGACGAAAGTGAGCCGATTCTAGCTAAAGATGAAACTTCTCTGTGTGTTATCTTGAAAGTGAAATAACATCTGCCGACGCGCGGCGGGATCGGTTTCGCATGCTTTCAGTGCAGTTTCACCTGTTTTGGGAATTCACTTGAAAAACGATATCTATAAGGCAGATCAGGAGTTGTGGGAATGCTCTGCTCCCTCAACAATTACATTTTGTTTCTGTTATTTATCATTGATGTATTTGTTGTATGAAAGCATGGATCTCACTCCAATAGTTGTTATCTGTTGTCTCTACAGATGGAATCAGCACCTCTGGGAACATCATAAAGACAGACAGACAGACAGGTCAACATATTTCCTACAGTGGCAGGTAAGACCTTTTCTGTTATGTTGTCTTTTTTTTCCACCTTTAAACTCTGACAATAATATTGGTAAAAAAATGAATACAAAATCAATAAATACACAACATCCCTAATTGAATCAATAGATTGTTAAATAAGGGGTTGAAACATTCATGTGGAAAACTGCTACTATGTGGCACAGTAAAGCCCCTCGCGGCTACATCTTGTCCTCTTTACAGATGTGTGTTTTTTTTACGACATACACACGTCACACACACACATTACACACTCTGCACTTAGTTAGTGGCAGTGTTATTTCCGATGCAGCATGAGCAAAGCCGTTTGATTCTGAGCTGCAGTAACTAACTACAGACCAGAGCCCTGTACTACGAAACTAGTTTAACAGATCCGCGATAAGTCCCTTTGATCTGGTTTGACTGAACAGGATCAAAGCTATCTAGTTAACTGATACTACGACGCTGGTTTTTTACTAGGTAAGTGGACCTGGGATCTGCCTGTGCACGCGCACGTTTTTCGCTCGTGCACAGGCGCGCGTCCACGCGAAAGAGGTGCGCTAGCCAATCACCTTATGAACAGCTGAGTTGATCCACGCCCACACCCATTTCCACACCCATTTCCTCATTCCATGAAAGCGCAGTGCATGATCAGAGTTTTAGCGGATATTTAATGTATCCGCGATTTAATGTCAGAATGAAAATCCGCGTTGGATAGTCTGCTGAAGGGCTGTCTAAAGCAGCAGCTTGTATTCACATCAGTCATTTGATTTACTGTGATCAGCGATTTCTGTCTGATACAGCTGCATACATTGATACAGCAGCAACAAATGTAATGTGTAATCTCAGTCTATACATTTCCACAATCTGTAAGCCTATTTAGACCATAGATTTAGAAACGCATGCTCAATGAATAATGATCTCTATCACTTTCACAGTTCCAGCTGAAAGATGCAAGAATAGCCTGCATATTTAGTATTGGGGCTATCCATATTATCCCATATCTATATTATATGTAGGCCTATAGGCTTTTCTGGCATGTAGGAGAATATCACCCTCACTCCATTTGAGGGTCCATTCATGATATGCGCCGCGGTGATTAATAGGGATCATATTTCTCCACGCATTGTTGAGCTGTTAAGACATAAAGTGGTAAGTAGGCTTAATTTAATTATGTAGCCTACAGAGCCACAAATGTTTTTCTTGTTATATTCTCAGTTGACTGCAATCTATTTTTCATATGGCGATCTTATATGAACGGTGAGTGACTCCAGAGAGCCGATTATATGGGTCTGTCATGGATTTTGATCTTATCCTCTGAAGCTAACCTGGTCGCGACCAGGTTAGCTTTGCAGCGTCAGTTGCCATGGTGATTGAAAGTTAACTTGCTTTGTAGTACGGCTAAACCAGGTTTAAACTCAAACTTACTCGGATAAGGCATTAAACTAGCTTCGTAGTACAGGGTACAGGTGTGAGACTGGTTGGAAAAAAAGTGTTTGGTTGACGGTTTCCCATGTTTCACATCTTGTGTGTGTGTGTGTGTGTGTGTGGGGGGGGGGGGTGTCTGCTTTATGTTTTATTGTGAGTGCAGTCTCTCAAGCCAGTCTATCTATCAGACCGGCGGAAGTTCAATGGTATTTGACCAATCACGAGTCATGTAAACAAAACGGAGGCAGGTGATTGGAGAAATTATTATTTTCCTTTTGACCGATTTTCTCCTCTGTGAAGTACAGACGGGTGTAGGCGGAAGCGTTTGCAAATTGTGGGAGCCAATGAACGCGTCTGTTTTAAGAGACTAATGTGAGTGTGAAATAGTTTTACATGTGCGTGACTGTTACAGTTAACAAACAAGTAAAGTTATACTAGTTTAATTTTTTAATTTTATTTATACTTAATAACCAGGCAAGTCATTAAGAACAAATTCTTATTTTCAATGGCGACCAGGCGATCATTGAATGTACTGTCTAGTAAATCATTCAATCTAGCATTGAATTTCAAATTTGAATTATTCTTAAAACAATTGAAAAAACAAAAAAACAATCAGCTTGTTTTAAGAGTTGCCTTGCATAATCTGCATTAGGCCTTATTTCAATATAGTGACATGTAACAATAATAGTCTTGAAACAACACCGAAACAAATGAAACTGCAATGGAAACAAGTAGCAATGTCTCTCTCACCTCACTGGCAAGATGTTTCACTTGTTTTAAGAAGAAAAATATGATTTTCAGAATATGAAGATTGCATTTTTTTTAATCCATTATAATGATGGTACCTATTCTGTGGCATCGTGGTGCATTTCTATACAAACTATACGCTCTCTTTCCCCTCACTATGCAAGGAGCAGTACATTTTAGGCCATCTAACAGCTCAGCTTTTGTTTGTTTGCTTGTTTGTTTGTTTGTTTGTTTATTTATTTGTTTGTTTTTCTTTAAAACAATAGATCTAACCAGAGCCGTGTAGATAGAAGAGTCACACATCTCCATTCACTCCAATGGACCCGTTTTTTTACTCTCAAGAGTTCCAGGAAGTAAGGTCCTGGATTAAGCAGCACTGTCAAGTTGCAGCAAAATGCACAGTTTGTGTTGTACTTTGATTTTTTTTTTTTTTTTTTTAGAATCAAATAGTACATTATCAGCTTTATTTTAGCATTCAAAAGTAGCGCGAGACCCCTTCCTGGCTGTTCATTGGCTAATGGGTCGCGCATTTTGCTCCTCCGCTGACGCCACTCTCTCTCTAGAGGACACTAGATCTAACAATAATATATCCGCGTGACAAATCAGATCTATTGTCATGCGGAGACTCTTCAGCAACAATTTGAGATGTTTATTTGTGCATTTTGTTTAGTAGAGATCAGTGCTGTGCGATGCCCAGCTGCAGCAGGTCAGCGTGTCTGGTGGCAGTGTGTAGGATTACAATGCTGCATGACTCTGAATGGAAGTCTGCTCTCTCTGTGCCAGGCTCCGCTTACAGCAGGCTACCAACGGCCCACTATGTGCCCTGTGTGTGTGTGTGTGTGTGTGTGTGTGTGTGTGTGTGTGTGTGTGTGTGTGCATGTGTTGTGTGTGTGAGTGTGTGTGTGTGCATGTGTTGTGTGTGTGTTGTGTGTGTGTGTGTGTGTGTGTGTGTGTGTGTGTGTGTGTTGTGTGTGTGTTTTGTTTGTGTGTGCGTGTGTGTGTGCGTGTGTGTGTGTGTGTGTGTGTGTGTTTTGTTTGTGTGTGCGTGTGTGTGTGTGTGTGTGTGTGTGTGTGTGTGTGTGTGTGTGTGTGTGTGTGGAAAAACCCAGTGAGGTCATGGCCGAGGCTACAGGGTCTGGTTACATGTGTGTTGTCCACCCAGGCCAACTGACACTGCTCTCTCCTTTGTCTCTCACTCGCTCTCTCTCTCTCTCTCCCTCTCTCTCTCTCCAATCTCTCTCTCTCTCTCTCTCCCTCTCCCTCTCTCTCTCTCTCTCTCCCTCTCTCTCTCTCTCCCTCTCTGCACATGGTGCCCCGATGCCAGCCGTCTGAGGTTGCAGATTGGTTAGCAGCACTCGTCTGGCTGGGTGCGATGTGACACCGCAGCTTTAAGAGCCCCCTGAGCTCAAACAGACCTATAAACTACATACTGTAGGGCTGTAATCACTAGGCAAGGCTTCACGACTTCCTATTTGGGAATCTCTTCCAGGACATACCTGGGAATGTTGGCTGGCATAAGCTGAAAAGACAATTAATTCCAATTCCAATTGCATGATTGGGAATCTTTCATAGTAACGAGAACACTCATTTCTTCAGGAAGTAGGGATGCTTTCTAGTTGGGAATCTTCCATAGTCGTACCCAAGAAGATTCATTTCTTCAGAAATACTTCAAAAGAATTCTTGCACACATAATTTGGAATCTTCTACAGTAACTTGAATACTCTCTGCTTCATGAAATACTCATTATGTATATTTTCTGCAATGTAGACTACTTGAGAATCTTCTATACTACAATAAAAACAAATTTTGGGGAAAAAAAACTTCACATAGGAGTAGGTCTACTTCCAGACTATAAGTTGTGCACTTACTTGGGAATCTTCTGTAGTACTCCGGACACTCAGCTCTTCAAGACATAATATGTTGGCAAACTCCTTGGGAATTATCTCCTAAATTGTACCCTAAAAATGCATCTTTTCATGAAACACTTCGCGTAGGTCTTTCTACATGTTTCTTCTGTAATAACCTCAAAACGACTTTCTCCAACAAATACTTATTTCCCCCTCTGTCATATAACATTCTAGGGACATATTCATTACATACATTTGCAGACAGATTAGTTGGTTTAATATCTGGGATCAGTTTCAGTTGTTTTCTCACTCCAGTTTCACCTGTTTTTGGAATTTACTTGAAACACGATATCTAAATAAGCCAGATCACTCCTCTATAGTAGTACCAACACAATGAGATTTCATTCAAGGACATTCTCAAAACAAGTGGATTTATATTGGAAAAGTGAAATTATCCCATCGCCATGGACTTTTTCTACATGTTGAAAGAAAAATAAGACTTGTATTAGATGAAATGTTAAGAGTTAAGACATAAACACTATGCTCTCTTCCTCTCCATCCCCTCTTTTCCCAAAATATATATCCCTCCATTCAACGGGCGAGAAGGAAATGTTAGGGACAGATAACAATAGGCGTGATTGTAATAGCGGAGAGTGGCGGCGGGGATCGCATTTCCTCTTCCCCTTCCTGGTTTCCCAAAAGGCTCGGGTCAAGTGACCCGGGCAGCGGCTTCGCTCCTCTTCCTCACCGCAGAACAGGAGGGCTGGTGGATGAAGAGGAAGACTGAGAAATAGAGGGGGTTACAGCTGGTTACATATGTAACAGGCCGGTCTCATTCACTGTTTGTACTAGAACCTACGAAAAGTCATATTTGTATATAACCCGCGTAAAACACATGCTTGTTCAAAGTCTACATTTCAACCATATTTAATGTCATATTTAATGTTTTTGATATTTTAAGCCAAACCATAACTCTAAGCTTAACCAAGTTGTTTTACTTGACTAAACACAACCGTTACAACAAAACTTGGGACGTTTTCAAATCGGTTGGTGTTGCAGGAGCTTTTATAGTGAAAGTTATGACCGGAAAACAAACGTTGTCATTCTGACTAGCTTTACACTCGTGTTGCAGGGGCTTTTATTGTGAAAGATATGACAGGAAAACAAATGTCATTCTGACTAGCTTCACAATCATGTTGCAGGAGCTTTTATTGTGAAAGTTATGACCGGGAAACAAACGTTATCATTCTGACTAGCTTCAAACTCATTTTGCAGGAGCTTTTATTGTGAAAGTTATGATGGAAAACAAACGTTGTCATTCTGACTAGCTTTGTTTACACTCATGTTGCAGGAGCTTTTATTGTGAAAGTTAACAAATGTAATTCTGATTAGCTTTATACTCGTGTTGCAGGAGCTTTTATTGTGAAAGTTATGACCAGAAAACAAACATTGTCATTCTGACTAGCTTTACACTCGTGTTGAAGGAGCTTTTATTGTGAAAGTTATGACCGGAAAACAAATGTTGTCATTCTGACTACCTTGACGCTCGTGTTGCTGGACTCGAGTTGCAGGGACTCGCGCAGGTGCTCACTGATCGCTCACGTTTCTGGACATTAGTATTATGCACAGAACTGAAGGAAATCTGTTTTCGTAAGATATCAAGAACATACATTGCAAGCTGTCCAGTGATTTTTTTTGACTTGTTTCCGGACCTATCAAGCTTATTTCTTGATATTTTTTCGGACAAACTATCTCACTGCACTCGCTGATGATTTTGCTGGTTTCAATACATTTCACTTGATTCATGCCTATATGACTTCTTTCAAGAAACCATCAACTATGAAGAAAATCTAGAAACAACCAACTTTCTCCAAAACAATTCCACTTTCACCAAGTAAATGCCCTGAAACAAGTTATCTTGAAAGAAGGTAAAATATTTTATTATTATTAATAATAATAATAATATAATAATAAACGTTAGCAGTTTTGAAAGGCAGGAATCTCATCAGCTGGCCCAGTAAGTCTTGAGTCACTGATATTATAACCCTGAAATAACCCTCTGAACCCCCCACAGGTATATTGTGCTTTGAGCTATATGGGGCAGTAGTAACCATGTAGGCTGACTGACACAGGCTGTGCTGCTGTAGTTAATGGTACTAATGGTAGACACAGCAGTGAAAGAGAAGGCTATTTCTGAACTGGGAACAAATGGCCCAGTTGTGCTGCCTCGAGGTGCAGTGGGAAATCACTCGATATGCCAGGGGAGCCGTTACACAATACTCTCCAAGGGGCCTCCAACCACCGCGCTCTGTGTGCCTATTCATTGTGCGTGTGTGTCTGTGTGTGTGTGTGTGTGTGTGTGCGTGTGTGTGTGTGTGTGTGTGTCCTGAGGTTATACTGACCTTACCATTATATTACTGTGTCAAATCAATTAGTATTGTATTAACCTGTGAGCTAAAGGCTCCCTGTGTTAGTGCACTGGATACTGTGGTCTGTTACTGGCCTCCAGCCACAGGCTGCCTGTACACTGCCTCAGGATGTCTCTCGCTCCCTCTCTCTCTCTCTCTCTCGCTCACGCTCTCTCTCTCACTCACACGCGCACGCACGCACGCACACACGCGCACACACACACACACACACACACACACACACACACACA
>NC_139637.1:13882240-13884740 GCF_964638095.1 Poromitra crassiceps
AATAGACGATCTTTGGAGGATAAGACAGTGAAGACAGAATATGGAAGTCTGCCTATCGAGCGTGCACTGCTGGGAAGCCAGGCCATCCCTCATGTCCAAAACGGCCCCATGTGCATCAGCACATCAGCACCACTTTAGCTGCTAAGCTAACGATTAGCCCACACTGTTGAGTGATACAGGCTCCATTCAACACTTTCACCTGCTATCATCAAATAGGCTAGTGTATATTCTAAAGGTGTTGGCATTATGCACGCACACACACACACACGCACGCACGCACGCGCACGCACACACACACACACACACACACACCACACACACCACACCACACACACACACACACACCACACACACACACACACACACACACACACACACACACACACACACACACACGCACGGGTAGCCTAGTACAAATGTGATGACAGCCACACACACTAACATGCACACTTGAACACTCAAGTATGCACTAACAGAGCAACACCATCAATATATAAATAGTTTGGCGACAGTTCTAGGCAGGGCAGATGGGACACGCGCGCAGCGCACACATACTCACACACACACACACACACACACACACACACACCACACACACACACGCGCACATGCACACACACACACAGCACAGCCAGCTGCTTCGAAAGCAGAGGGGTTTTGAATGGGAGTGACAGCTGTGGATTCCTCAGAATGAAGGAGGGAGAGAGACATAAAGAGATACACAGAGCCAGAGAGGAGAGAGAGAGAGAGAGAGAGGGTTGATAGAACAGGGATATAGCTTGTCAGATAGAGAGAGTATAGCAGTTACTTGTCTTATTTCTCTTCAATAAAGCAGATTGTGTTCGAGTGAATGAAATTGAGAAAGCGAGGGGCGAGAGACCACAGAGAGAGAGAGAGAGAGAGAGAGAGAGACAGAGAGAGAGAGAGAGAGAGAGAGAGAGAGAGAGAGAGAGAGAGAGAGAGAGAGAGAGAGAGAGAGAGAGAGAGAGAGCGAGCAGATGCAGACTACAGTATACTAGAGCATGTGATCTTGATGGTTGGACTATACTTAGAGATCCTGTGTTGCACAAGGCTGATTTAGCAACTCGGTCCGTTTTGTGCGTGTGATGAAACATCCCTCACCTCCGGCATTTACTTCTACTTCTTAATAATCTGATAATAACATGTTCATCAAAATAAATACATGGCCTTTTCACTCTATAGGCTACTGTCTGTCACTGACTGCTATACCACAACAGTGAGCCAACCTACCTACATCCACATACATTCATTCTCTTATTTCTGTGTCTCCAGATTAAGTTCTGCTGTAAGTTTCATTCAAGCTCATTCAGTCTATCAGGGACATAGATAACTCTACTGTCAATCAGTGTTGGGCAAGTTACTTTCAAAATGTAATATACTACATATTACTAGTTACTTTCATTTTAAAGTAATAAGTTACTTTACAATATTACTTTCTGTGTAGAGTAACTTGTTACTTATTACACTACTTTTGCATTACTTTTACCAAAACAAGAGCAGCAGCAGAGTGACATCGCTGCCCCGGAACCATCCCAAAAAAAAAATCAACCGCCTTGAAGTCAGTGTAAACAATCCAAAATTCTAAATGTTATTCTTTTCCTTTGTTTTGTGATCTATAGTGGTTATTTGCATAAAAACACACAGTTTGATTAGGAAATGATTGTATCTTTTTTAATATGCGCTTTGATTTAACAAAATGTAACTCAATTTGTAACTTGAGTTACTTGAGAAAGTAACTGGTATAATATTACTGATATCGTATAAGTAATAAGTTATATTACTGAGTTACTGCTAAAAGTAATATATTACATGTAATATGTTACTTTTGTAATGCGTTACCCCCAACACTGCTGTCAATACTTAACTCACTAGTTTTCCAATTTCTCTGCGGTGTGTGTGTGTGTGTGTGTGTGTGTGTGTGTGTGTGTCCACTACATTAGTGTGTTCCCCTCAGGCCCACTGTTCCCACTGTTAGTCATTAATCTGCTTTGTTAATGGACGTGAAACCCTTCAGCTATTCACTAAAGCCATATATTGAGAGGTGTGTGTGTGTGTGTGTGTGTGTGTGTGTGTGTGTGTGTGTGTGTGTGTGTGTGTGTGTGTCTGTGTCACAGGTTCACCATGTGTGTCACAGGTTCACCATGTGTGTCACAGGTTCACCATAGTACATCTTATCTGACCAGCTAGATACGCTGGTTTGTTTGTTTATGATTTGTTTGTTTCATGTTCATTATTACATGTGGTCCTATGGGAAAGCTGTTTGTATTGTTAGTGGGAGTGATGGCTCAAGGGCACTAAGGCAGCAGGGGACGGAGGGAGGGCGGGACAGGGGAAACGGGCTTCTAAACTCAGATCTTGAAACAGGAAGTGACTCTTGTTCTCTCATTGTTGTGCTTTTATAGATGCGACTTCCTCCCGGCCTGAGCACAGCACCCCACGGTTATGATCCCTGTTGTTTATGGGATGGCCTGTGAAGCTC
>NC_139637.1:13897240-13899740 GCF_964638095.1 Poromitra crassiceps
CGCTATTCCAACCAGTTCCCCTCCCTCGCTCCGAACAGGCGCCCCTAACGACCAGAGGAGGAACCACATTAGCAACGAGGATATTGCATGTTTTGGTGAAGGGGGTTCCTATATGAAGGAAACCCCCGGGAGGCACGGGGAGAACATGCAAACTCCACACAGAAAGGCCCTTTTGACGACCCCACCCGGGCGGTGGGCACTCGAGGACATGCGGACGGGCACGCATTCCTTCAGCGTTCACAGCGTCCCAGGTGGGAATCGAACCCAGGACCTTCGAGCTGCGAGGCGACAGCGCTTACCACTGCACCACCATACTAATTTAATTTTTAATTTAAAAATAAAAGTCAGGGGGGAAAAAAATCCCAAACGAGTTTTTTCCCTTGATGCCCCCCCCCCCCCCTCCCCTTTTGCTCCAACTGTCACTCATGATTCAGTAGGTCACGGGATGGCTTGGTTCCAGCTTTAAAACTCTTTATATAAGGATTTTTTCAAAATGTCTATGAAACTCGCTTTCCGGGGCGAAAGATGTCACGTGACTGTTGAGCTGTACGAGCAGCCATGTGATATGTGTCTGTATTGAGACATCAGAGAGGGGGGCGGGGCCTCGTGGCAGCGGGGGAAGGCCCAGGACAGGAGGGCTGTGGGGGGGATCAGAGAGGGGCGGGGCCTCGTGGCAGTGGGGGAAGGCCCAGGACAGGGGGGCTGTGGGGGGGGTTAAACCCCGGGCCGGATGGGGGTAAATGCGGTTCCACTGTGAACTTGGAACTTAACCGCTACAGCGTTTTCCTGCACAAAGTCCTGTTCTCTTTACAGGAACCATGTTATTATCAAGTCTCTCAGACTACAAGACGTGCATCATGTATCCTGGCAGCAGCAGGCAGCACGGCAGCAAGCGCTTGGCTGGAGAGATCGACCTGGTTTCAACTACCCGGTTTCAAGTCAACTCATGAGTTTCATTGAGCAAACGCACTCATAAAAAACACCATCTGCTGTGGCTCAGGGTAACAATGCTGTTCCTCATGAGGTTTTATACATATGTATTAGGTACAAGTGTGATTGAATTGCAAACTGGAGGCTGATTGGTTGATTGGTTGAACGGATGAGTTTTTGAAAATGCACTTTAAATCCAATTTGAATGGAATCTTCATGAAGCATCTTTGATATGATATGATGTTGTACATAGAGGGTCTTTGATCCTCTTTGATCAGCCGTGGGGGCGGCTGTGGCTCAGGAGGTAGAGCGCCGTCGTCCACCAATCACAAGGTCGGTGGTTCGATCCCCGAGCCACTTCTGCATTGTTCTCTCTCTCTCCCTCTCTCCCTCTCTCTCTCCTCTCTCTCCTCTCTCCCCTCTCTCTCTCTCTCTCCCCTCTCTCTCCCCCTCTCTCCTCTCTCTCCTCTCTCTCTCCCCTCTCCCTCTCTCCTATCTCTCTCTCTCTCTCCTCTCTCTCTCCCCTCTCCCTCTCTCCTCTCTCCCTTCTCTCCCTCTCTCCCTCTCTCTCTCTCTCTCCCCTCTCTCTCCTCTCTCTCTCCCCTCTCCCTCTCTCCTATCTCTCTCTCTCTCTCCTCTCTCTCTCCCCTCTCCCTCTCTCCTCTCTCCCTTCTCTCCCTCTCTCCCTCTCTCCCTCTCTCCTCTCTCTCCCCTCTCCTCTCCTCTCTCCCCTCTCTCCCTCTCTCTCTCTCTCCTCTCTCTCTCTCCCCTCTTTCTCTCTCTGTCTGCTTTGACGACTCTCTCCATTCCTCTGCCTCTTCTTCCCTTTACGTTCTTTCCTTTTTTTTCCTCCATGGCACCTCTTTATGCTCACCTCGGCGACGGGATCTCCGCCATTTGGAAACTAGAGGTGACATCACTGGGTTACTCTACGTGTGTGTGTGTGTGTGTGTGTGTGTGTGTGTGTGTGTGTGTGTGTGTGTGTGTGTACGTGTGTTTGTGTATGTGTGTGTGTGTGTGTGTGTGTGTGTGTGTGTGTGTGTGTGTGTGTGTGTGTGTGTGTGTGTGTGTGTGTGTGTGTGTGTGTGTGTGTGCGGTTTTCCCTGTGGAAACAAAAGGCCCTGTGTAGGTAAATGTTGGACCTGTGTGTGTTTTTCTATTTATAGCTCAAGGGAGGTGGGGGATGGGAGGATACACCGGTGTTCCCAACCTTGTGTGTGTGTGCGTGTGTGTGCGTGTGTGTGTGTGTGTGTGTGTGTGTGTGTATGTTGTCTGGCTACTTTCAGGGACAAATTTCAGACTTCAGGCCAGTTAATTGGGGACGGCTTGTCCAATTGGGGACCAAACCTGTGTCCCCAATTTTTTTGGGGGGGGAGCAGATTTCTGGGTGAGTTGTTAAATAAGTTTAGGTGTTAGTCCTGATGACCCTGACCCGGATGAAGACCTACAGTGTGGTCCCAACACATTGGTCATTAAAAAAAAAATCTTTGCCATGTAAAATAAAGGCATTTTAATTCTTCCAACCTACAGTGTGCCTTGGATTGCTTTTGAAGGCAACTTCCTCTTTATT
>NC_139637.1:13914740-14222240 GCF_964638095.1 Poromitra crassiceps
AAAACTACTTGTTTACGTTTGGCCAAGTAAAACAACTTTGTTCAGGTTAGGATTTGGCTTCCGCAATTTTCAAATGCTTCCGCCATACCGTCTGTAATTCGTGGGGGAGAAGCATGCGCCAACTGGAATGGGAAGAAGAAAGGCGGGTCTTCCGCTCATTAGTCCAATCAGAATCGCAGAAAGGCGGGTCTTCCGCTCATTAGTCCAATCAGAATCCAATATGCCGCATTTTTCGTGGACACACGTGTCGTGATTGGTTGGATTCCGTCGAACTTCCTTCCAGTCTGAAGGTTTTTTTTCCCAACTTCCTTGTGCATGTTCTGGGGGTGTAAGGTACAGACTGTATAGCTGCATTCGCCGGATGTAGATGAGACAGTCTGTTTTAAGAGACTATAGGCTCAATAACAACAAGTTTAAATATGATTTGCGGTTGAATTATAGACTTTGAAAACGCAAACATGGCTCTCCGATGTGAATGGCAAGTTAGTGTCCACACTGTACGCCCTCCGTCCACCTCGACTACAACTCTGTTTCTGTCCTCCGTGCTATGTCAATAGACTCTATAACGTTGGCACATATCTAGAAACGTGATATATAACGTATCTTTGGTTCAGAACGTACAATGCCACTGTTCAGAGGCTGATTCGACTAGACTAGACTAGACTAGACTAGACTAGACTAGACTAGACTCGATTTGGTCCAACGGAATTTGATTTGATACCATTTGATTTGATAAAGTTAGATTGGATTAGATTAAACTCAATTAGATACAATTAGATACAATTAGATTCAATTCAATCCAATCAGATTAGCGTTTCAGGTCATTGATGCGGCAAATAGTAAAGGGGACACAGTTAATCAAATAATCAGAATATTGCATGCAGAATGTCGTCTACAAGTCGGAATCAAGGTGGGGTCAAGTAGAATATAATTTAGGAGGCGTATAGTTATGACATAGTATACCATAAACAACAACTCCCCTCAAGACACGTCCTTCCCTTCGTCATGCTTTGCTTAATAAATATGATTACGGTAACTGGTGTTAAATGTTGAAGGGGGTTTCTTCGGTATCTGTGTATTTTTTTTTTTACCCATAAAATTCAATTCAGTTTTATTCATTAAAATTGAGTAAAATATGTCTGAATGGTCATCATGTTTTGCGTGTCCAGGCCCAGAGACTGCTGCTGCAGGACGGCTCTCTAGCTAACTTCACCATCCAGAGTGTCTCCACCCTGCCCACCATCACACTGGGCCTGCCTGCCAACGCCAGGGTAAAAACTCACTCACACACAAGTACAACGCTAACAAGCTAACGGGCTAACTGCATCATCTGCATTTGAGCCTATAGGCTATTCACAAAAAGCTCCTGAGGAGTTGTAGATGGGAAGTAGGTATTACTGACTACTGAGTGTAACACAAACCACATGAGGATGCTACAGGACAAGCCTGTATTGACTGCTGGCTAATCCAATCATTGTTCAAAATATCTCTTTTACTGTAATGAGTTGACCGTTTATGAGCCATTCAGCGGGGCCTTTTATTGCATTTGCACAAATAATTACATTACGTTTGGTTGGTTTGGGGGATTCCCGCCTGGGTCACTGTTGGTACAGGGGCGTGTGCTCTCCCCATGCCTTCAGTGCCTATAGTGCCCAGGTGGGTCATCTCGTGCGTTTGTGTCCGTGCATGCAGGTGGACGGGGGGCTGGCCTCTCTGAAGTTGGGCCGGATACCGGTGGTCACAGCGGGGGGCTCGCAGGTCTTCCTCCCCCTGGGCAGAGAGGAGCAGCCTGGGCAGGTCAACCCTCACCTCCATCCTGTCATCATCCTGGAGCCCTCCGGACTGCTACACACTCCACTACTCGCTGGTGAGACGCACACACACACACACACACACACACACACACACACACACACACACACACACACACACACACACACACACACACACACACACACACACACAAACAAACAAACAAACAAACAAACAAACAAACAAACAAACGGTTATACCTAAGTCACTTTTGGGGTAGTTACCTAGACTTACATTCATTTCCTAGAGACCCTAACCATACTACTTGCCTAAACGGTTAACTTAACTTGACTTAAGTTAACTTAAGTTAACTTAACTTAACTTAACTTAACTTAACTTTAACCTTAACCACTGACCCCCCCCCCCCTTTTTCTTTTTCTTTTACCAACTGGGGACACGGCTTTTAGCCCCAATTGCACAAGCTACCCCCAATCAGGTCTTAAGTCGGGTGTTTGTCCTAAATTTTGGCTTAAGTAAACCCATTTACATAATCATATTTGTGCTATGAGCCTTCACAGTCATCCAGACTCTATTCTGAAAGCCATTCATACACAACCATCTATTGTGAGGCATTTAGAAATCAGTGGGTTTCGTTTTTCTCTTTTCCCCTGGTCACTTCACTGTTTGAAATGTTACACCACCACCTAGTGGTTACATTAAGCATGTGCGGTTTTCATATAGAGCCATGGAATTATTTTGCAACAGATACTGTTTGGTCACAGGGATTCAGTCAATAAATATCAACGTTTTTTTTTGTCTCTCTCTGTGTCTCTCAATTCAGCTCAATGACTTTAGTTCCATGACTGTGTATTAGAACCTATATTGCCAAAGCAGCATATCAAATATACAATTTCCAAAAACAACAAACAGTTTAAATACAGTCAAACCATACTGAGATGATGAATCATTGTGGTTTGAAAACATGTGCTATATAACAAAACAAAACAAAAAATGAGAAAAGGTCAAAAGCGACTAGCTTCAGGACATTGTAGCAACTCTGTGTGTGTGTGTGTGTGTGTGTGTGTGTGTGTGTGTGTGTGTGTGTGTGTGTGTGTGTGTGTGTGTGTGTGTGTGTGTGTGTGTGTGTCTGTGTCTGTGTCTGTGTGTGTGCACACGCGTGTGTTTTCCTGCTCACCAAAAGCTACAGAATGTCTTAACACCCCCTCCTCTCCTCCTCTCCACCAGTTCAAGGCCTAGGCCCGCTGCAGTTTGCCCAGCAGTTAGACCGCGCTCAGTCCCACAAGCCCCTGAGCAGGACGCGCTCGGAGCCCCTCCCCCAGAGCCAACGGCCCCTACACACACACCTGCTGCATCAGCAGCACAACACGCAACTACTGGAGAGGCTCAAACAGCAGACCCACCTGGGCAAGGTAAGGAGACTCTCTGCTCTTTTATTCATATAAGTCAATGTTAGCAGTAGTAACATTGTTACAACAATGTTAGCACTAAGTAATATTAGCAATGTTAGCAGTCAAATATTGAACGTATTCAATATTTTGCTGTTGCTGTATGCTGCGTTCACATTATATCAGATTAATCGTCAGCTAGTCTCGCTGGCCAGCCTCCTCTCCCTTCCGTCCGAGGAGTCTGGCGCCGCAGGTCTCCATAACTGGGATAAACCCTCCCCTGCTCTACTCTGCTCTCCCATTGGAAGCGTCAGTTTCAGTGGCAGCCGGATGTCCGCTCCCCGCTTAAGAAGCTCTGTCATTGGCTCCGACCATGTCAATCAGAGTGGCTTCCGCTCCCTCCTCCCTGTGTGTTGCTGTAAATAGTCCCCTGCCGCCTCAGGGAAAACAACAACGCTAACTAGCTAGCAAGCTAACGGCAGAAACCTACACGCTAGCTCGTTGCTACACGCTGAAAATGGCAAGTTGGATTGTTTGAAACTATTTTCTAAGGGCGCTGCCACTAAGCGCCGCCCATCACAATCCCACTATGGAGACCTGCGGCGCCAGACTCCTCGGACGGAAGGGAGAGGAGGCTGGCCAGCGAGACTAATCGTCAGCTGACTGAGAAAAAGCATTCACAGCAGCCACCTAGTGGTGAAAACAAGTAGGACAATTTGGAAAGTTTAGCAGGATCCAGAACTCAGTGTCTCTAACCTTTCCTGAAGAACATAATAACATTTGATCATGAAATCGCTCATGATACCCAGACTTTCTTCCCACTTCTTCTAACAAGTTACTTCAAAATCAACCGTGAACAAACTACAGCTCATTTTGTTGCGCGGTAAAGCTGTTTGTTGTATTATTATGAATATAACTGATCATTTAGATTTGTATTATCTCAGACTGTTGAATTTGCTGGCTTCATTGCGTGAGATAGTGGGAGATATCGGAGCCTAGAAAAAAAAATCCCACGTGTTCGACTTGTAATAGACCCTTCTCACGGGGGCCATTTTGTGTCGAAAAGGCAGGGTAAACACAGGCGCAAGCAAAACACTAATGAGGGTTTCAAATTTCCATGATTGGAATTTGGAAACCCTCATTAGTGTTTTGCTTGCGCCTGTGTTTATTCTGCCTTTTCGACACAAAATGGCCCCCGTGAAAAGGGTCTATTACTAGGACGTGGCATACAAGTTGTTTCCTAGTCAGTAGCAGCTTGTATTTACAGCAAATCCGATAGGACTTGAATGCAGCATGAGTGGTGAGTCCAGGTGAAAGCCACAGCTTCTTATTGATTTCACCACACTTCAGTCAGTCATTAAAGGCAGCAGAGCGGCTGAAGGCAGCTTAAGTCTTAAATCAACTTAAGTCATGGGAAAGTGTTAATGCTTTGCACACTCACTTTGTACAAGTACACTATGTACATGTGTGTGCACATGTACAAGTACACTATGTACTGTACATGTGTGTGCACACAGAGTCTTGTACAAATGTGAGTGTATCTGTGCGAGTGAGCATGCTTGCTTGCACATGTTTTTGACCGTATGGTACCGCCTCGCCTCTGTTTGCCTTTGGTAGTAGTGGTTTTCCACCTAAAAATAGTACCCCCTCAATGTGCCCACCCCCACAACTGGTCATCATCGTGACACCGCAGGAACCGTGTTCTTAAGTGTTCCGTAGTTTTCAAAAGAGAAGGGTTTTAGTCATGTCCGAGCCTTTAATTGATCTCAAAAACAACTGACAATGGCCGTCGTTGAGGCTATTATTATTATTATTATTATTATTATTATTATTATTATTATTATTATTATTATTATTATTATTTCAGAAGAGGGGCAGCAAAACAAAAACAGGAGATTTTTGGAAATCTTACATGCAAGAGGGTATAAGAAGGACGAGCTTCCCCCCCCCCCCTCCCCACTGCAAACCCCTTCCCAGCAAACCCACTCCCTCCCCATCCTAATTTTTCTTGTTTTCAACGTATGTTAATTCCTTACATGTAACAACAAATGTTTATGTATTGTATAATATTCAAGCGTGCCATTATTCCTATTCAATCTAGTAATAATGTAATAGTCTTAATTTGAGTATAGAAGGTGATTCCCAATTGTGTGTGTTTTTGTCTCTCTGTTGTTTGTTGAGGACCGCAATGGAAACAAGCCAGTGCTTTTTATAGCCAGGCTTTATTGTGTTTTTATCCTCGGTGATTGTCTGTCCCCTGTATCTTTGTTGACATTTCACCAAATAAATCAATCAATCAATCAATCAATCAATCAATCAATATGCTAAACTGGTACATGTGGCTACCATCAGTAGTCTACTGCGTGTTTTTTTTACGTCTCGACACATCGTTGTTCTGTGTCTTCTTCTGTGTGTGTCCAGCTGATGTCCAAGTCCAGCGAGAAGCCCAGACTGCGTCAGATCCCCTCTGAGGAGATGGACTCTGAGGATGGGGGCGGGAGCTCGCCCGCCGAGCCGGCCTATCAGAGCCGAGGGAGGGCGGAGTCACTGAGGGAGGCCGAGCCGACAGCAGCCGACAACCAGGGAGAGCAGATCAACCTGCAACACGCACTCATACTCAACCAGGTCGGAACACACACATGCACACACCAGAGTTATTATAGTTTTGTATTTTTCATTGATTATGATTGTTATTGTTATTATTATTACAGTATTATTATAATTTTTCCAGTTCAGTTTAGTTTCCAAAGTGGGTTTGCTTTTTTCAGTTTAGATTTTATAGTTTAAAAATGTTTCGTTTTAGTTTAGTTTGTATTAGTTTGAGAATTTTATTTTAGTGTTTTTGGATTATAATATGGGGTATTTGTCAGGGGCAAGATTTAAGAACTTCATAATATTTATTACAATACACACACAACACACGCTTGACAAATCTGACCAAACTAGGAATCTCGCACGCTCGATTCCTAGGGTGGAGACTCTGGAGATGATGCGCCACTTGTCCTCTTGTCCCTACTTATAATCCCACCACTTACTCTGGAGATGATGCGCCACTTGTCCTCTTCTCCCTATTCATACTCCCACCACTTATAAAGCCTCAGCTAGGAAGGAGGCAAGTCTAATTTGAATTTATATTTCTGTGAACTAAACTAGCTAAAATGATCCCCCCCCCCCCCACTAGTTTTAGTTTTTAGTTTAGTTTCAGTTAACTAATTTATCATAACCTTGGCACACATGCACCACCCAAGCACACACACAGTCCCACACAACCCACAGTAGAAATATGCAGACATCCAACAGTCCTGTAGGTGGCAGCCTAACATTATCCTCACATGATCCCAGCTGCCATTGTGGACAGTTGTGGTTTTGGCTGGTTGTCCATTACAAGCTGAATGGAAGTGGTTGTTTCAGCATGTTGATATGATGACGTGGTGCATGTAAGCTAAGCCATTATTCTTTATATAGAATTTGTCAATCAGTCAAATTCTCTCTCTGCCTCTCTCTTGACTTGCTCTGTATTTCTGATTACTTAAGAAGGGAAAGGGACACAATAATGCAGATTTTTTTTTTTTAAACCTGTTATTTTCTCTCTACTGCTAGGAATGTTCTTATTCTATCATTTAAATCCTCTTAGGCTACAGTATTTAGGGTTTGACCAATGAAGGGGGGGGGGTCATTTCAGTTTAATGGCCTCCTATAGACTATAGTGTATGATCACTATAGCATTGATCACTCCTACAATACAAAACAAATATCATATCAGCTGTGATTATAAAATAAATAAAAGGACAATATGGGGTGTCCGGGTAGTACAGCTGTAGATCCCCTGCCTACCAACACGAGGGTCACAGGTTCGAACCCCCGTTGTTACCATCGTCTTTGTCAGGGGTCCCTACAGACACAATTGGCCGTGTCTGATCCATCCACACGCTACGTCTTACCGGTGAAACTCCTCGCTGTCAGGTGAAAAGAAGCAGCTGGCGACTGCACATGTATTGGAGGAAGCATGTGCTAGTCGGCTCTCCTCAGATCGGCAGAGTGGGTGGAGCAATGACCGGGACTGCTTAGACAGGGGAAACTTGGCCAAGTACAATTGGAAAAAAGATGGGATGGACATTAGTCTAATATCATCATGCTCTTGTGTTTCTCACCCACCCACCGTGCAGTCGTTGCTATGGGAACAGCAGAAGCAGCTGCAGCAGCTGCGTCGCCAGACTGCCCAGATGGAGACGCTGGCGGTACCCATGATGCTCGGCGGCGGGCCTCACCGGCCACTGTCCCGCACGCAGTCGTCCCCGGCCTCCACCTCCCTCAGCCTGCCCGACAAGACGCTCAGCCTGGCCCCCGCGCAGGACCAGGCCAGCAAGCCACGCTTCACCACAGGTCAGTCAGTCAGACACGTCACCTAACACTGTTGGGCAAGTTACTGCTGTAAGTTAGTGTCATTACTTACTGATTACTGATTACTCCTTTAAAAAGGATTACAATTACTTTACTTATTTCAGGCTTTCAGGTTAAATTCAGGATTCCTGTGGGCGTGTCTTCAGTCATTCATCTCTGGGACTCTGCTCTATAGCATGTAAACAGGAATATGAATGGAATATTCTATAGGCAACTCACATAATGTCCTTAATCTAAATATTGCCTTATATGTCAATTGTCAGATTATTGATTGCAGTCCATTTAAACATAGTCAATGTAAAATAAAAGAAAGAAAGAAATAGAGTACAGTATAGTGTGTGTGTGTGTGTGTGTGTGTGTGTGTGTGTGTGTGTATGTCTGTGTGTGTAGGCCTGGTGTATGACTCTCAGATGCTGAAGCACCAGTGTACCTGCGGAGACAACAGCAGTCACCCCGAGCATGCTGGGAGGATACAGAGCATCTGGTCACGCCTACAGGAGAGAGGCCTGAGGGGACAGTGTGAGGTAGGACACACACACACACACACACACACACGCGCACACACACACACACACACACACACACACACACATACTGAAAAAGTAAAATCTTCTATGGTCTCTCCTGATTATGAATATAGCTGAATCGCTTTTTCCAAGTAAAACTCTTTTTATTTAAGGATTTTTCAAAACGTCATTGTCCCCCACATTTGTATACTGTATGACCTGCTTTACCACAGTCCCCGTTCATTGTCAATGCTGCCCCCTGGTGGCACAAAGTCAACATTACAGTGTGACTATAACAAACAAAAGGACAGAGGGAAGGAGAACGATCCATAGTCCCTGCTTTGGTTGGGGACAGTCAGGCAGGAAAGACACTGTGGAGGAAGGCTGTATCTGTCTGTTGGTCCATACAGACTTGTGTTTTATCTGCACACAGAGTATCCGAGGGCGGAAAGCTACTCTGGAGGAGCTGCAGTCGGTCCACACAGAACGCCATGTCCTGCTGTATGGCACCAACCCACTCAACAGACTCAAACTGGACAACCGCAAACTGGCCGGTACGTTACACACATCCTTATACTGTAGGCTGAGAAATAATTCAAAGAAATAATTCTGTCATTTTGTCTTACTGTCCTGTGTGGACTACCATGTGTCCCTTCAAGTTTCCTTTTGAACTAAAACTTTTACCACAGATTGAGCATTTACATGGCTTCTCTCCTGTGTGGACTCTTATGTGTGTCTTTAAGTTTCCATTTCGATTAAAACCTTTACCACAGACTGAGCATTTAAATGGCTTCTCTCCTGCGTGCAGTACCATGTGTCTCTTCAAGGCTGTTTTATAACCAAAACTTTTACCACAGACTGAGCATTTGAATGGCTTCTCTCCTGTGTGGACTACCATGTGTTCCTTCAAGTTTCTTTTTGAACTAAAACCTTTACCACAGATTGAGCATTTACATGGCTTCTCTCCTGTGTGGACTCTCATGTGTGTCTTTAAGTCTCCATTTTGATTAAAACCTTTACCACAGACTGGGCATTTAAATGTGCATTTAAATGGATTCTCTCCTGTGTGCAGTACCATGTGTCTCTTCAAGGCTGTTTTATAACCAAAACTTTTACCACAGACTGAGCATTTGAATGGCTTCTCTCCTGTGTGGACTACCATGTGGTCCTTCAAGTTTCCTTTTGAACTAAAACTTTTACCACAGATTGAGCATTTAAATGCCCCATCTCCTGTGTGGACTACCATGTGTCCCTTCAAGCTTCCTTTTGAACTAACACTTTTACCACAGATTGAGCATTTAAATGCCCCATCTCCTGTGTGGACTACCATGTGTCCCTTCAAGTTTCCTTTTGAACTGAAACTTTTACCACAGATTGAGCATTGACATGGCTTCTCTCCTGTGTGGAGTGGCTTCTCTCCTGTGTGGACTCTCATGTGTGTCTTTAAGTGTCCATTTCGATTAAAACCTTTACCACAGACTGAGCATTTAAATGGCTTCTCTCCTGTGTGCAGTACCATGTGTCTCTTCAAGGCTGTGTTATAACCAAAACCTTCAGCACAAACTGAGCATTTAAATGGCTTCTCTCCTGTGTGGACTACCATGTGTTCCTTCACATTTCCTTTTTCACTAAAACCTTTACCACATATTGAGCATTTAAATGGCTTCTCTCCTGTGTGCAGTACCATGTGTCTCTTCAAGGCTGTTTTATAACCAAAACTGTTACCACAGACTGAGCATATAAATGGCTTCTCTCCTGTGTGGACTCTCGTGTGTCTCAGCAGATGGCTCCTGCAGTCAAATCTTTTACCACAAACTGCGCAACTAAATTGTTTCCTCCCAAGAACTTCATTGTTTTTCTGTGAGTCTAAACCTGACTGAGGTTCACCAGTTTCCATCCTGACATCACTGTCTTCAGTCTCTGGATCAGAAGAGTCTGAAGTCTTGTCAGCACTAGTTTGTTGTAAATGACTAGCTGGATCTAAGTTCCTGGCTGGTTCTGATACTCTATAATCCTCTCGATCAGCTTCTGTTTTCATCTGTTCAGTTGAGCTGCTGGTTAGAGGCTCTGACTCTTTGTTCTGCTCAGTTTGGCTTTGATGAAGCTGTGAGGACTGAGGTGTCTGCTCATCATCTTCACTCTTCACAGGGACAGGAGTGAATGGGAACTCGGTGATATGAACCTCTTCTGGCCCTTGAAGCTGCTCTCCCTTCTGACTGGTCCAGAGTTCCTCCTGTTCCTCTTTCATGTGTGCAGGCTCTGGGTTCTCCTGAAGCTGCTTTCCCCCCTGACTGGACCAGAGTTCCTCCTGTTCCTCTTTAATGTTTGGGGGCTCTGGGTCGTCCTGGAGCTGCTCTCCCTCCTGACTGGTCCAGAGTTCCTCTTTAATGTCAATGTGTGGGGCCTCTAGGTCCTCCTGAAGCTTCTCTCGCCCCAGACTGGTCCAGAGTTCCTCCTGTTCCTCTGTAATGTGTGGAGGCTGTAAGGGAGGAGCTCCAAGAAGACCCGGCGGGTAGTAAGACTGCTGATCTGGACTCGTACGTCCCAGCGACCCCGTCCCAGAATTCATCTTAATCAATGAGTTCACTGGATAATCCGTGCTGAACACAGGTCCTGGTTTGAAGGGGTCTTCTACTTCCTTTGTAGAGTCATGTGGGAGTGTTGGTCGAAGGCCCGTGGTGGGCGTGGCTGATTGAATCTTGATAGTTGAAGTTCGCCCGGTTCCGCTGCCTGATCCCGGAGGTGGTTGGGGAGTGTCTTGTTGTTGAATGCCCCGCCCCATTCCATTCGGTGGACCACTAGAGGGTGCCGAGTTAGGCCACTGCTTGCACTGTTTGTACACCATAGTTGTATTGTTGCTCTGGTTGTATAGTAATTCTGTGTTGTACGCGATTACTCTTATAGCCCCATTTGTGGCATCTATGACATCACCATTATGTCATTGATGACATCATCGATGCTTGTCCCTGATCTCTGATGATTATGTCATTAGATCCGTGTGGCACTGATGATGTCACCTCTCTGGTGACATCACCACGGTGACGTCCAGCTACCGCTGGGGATGTTATGGTGCGACATCTCGTATGATGTAATTTCTTGCTGCGTATCGCGACATCATCGATGACGTCATCATGCCGGTGATGTCACTCGGCATCGTGGCACGGCTGATGATGTCATCGATACGAGTCGTGATGATGTCACTGACCCACACACACACACACACACACACACACACACACACACACACACACACACACACAATCCAGGGCAGGGCATGTATATAACATTTTAAATAATCCTAATCAGAGTTCTTTAGGGTTTTTAGTTATTTTTTCTTCCATTCTTTTAATTGCTATAGTTCGCAGATTTGTTTTTAAAATATGTGCATTTGAAAATGTGAAAACAGGCACTTCTTCAGCCAAATCATTTTATCAATGCAAAAAATATGACGAATTTAATTTCAGAAAACTTTCAGCCTGGCCTCTCTCTTGCTGTTTACATGTTAACTCGCGTTCCAAATTGTTTTCTTATGCCACGAATAATCTGCTGTAATTTAGGGGATTGTGATGGTCAGTCGTCGGCTATAATGAGTGCTAAAATATGTACATACAAAAAAAATAGAAATACATTTGAGTAATTTAGATTTAAATACAATAATGTTTGTGTTTTTGCTCCTGTAGGAATCCTCTCTCAAAGGATGTTTGTGATGTTGCCGTGCGGCGGTGTAGGGGTAAGAGAAAGGAGACACACACACGCGCGCGCGCGCGCGCTCGCACGAAACCCTTGAAATAGTTACATTTCTAATCACCGTTCTTCAAAGCTCTTGATGAAAACTATATGATACAACGTAACCACTGGGCCGATATTGTTTCAAAGAAAGACAGAAGAAAAGAGAAGGGGGGAAAAAACAAGAAAGACAGAAAGAAAGTGGGGATATTAAATGCGAGTGGGCGTGGCCTCGGTCTAAAGCGGGGCCTGACAGTCTGTGTCGGACCATGACAAGTCAGACTAATGAGAAGCGCATGTGCGTGACCAGGGATAAAAGACATGCCTCACATTTCATTGTCCGAGCCAGACGGCCGGCAATGCCAGTCTGTTAACAAACAGGAGAGGAAAAAACAGCAAGACGATGGAAAGGAAAATTACCAGCAAACATGCATCGTGTCATCATCGAGAGAGTTTTACTCTCATATAGTCATAACCAGTGGTGGAAGAAGTACTGAAAGTCTGTACTCAAGTAGAAGAACTGTTAACATTGCTGAAATATTACTCAACTACAAGTCAAACTACTGGTGTTAACAAATACTTCGGTAAAAGTAAAAAAAAAAGTACTCTTCTAAAAAAAACGACTTGGAGGCTTTAACAGGCATTCAATTGATTCATGTAGAATCTACTTTAAAACACGTTTCTTTGATAAATGATATAAATGAAAGATGAAGAGAGGCAGAGTTCCTCGTTATCTGCTGGAATAATTACGTCACCGCAGGATCAGACTGTGACTTCTCCATGGCTGCCGTCCCATCATTTCTGTTTGACAACCACCGCGTGTCTCAGATCATTTAGCATCAGCAGCAGACAGGAAGCAAAAGTTTGCTCTTGTCCGTCTCCATTTTTCTTTTTCTCCAGAATTACTCCAAACTGCTCCTCTCTCCCTACCAGAAACCTAACCTGTCATCCCTATTTCATGGTTTTCATCGGCCCCTTCGCGATCACTTGATAGAGCTTTTATTGGCTACGTAAAATGCAGATGAAAGGTTTGGATGTTTGGATTTACGTGAATTCAAATTATACTCGGTAGCGAATTATGATTTTAAAAGTAGCAAAGTAGATGACATAGTGCAATCCATATTTAAAGTAAGAGTAAAGAGTAAAATGAAAGACTTGAAGAAATGACTCTTAAAAGTACCCAAAGAAAACGACTTAATTACAGTAACGCGCGTAGTTGTAATTCGTGACTTCCACCCCTGGTCATAACTACGCCGTCATCCTTTCCTCAGAGAACTTTCTTCAATTTGAACTTTATTGTCCCAGCAGGGGAAGTTTGGATATGATGATGGATCGTGCTCCATAAAACAGCACAACACACAACACAAGTCCAAACACATGAAAGGAAAAAAGGAAAGGAAACGGCACACAAGGCCCGAAATGCAATGCAACGAAACACAACGCAGTCAAATGCATCGCATTGAAACGATGCAACAAAGTGCAACAAACATAAGACTATAGAGACAGTCGGCATGTGTGGGAACGCCCACAAAATGTTATACGGCTGGCGCGCGAGTGGGGTAAAACCGCCCATATATCTCATGGGCTGACTCACCAAAGGAAGGTGCTGTGGCTCTAAACTACATGTTTGGGGGTTCTAGAGCAGAACACAAGACGTCTGCTCAGATGTGCGTTTACTGCGGTGGTTAAATCCCCGATCGTGTCTGCCTGGGCTGGGCTATCAGCTAAATTCTAGCTTTGCTGAATGGATAGAACGGGGGATTTACCCCACCCTGACCACGCCCCCAGCCAGGCTGAGCCAGCTAACCCAGCGTCTATTGTGGCCGTTCCTAGAGCCTGTATGGGCGTTCCCAGACATGCCGACACAATACAATACATAGTACTACCAATAAATGTCAATAAAATATAATGAGATATGTGACGATAACATAAACAACAAAAGGCACTTTTTACCTGGGACTTCTTGCTCTCAACATTGGATTAAATTAATCAAATCATTTAAATCAATCGATTAAATTAATCTAATCATTAGATAGATCGTCATAATGTCCTTGAAGAGGGGCAGTGACATTTACGATGACTTGTGGATAGTGCGTTGTCTTTTCTGTTGTGTCAGTGGCCTCCATCTTGTCGTGTGTGACTGATGGCTGTTTTTGTGAATGGCAGGTTGACAACGACACCATCTGGAACGAGTCCCACACGTCCACAGCGTCGCGCATGGCGGCGGGCAGCGTCACCGAACTGGCCTTCAGAGTGGCCAAAGGAGAGCTGAAGGTGACGACATCAGATAGGATGCTCTACCCCCAGACACACAGAGTCACTGTTGTTCCAGCAACGCGCCTATTGGGAACACAAAAATGATTCTGGAGTCATTCTGGCGCCAGTGTTTTGTCCCTATTATGTAAACGGGAATATTGGCATAAAATGTCTCGCCGCCCTGCATTGAGAAGCTGCTAATCCACCCGAAAGAATATGAACAGCTTTCAACGGAGACTTGATGAGCCATTATCTGGACGGCACACTGGCTCAGTGGTTAACACTGTTGCCTCACAGCAAGAAGGTCCCGGGTTCGAACCCCAGTCCGTCCCAGGTCCTTTCTGTGTGGAGTTTACATGTTCTCCCCGTGTCCGTGTGGGTTTTCTCCGGGTGCTCTGGTTTCCTCCCACCATCAAAGAAAGACATGTATGTTAGGGTTAATACTCCTGTCAGTGTCCCTGACCAAGGTACTGGCAAAATAACTGGATTTGGTCCCCGGGCGCTGCACAGTGGCTGCCCACTGCTCCTAGTTCTAGGAAGGTTCCTAGTAGAGGATGGGTCAAATGCAGAGGATGAATTTCCCCAAGGGGATAAATAAAGGATAACTTAACTTAACTTATCTATTCTAAATACTGCTTCATAGGCTTTTAGACAGTACTAAAAAGTCTTGGAGGAAACACTTATTTTTTATGTTATATATTACTTTATATATATATTGCTTTATATTGGCACAGAATATTAGCTATCAGTTAGTATTGCCCTTTTAAAAATTCATATCGGTCAAACCCTAGTATAAAACAGTAGGGTTAGGGTTAGGGTCAGTATATAAAAGAATGCAGGCTCTCAGGTTAGTAACCTAATCTCAAAATATGGTAGACTTTCCTTACTGTACATTAGCTGAAATAATAACCTGCACATCAGTATTAGGTCATCATGAGATGAAGTGATTTGGAGAAGAAGTTTGAAGAACACAACCCTGAGGTTGTTTAGTGTAGACAGAGTGGTGTTCTCCTCAAGAAGGCTGTGCTTCTATGGAGCGAGCAGACACCTACAACATAACAAGATACTACAGAGACTAATAGACGCCACCTCAACAAACCCTCATAATCAACTTTTGCATTCCATAGTGTTTCCAAGAACTGTTTTGCTGCATGCTTTTTGCCATTTTGTCTCCATCATGTTCCATGATTTCAACTTCTCTCTCCGTGTGGAGATGCTGTTCACACCTCAGTTGGCCTCCAGAATGACAAAGGGAAATCCAAACTCAGAGTTTATAGGATGGTGATTGTTTTGGCGCGCGTACGAAGGCCTCAGAGCAGATTTTATGAAGCTCGAAAGCTCACATTCATGGAAATAGTTTCTTCATCTAATGCCTTCGCCTGCGTGCCAAAACAATTCAATTTGTCTTTCATATAAAATCCCGTGAATAAAAACTGGAGACCATTGTTCATTTGATGACTTCACAGTGCTAATGTCTTTCTTTGCGTGCATGGAGCATATTGATAGGCAGTTAATATCCACAGATTAATAACATGTCAGTTTATATCCACAGATTAATAACATGTGTGGATCATATTGATAGACAGTTTATATCCACAGATTAATAACATGTGTGGATCATATTGATAGACAGTTTATATCCACAGATTAATAACATGTCAGTTTATATCCACAGATTAATAACATGTGTGGATCATATTGATAGACAGTTTATATCCACAGATTAATAACATGTGTGGATCATATTGATAGACAGTTTATATCCACAGATTAATAACGTCAGTTTATATCCACAGATTAATAACATGTGTGGATCATATTGATAGACAGTTTATATCCACAGATTAATAACATGTCAGTTTATATCCACAGATTAATAACATGTGTGGATCATATTGATAGACAGTTTATATCCACAGATTAATAACATGTCAGTTTATATCCACAGATTAATAACATGTGTGGATCATATTGATAGACAGTTTATATCCACAGATTAATAACATGTGTGGATCATATTGATAGACAGTTTATATCCACAGATTAATAACATATCAGTTTATATCCACAGATTAATAACATGTCAGTTTATATCCACAGATTAATAACATGTGTGGATCATATTGATAGACAGTTTATATCCACAGATTAATAACATGTGTGGATCATATTGATAGACAGTTTATATCCACAGATTAATAACATATCAGTTTATATCCACAGATTAATAACATGTCAGTTTATATCCACAGATTAATAACATGTGTGGATCATATTGATAGACAGTTTATATCCACAGATTAATAACATGTGTGGATCATATTGATAGACAGTTTATATCCACAGATTAATAACATATCAGTTTATATCCACAGATTAATAACATGTCAGTTTATATCCACAGATTAATAACATGTGTGGATCATATTGATAGACAGTTTATGTCCACAGATTAATAACATGTGTGGATCATATTGATAGACAGTTTATATCCACAGATTAATAACATGTGTGGATCATATTGATAGGCAGTTTATATCCACAGATTAGTACCATGTCAGTTTATATCCACAGATTAATAACATGTCGGTGCCTTTCTCCTTCTGCACAGAATGGCTTTGCTGTGGTCAGACCACCAGGGCACCACGCGGACCCCTCCAACCCAATGTAAGTGTGTGTGGTTGTGTGAGCAAGCGTGTGTGTGTGTGTGTGTGTGTGTGTGTGTGCGCGCGCGTGCGCGAGTGTGTGTGTGTGTGTGTGTGTGTCTGTGTGTGTGCGTGCGTGTGTGTGTCTGACCACATTTAGTTTTCCCGTACTTGCTGCAATGTCAGCAGCTTGTCCGAGGAGGATATTTATGAACTGATAAAGCAAAGGGACAAAATAAGGAAGATTAATACTTTTCCTACATTCGGCTGTGGGGAATGTTCTCACATTCTCATTTATCCAACGCACAATGCAGCTGCAGATTTATTATTTATTTCTTTTTTTTTTACACTTTCCACGTTATGCTGACACTCATCAAACATTACAAGCAACCAGAAATCAGGAGAACGGATTGTGTCCCCAAAATAAGAACAGGAACTTACCTTGTGTGTCTTTGTTTTCTGTTGAACTAAATGTTCTGCTCCGTCTCTCTTGTGTCTCTATCAGGGGTTTCTGTTATTTCAACTCAGTGGCCATAGCGGCCAAGCAGCTCCAACACAAGCTCAGCGCCAGCAAGATCCTCATCGTCGACTGGGTAAGAGCCTGCTGTGAAGACACTCGATGGTGTTATAAAACCTGGCCTGATGCTGTTGCTATAGCTACTATTGATAACCTCATGAGAACTATAATAATCCCATAATATTCATTTAGGAATTCACAGTGTATCCGTGCCACTCAATAATTAGTTTGTCAGCTTTATCCCCTGTGGTATCACTAATATTCCTGTTCTAGTAGGGACTTTTTTGCCTGTGTGTTTGTATATATCCTCCTTAAAGTTTTTAATAGGATTATTGGTAGCACTTTACAATAAGTGTGATTAATAATAACAATAACAATAATAATAACACCAACAACAACAACAACAACAATAATAATAATCATAATAATAATCATAATCATAATAATAATCATAATAAATACAACAACTAATAATAATAATAATAATGCTTAATAAGAATTTAATAACCCTTAATTAACAGTTAACTAATGTGTCGTAGTAGTAATTTACTAATGCTGTTCGTATTAACTAAGCTAATAATTTATACATTTGAATAGGTTAGGGTTACTTAATGGTTAGGGTTAGAGTTAATAAACATTTCCTGAGGTTTAGTTCATGCTTATTAAACATTACCATTAATTGTCTTCCCCCTCATCCTGTTGCTAGGACGTTCACCATGGCAACGGCACCCAGGAAGTGTTCTACAACGACCCCAGCGTCCTCTACATCTCGCTCCATCGCTACGACGACGGAAACTTCTTCCCCGGCAGCGGGTCGCCGGCTGAGGTGGGTGAGACCCATCATCACCACCAGGGGTCTCCATGTCTCTCAATGCAGTATCTGATGACAGGGATGAAGGACAATAACCCAACACGAGACATATGTTGTGTTTCAGGTCGGTTCTGGAGCCGGTCAGGGCTTCAATGTGAACGTGGCCTGGACAGGAGGTCTGGACCCACCGATGGGAGATGCCGAGTACCTGGCTGCATTCAGGTAGAGACAACGACCCCTCTCTTTTTTCAACGTTTCAGCACTTTGGTCAACTGTGTTGTTTTAAATGTGCTTTATAAATAAAGTTGGATTGGATTGGACCCTCACAAGGAAAACGGTACATTTTCAAGCTGGGTTATAATGACCAATGTTTAAAGTAAAGGTAAAGGTAAAGTCCCACTGATTGTCACACAGCTGAGTGTGCGAAATTTGTTCTCCGCATTTGACACATCCCCTGGGGGAGCGGTGAGCAGCAGCAGTGCCGCGCTCAGGAATCATATGGTGATTTAACCCCCTAATTCCAACCCTTTTGATGCTGAGTGCCAAGCAGGGAGGCAAATGGGTCCCATTTTTATAGTCTTTGGTATGACTCGGCCGGGGATCGAACTCACAACCTCCCAGTCTCAGGGCGGACACTCAAACCACAAGGCCACCGCGCTACGAATGCGACCTCTTGCGGCCATTTGAGTAAAGTGCATGCGTGCAGTGCGTACACCAGAATCAGGAGCTGTAACCAGGAAGGAGCGGCGACCTCCGGTGGTTGTTAACATAACAACACTCTGATATTGAGTCGCTGACATGTAAGAGTGACGGGGTGGGATTGGTGGACCAGTAACTTCCTCGTCAGGAGAGACCCGGTTCGCCTCCCGATGTGTTCCGTTTTCAACCCTAACCCAAACCATAACCCTAACCTTAACCAATTTGTTTTACTGTTGCCTAACGGACGTTATTCTGTCCTTTCGATATGAGGACGTGTTGCAAAGTTGATAAGACGAGATGTGTTATGGTGTGACAGGACAGTTGTATTGCTGCAGAAGAGATGGAGATGTATTCGCATTAGGGCTGTGAATCTTCGCTGGCCTCACGATTCGATTCGATTACGATTCATCTGTCAACGATTCGATTTGATTCCACGATGCATCACGATGCATCTCGATACAGCTCAAAGTATTGCAGCTCCAAGTATCAAATCCTCCATTTTCTGTATTATTACTGCATATGGCTACTCATCAATCAACTCATCAATTAATACAAGCAGTCAGATAAATATCAAGTCCCTTTTTTTTAAAGTGCTTTAAAATCTGAATGTGAACAGAAATTTAAACATAAACGATTCAGCGATTCATCTGTCAACGATGCGATTCGATTCACACGTCCGTACCGCGACGCATCGATTATACGATTGAATTTTCACACCCCTATTTAGCGTGCTTTAAGATGGAGGCCAACGAAGAGGAAAAGCTGATCTTTTAATGAATCGGTTGGGATGTGAAAACCCAGTGGAGGAAAACATCAACAGAATCAAAGTCGAGTTTCAGGCCTATTCCAGCGTTGTCGTCAGGATTTTCCATCGGAGCCCTAACGAGACAACACTAACGAGTCGCTCGCACCACAACACACGCTCTGAAGACCATCCGCCTCTTTGCTTCCTATCGCCTCTGACGTACGTTCCTGCCTGTTATTAATCCTGCTCATTTGGGGAGCATGTGTCTGGCTGCTCCCTGCATCCCATAACTCCTGCTAGCTTCACAGTAAATGATCTCCAGGCTGTGTGTTTGACAGACTGCGGGTCATTACTTCCTGCTCACGGGTCGCTTAATTGTCGTCGGTGGGTGGTTGGCACCAATAAAGTCTCAGCAGTGTGGGTTTTTTCGGCTGTCTAGGCGCGTCCCAAAACCCCGAGGAAACGGTCGATGGCGACCGCACGGTGACTGGAAACGTCCGGGGGCACGGCGTGGCATACACACACAGTGTCACACATGAGGTGGGTGGGCCCGTCGTTCCAAGACAGAGTCATGAAGGAGAATGACAACATAGGCTGGCAGCCCTGCAGGCTGGCAGCCGTAACTGCAGGCTGGCAGGCGTTCCAACAGTGATGAGATGCTGCAGTGCAGTTACTTCCTGTCTTGCACCTCCCAAGACACAAGATGTGAGGTTTATTCAATCTGAAGACACAGCAGCTCGTGTGAAGGCTTTTCAGATGTTTGCCGGAATCCACCCCGCCGAAGTGTCCTTGAGCAAGACACTGAATCCCAAACCAGTAGATCCGGACCAACTTGAAGTAATTCTTGTTACTCCTAACCTGCTTGGAGCCATACATGTAGACGATGGGTGGATTTAAGATACGGTTATCTGCTCAGTCACTAATTCTAAAGTGCATTTTGAATGGGCATCATAGATTTCAGGTGAAACTTAGGGCGCCGTCTCACTGGGAACGATTGCTTTCGTTCCGTGTCCGAGTACGATTAACCGAACGATAAAGCCTTCCCCACGTTCACACTCATCAAACCTGGGGTCAGTTTGCGCATGGAGGCCCCAGTGTGAAACCACACATGAGCATAATAGAGGATGTACTGTGTAAGGGCCGATGACACAGAAGCGTTCAGTTGTGTGAAGTCTGTTGGCACACTGCATGAGACCAAACAGCTTGGTGCGCCTGTGGAGCGCTGAGGAGCGGGGCTGCGTGTGCGACCGGGTTAAAGACCGCTAATATCAGGGTTTGATCAAAATAAGAAGGAGAGCCCGCCTTCTGCTTAATTTCAACTGACATTGACGAGCGGGGCAACTATAAATAAAATATATAATAATAAAGTTATTATAGATGGTTTTCACCAGAGTGCAACGCCACAGCACTTCCTTTTTCTCAGCATTCGGCAAACTGCAGAAATATTCACTCGACATCGTTACTTTTGTTTTCGCCGCTCAGCTGTATAGACGGTTTTCACAGAATGGTCAGTCCTGCACTTGAATGTTTTTTTTTCTTTTATGTCCATAGCAAACACTGCAACAGGAAGTGAGCGGGGGTTCAATTTACAATGTTTTTGTTGTCAAGTTAAAACCGTCTATAGGACGAATCAGCGTGACGTCACTTGCCACCCAGAAATGCAGAACCCCGCGGCAGTTAATAGTATGAGTTGTGCCAAACAAACGTTAATATCTCAAACACTATACATCACATCGCTTATATTTTGACATTCTGAGTGAGAGCAGAAGTAGCTCAAGATTTTGATGTGTAATATTTGCATGTCGTGTTAAAGTTGTGTGAACTGTCGCAGTTTTTAAAATGTAAACAGAGTTAACTGGCTAGAGTCAGACACTCGCGCCACTTGGGCTCCATAGGGTTCCATTGCCGTTGCCACCCAGTGACGCGGTTTGTTTACCAAAATGCTGCTCGGCTGATCCCTCGTGTAATAATAAAGTTGAAAATATGTAGGTTTTATGCGCACCTAAAGACCACCAGAAAAACGTTTCTCTGTGTGATCTCCCCCTAAGTGCGTAGAAACATCCGATGAAGATTAGATGCAAGGGAAGCTCACAATCACAAATAGAAGTAAAAGCGAATCAAATAAATCATACTGTAGATATTTAAATGCCAAGTTTCTATTTTGTTCCATAAAGAGACGTCATATTCATGTGAAAAAGTGCAAAAACCCATCATCAGTGCAATGCAAATGGAATGCAATAACACTTTGGACATCTTGGCACCAGAGTTTTTTTCTTCTTCTTCCGTGTGTGAGTGTGAGCTTCACTTGTGTTGAAAATTAACGAGAAATACAAGGAAACGCAGCAGGTGGCGAATGACGTTACCAAGTGTTGGTGTGTATAGTGACGTTACTGTAAGGACGTTACCAAGTGTTGGTGTGTATAGTGACGTTACTGTAAGGACGTTACCAAGTGTTGGTGTGTATAGTGACGTTACTGTAAGGACGTTACCAAGTGTTGGTGTGTATAGTGACGTGAAGGACTGGTGTGTATAATGACGTGAAAAGAAACAGAGCCTTCTTCAACATCAGACTGAACTGAGACCTCATGTCACAGTGTGAAGGCCCAACGTGCAGGTTAAGTCAGCATCGCGTAAGTAAAAAATACATTTGGTGCTGTTTTGAAAGGACTTCCCCCTGCTGGGAATAATAAGATAAGACAAGATAAGATAAGATAAGATAAGATAAGATAAGATAAGATAAGATAAGATAAGATAATCCTTTATTTGTCCCACAAGGGGAAATTTCAGTGCTACAGCAGCAAGTGGACAACAGTAAAAACAGAATATAACAATTACACAACAATTACATTAAAAAGTTTTTTAAAAAATTGCATTAAAAAGTGCTGGATAAAAGTGCATTTAGTAGCCAATTGAGCCAACTGAGAGCAGCAATTTAGACCATTGTTCACTCAGGAGTGTACAGAATTAAAAAGTCTTACAGCCGCTGGGAGGAAAGAAGTCCGAAAACGCTCCCTCACACACACACACACACACACACACGCACGCACGCACGCACGCACGCACACACGCACGCACGCACACACACACACACACACACACACACACACACACACACACACACACACACACACACATTTAAATACTTTTATTTGGATCCAAAGTAGAGCAAATATTACAGACCCAAACATTTTAGAAGAAGGCCGCAGTACAGTACATTTATATTGAACCAGACACTGATGCATGTACTTCTTAAGCCCACACACACACACACACACACACACACACACACACACACACACACACACACACACACACACACACACACACACACACACACACACGAGACTTTCTATTATTATTAGACTTAATCATCTCCTTCTACCATTGGTGAAGAACATTACCTAGCGGCTCCAAAAAGGCATTTCCCCCTTCCTTTCGTTCATGGAGTCCTTAATGAGGAGGAGAAAAAAACATTGGAGTGATCTTCAACAAAAACAATGCATAAACTTTTTTATGGTTTCAGTTTACGGGTGGAAGTTTGGGGGCCGCGCCTTTTCACCTTATCCCTCACTCTCGCCCTCCGCTTCCTCTCCACCCCCCTGCCCTCCCCCCCTCCTCCTCTCTCTCTCCATCTTTGATTGATCTTTAATAAGCGTCCCCTCCCTCCAACTTTCCATCACTCTCTGGGGGAGTGGGGCTGCTTTTATAGCTCTCCAGGGGAGGCAGGGTTTGGATTTTGCGGTTAGGCATGCGTGCGTGTCTGTGTGTGTGTGTGTGTGTGTGTGTGTGTGTGTGTGTGTGTATGTGTGTGAGAGAGAGAGAGAGAGAGAGGGAGAGAGAGACTATTGTGTGCATGTTCTGCTTTATATCCACTCCCATAGCCTTTTTACTAAGGGATTTACGATCAATGAGAAACACTTTAGATGAGTTAAGTATGCTGGTGACATGACCTCAGTTGGCCTACAGCTACAGAAACAGCCTTTTGGTGAAGCTGCCTACCTGGCCCAGACTAAAGGCTCTGCAAACATGGCCAGTGAGAAATCCACTATCGTTTCCCACGATTGATCCTCTATTCAGTCAGTTTGAGCCTTTGCGCACCGGGAGGCGCTATAGAGTCCCTCTGGCAACTATGTACAAGCAGTGGTTCTCAAATGGGGCTTCGGGGACCCCCAGGGGTCCGTGGCACTTTGCCAGGGGGTCCGCGAAAGGTTTTCAGGAAAATAAAAATATTATTATTATTATTATTATTAGTTTGCAAAAGCTTCATAGTTCAATGAAAATATGTTATGCTTTAAATCTAAAATGGTTCATGGATTACATTCTAATCTAACAAACCTATCAATTTAAAAGTCGAGCACGTTACCGTGGAAACAATTAAGCCCAAAATCACAAATCAGAATGAGGGGGTTCCCGCTGTATATCTTCTATCTTGTATCTTGTAAGGGGGCCTTGGCTGGAAAACATTTGAGAAACTCTGATGTACAGTATTTAAGAAGTTCTCCATCCTGAGTGCTATCAGTATTCTTAACCCATTGATACCTGATGCAGCATTTGTGTGTGTATCCCTTTAAGACCGCGAACCGCGTTAACGCGGTTTGCGGTCTTAAAGGGATACGCACACAAATGAGGGATATACACACAAATGCTGCATCAGGTATCAATGGGTTAAAGAGTGTGGTGCTGGTGCAGGTAAAAAAAAAGTGCGTGCGCATGCGTGTGTGTGCGTGTGCATCTCCGCGTGTGCAGCCTTTGTATCCCTTTCGTGTATTTGTCCATGAGCTCATGTTGTCTCTTTGCATGCAGTCATGCCAGCAGTATGTGTTTACATGTGTGTATGTGAGTGTGCGTGCGTGCGTGTGTGTGTGTGTGTGTGAGCGTGTCTGTGTGCGCGTGCGTGTGTGTGTGTGTGTGTGTGTGTGTGTGTGTGTGTGTGTGTGTGTGTGTCTGTACGAAGGGGAGGGGGGTCTCCAAAGTCCCCAGGCTAGAATAATGAAGGTAAATGGTTCCCAGATGGACGCTTCTCTCCTCTCTCTCTCTCTCTGTGTTGTCAATGACGTGCAGAGAGTGACAAGAGGCCCTAATGGCAAACAGACTCGCACACTCAGAGCTTTGAACTCTGCCGACGGCATCGGGCCTGCCTCCACCCTCCTCCTCCTCCACCCTCCTCCTCCACCCTCCTCCTCCACCCTCCACCCCCCTCCTCCTCCACCCTCCTCCTCCACCCTCCACCCTCCTCCTCCACCCTCCACCCCCCTCCTCCACCCCCCTCCTCCTCCACCCTCCTCCTCCACCCTCCTCCTCCACCCTCCACCCCCCTCCTCCACCCCCCTCCTCCTCCACCCTCCACCCTCCTCCTCCACCCCCCTCCTCCTCCACCCCCCTCATCCACCCTACTCCTCCACCCCCCTCCTCCTCCACCCCTCCACCCCCCTCCTCCTCCACCCCTCCACCCCCCTCCTCATCCACCCTCCACCCCCCTCCTCCACCCTCCTCCTCCACCCTCCTCCTCCACCCCCCTCCTCCACCCCCCTCCTCCACCCTCCACCCTCCTCCTCCACCCCTCTCCTCCACCCCTCTCCTCCACCCCTCTCCTCCACCCTCCTCCTCCACCCTCCTCCTCCACCCCCCTCCTCCACCCTCCTCCTCCACCCCTCTCCTCCACCCTCCTCCTCCACCCTCCACCCAAGCTTCAGGACAGCACCCCTTCCCTCACAACAATGGAATTAGGGAAACTTCATTTGCTCGTTTAGAAGTCGGCAAAAACCAGCCAAGACCAACCCTTCAAGAGTCCACCGCACAATGTGGCTTTGTCAGGCCGCCTCGTGTCACTCCAGGCTCCGCAGCTTCTCCAGGAAAGCACAGAATGCTCTTTTGTCAAGTGTACCCGAGCTGCTGAGTGTGCCTGAGTGTGCCTGAGTGTGCCTGAATGTGCCTGAGGGTGCCTGAGTGTGCCTGAGTGTGCCATCCAAGGCAAACCTCGGCTACACTACGCGTTTGCAAAACCCCTCTGCTGCGCTGAATGTGCAAAGTGCTCAGGGCTTTTCAGGAAGTAGTGTCCAGGAAGTGAATCCAGGGTACATCTCAGGACGCTGCCACAATTGAGACGTGGAACTCAACATCACAAGGTTGTCCCATGGCTGCTAGTTTGTACATTCACATGGTCCATTGCGTGCTTGGCCGGTGTGATCGGATAACGTCGCCCGTTGTTCGACATGGTACTTTTTGTCGCGGGGGTCTGCTTATTCACCGTGAATGCATCTGTATATCATGTCATGCCAGCAGGTGATTAAACTGTGTTACGCCTTGCTGCTGCTGCGGGAACTACATGTGAAGGGATTTCTATACATTGCCTTTTCAACACTTTATGAGAGGCTGATTCAGTGTCAGAGCCAACATAGCTGAAACGTTAGCGACGTTTCTGTCAAAATAACAGCACTGATGCCAGACTGCACCATACCTAACTCAGCAGATGTTCCAGTCTTAATAAGACTTGCAGTTTTGCTGACAGTTATTTGGAGTCGACACATGTTGACTACAGATTTGTACAGTATACAGTGTACAGCTCTGGCTCTAGAGTAGATACTCATCACAGTATACAGTGTACAGCTCTGGCTCTAGAGTAGATACTCATCAATTCTGTGTGTAGGAACTCTCCCTTCTCTCTCTGCCTTTCTCTATCATATGATTGTTCCATCTTGTTGTGCTACTGTTGTGTCAGCTAGATTTAGCTAGACATATTTTCTGTGAAGTCCTCTGAGACATGCTTGTGAATTAGGGCTATACAAATCAACTTGACTTGACTTGACTTGACTCCCCTATTGTGTGTCACAGTGATTACAATGTAACTGTATAACTATTACCCCACCTAAGTCTGTGCTCAGGCATAGCGTGTGATGAAACGTAGGGTACTGAACTGGCCGTCTGCTATTGGCTGGTCTTTGTGCCATGTGACGTCACCACCTATAGAAGGTGATATCACCTGGCACAGAGTAGAACGGGTGGTGACATCAACTGGTACAAAGATCAGCCAATAGCAGATGGTCATTTTAGTAGCATGCTTCTTGCCAGGATGAAGGTCGGTTGAGCGAAATGTTGCATTTTTATTGAATTGAAAAGTCTCGCTTAAAGTAAAGTCAGTGTGTGGGAGCTTTCTGCCTCCCTAACAGTAGATGTCAGGCTTTGCACAGATTTGGGTTTGAGGTTGAGTTTTTCTTTAAGTAATATACTGTACTAGCACCCTCTATTGGTGACCATTAGGAACTCCAACAACAGACTTATCACCCCTTTAACGTCATACCTCTGTGTGTGTGTGTGTGTGTTGTCGACTACAGGACCGTGGTGATGCCCATCGCTCAGGAGTTCTCCCCCGACGTGGTGCTGGTGTCGGCCGGCTTCGACGCCGCCGACGGCCACCCGGCGCCTCTGGGAGGATACAAGGTCTCCGCCAAGTGTAAGCATGGACTCGTCTTTCAGTCCAAAGCTCTCCTTCTCAGCCAGAGAGAACTTTGTTTTGTGGTCCTGACCTGCGGGTATACCCACGGCTATTAATAGCTATTATTACTTTGTTTCGTGGTCCTGCGGGTATCCAGGGCTATTAATAGCTATTATTACTCTGGTCCTGCATGGACCCAAGCGCAGGAGTTGTGCCTTTGTACCTCGCCACGTCACCGTTGTACCCATAATTACAGTAATCAGTAGTTGGTCAGCTTGGTACGTTAAACAAGGTTCGATAAAAATACATCTGTTTGTTTTGAAAAGAATAGTGGACGTTTTTAGCCTTACAGTAAGTTTGTATATACGTACAGTATATATAGTAAGTTTGTATATACGTATATATAGTAAGTTTGTATATGATTCGTACAGTAAGAGTGTGTGTGTGTGTGTGTCCACCGTAGGTTTTGGCTTCCTGACCAGCCAGCTGATGTCTCTAGCAGGGGGTCGGCTGGTCTTGGCCCTGGAGGGGGGTCACGACCTCACGGCCATCTGCGACGCCTCTGAAGCCTGTGTCAGCACGCTACTGGGCATACAGGTGAGGCATTATGGGTGCTGGAGTTCTTTTGAGATGATATATATTTGCCATTTGGCGAGGAGATGACCTATATTCAGCTCCCAGTGGTTCTGGAATCATTCCAGGGACTTTGAAGAGACGTATTCCAGACGGGGTTAGGCAATTTCATTGTGATTTTTATTTTTTGTTATTTTTTGGGGGTAACAAATGGATCACTTTACAGAGAAGTACCAGGATGAATTCTGCAGCTTGTTTCACACATTTAATGCATTAGATGGTGGTTTGTATGGACACTTCTCCACAACATGCCTAGACCGTTTCCTCTTGTGCAACATTTCTCAGCTGAAAACAAGTGTATCGCTGCTGGAAGTGTGTGGATTTTGTCAACCAAAAATAAGTTTGTCATAATAATAATAATAATAATAATAATAATAACAATAACAATAATAATAATAATAATAATAATAATAATAATAATAATAATAATAATAATAATAATAATAATAACAATAACAATTGTATTAATAATAATAATAACAATAGTAGTAGTAGTAATAATAATAATAATAGTATAAAATACATGATATTAAAGTCGATAAAATTACGTTTTAAGAAATGATTTTGCCTAAAATCCTCAGTGGTCAGTAAAGCCAAACAGGTAGCCAGTGAACTGATAGCAGATTGGTGGTGATGTGGTTTTGTCCTCATGCTGTCCTCTCTGTCCTGAAGGAGCCAGAGCCACCAAAGGAAGTCCTCCACCATGAGCCCAGTGCTAACGGAGTCCGCTCCCTCCAGACTGTCATCCAGATACAAAGTGAGTAACAGATACACGTTATTCTGTGATTCATTGAGACTTTTACGTTTGAATTGGAACCTATATTTATCCTGAGAAAGGTCAACTTCAATATATCACCAAGTGGTTTCTGCATGTATTCTTTTTAGCCTATATACTTTTTACTATTAGTAACAAGTCAGAGTAAATCCATACATACAGTAAGCGGTCCATACTCTTACCCATGCGTTGTGTTGGAAGCATTTGCTACGTTATATTAATGTGACGCTGCCAGATGGTTTGTCTTCACTTATAAAACGGATAGTTCCAGTCCTTGATTGTGATTGGCTGAGCCGTGTTCGACGCATCAAGGGGGGGGGGGGGGGGGGGGGGGGCATCACCAATAATGTGGCTATCCTTGCAGCTAAGCTACAGAGGGAATACTGTTTCCGGCGTAACTTGCGCTTTTTTCCGGGCGTATCACCTTGGTGTCGCTGACTAGAGGGGGGCTTGAAGGACTGCATTGCTAGGAAGTAAGGTTTGTTTGAGCAATAACAAAAATCGGGAATACTGATAACAAATAATCGTACGATTATTTGTAATCAGTATTCCCGATTTTTTTTGTTGCTCAAACAAACCTTACCAGGTAGGCTATATGTAGTAACCGTTTTCTAAAAGCAATACGCCCCGTGAGGCTGTGATTTAGAGTGATTTTACAACAGCTAAGAGGTGTTTACGGCATGCCGCTTTTAGCCGCCGCAAAATCACTGTACTGTAAATCACGGCCTCGTGGAGCTTATTGCTTGAATAGCCATGTGGAAACGAGTCGCTCAGGAAACTGTATTCAAAGGGCAGACACTTTCAAAAAAGACCTGGCAGGTGATTGGATGAGCCATCTGTCTGTCACGTCTATCACGGGCTCGCTCTCGCTGGCGTCACACCTAAAGCCCGCCCATAGCTGCCTCATAGGATGCTGATTGGTGCGACCCACTGATGATTCGGAATTCAAACCAATAGAATGGAGCGTGGCAAGATGGATTTGTCATGTGATCATAATCTCATGATTTCGTGAGAATCTAGCTGCCTCGCAAGGCAGACGTTATGTAATGCATAACGTTATATAACCCTAACAATTGTTCATATTCTATTTTATATTCACTTTAATCCATATTACTTCTGATCCTCACGGCTCCTTATCCAGACTTAAAACAACCAAGTCAGACGTCTGCTGACAGTCCCTGACAGTCAGTCCCACTCTTGTGTCTCTTTATGGTTTGATGAGGACTTGTTTTGTCTCTGATGTCACTCCTCACCAGAGACAAACGGCTATCCCCTCAGTCACTGGCACTCAAACGGGCTGATAGTCTGCAACATGTCAAATCAATTTGGCAAATCCAATCTGATTTGTTGCCGTGTCTCCTAGTCTTCGTCTTTTGCCTCTCGGCATCGTGCTCCACCTTTCGTCTGTTTCCCTCGCTGTTGTGCAACGCTGCAAATTGCATATGAACTCATGGCTGGAAATATAATACTCACTGAAGGAAGAAAGAAAGAAAGAAAGAAAGAAAGAAAGAAAGAAAGAAAGAAAGAAAGAAAGAAAGAAAGAAAGAAAGAAAGAAAGAAAGAAAGAAAGAAAGAAAGAAAGAAAGAAAGAAAGAAACCACACTTGACTTAGACAGCTTTGTTACATTTACACCAGGGGTGCCCACACTTTTTCAGCTTGGGAGCTACTTTTAAAATGACCAAGTCAAAGTGATCTACCAAACATATTTATTTATATATATATACACTGAGTATACAGTGGAAAACAGTGGAACAGTGGAAAAACAGTGGAAAAACAGTGGAAACAGTGGGAAAACAGTGGAAACAGTGGAAAAACAGTGGAAAAACAGTGGAAACAGTGGAAAAACAGTAAAAAAAAAAAAAAAAAAAAAAAAAAAAAAAATTTTTTTTTTTCCTTCCTCAATGCCATGCGATCGACCACACTACCTTCGCGATCGACCGGTCGATCGCGATCGACGTATTGGGCACCCCTGATTTACACAGTGTGGCACCAGTTTGTCAACCAGTTTAGATGGTGTGGGATCCAGTTTAAGACACAGTGTGGCACCAGTTTGTCAACCAGTTTAGATGGTGTGGGATCCAGTTTAAGACACAGTGTGGCACCAGTTTGTCAACCAGTTTAGATGGTGTTGGGATCCAGTTTAAGACACGGTGTGGCACCAGTTTGTCAACCAGTTTAGATGGTGTGGGATCCAGTTTAAGACATGGTCTTCACACTGGTAACCTGTGTGTGTGTTGTGTGTGTGTGTGTGTGTGTGTGTGTGCGTGTGCGTGTGTTGTAGGTCAGTACTGGCAGAGTGTGAAGGCGTACGGTGGATCAGTGGGTCTGTCCTACCGGGCTGCTCAGAACAGAGACTGTGAGGAGGCAGACGCTGTCAACGCCTTGGCCTCACTCTCTGTGGGAGTCCTTTCCAACAAGAGGTAAGATCTCACACGCACACACACACCAAACACTGTATACAAATATGGACGTACAGCTGTAGCCACCATGAGTCGCTCATTGGTTTCTCGACTCCCGATTTGAAGCCTCAAGTTTCGCATTGTGACCGTCGCCATCTTGGTTTTCTTGGAGCCAAAATTGACCATATTTGGGCGAGAAGAGCTGCAGCTCCGCCTGCTATTGGTCCATGATCGGCGAGCTGTGCCCGATCACTGGACAGGCGACCTGTCAATCACGCCGCAAAACATAGTCTGCTTTATCATCAATTTTACTCTAAATGGGACCCTAATTTACAAAATGTAGACCGTACTGCATTTAAGAAGACGTGCAAGTAACAATTGAGACCATACAGTAATTGTTTTTTACCAGGCTGTAAACATGTTTAATTCTGCTGTAAAGTCGGACATTTTAACATGGAGGTCTATGGAGAATGACTCGCTTTTGGAGCAAGCCTCAAGTGGCCATTCGAGGAACTATAGTAGAGTTTTTCGTACTTCCGCGTCGGCTTAGTTTCTCAGAACTGAAGGTTGGGGCTTGGCACACACACACACACACACACACACACACACATGGACACAAGCTTTAGTCCCAGCTGTCTCATGTTGACGTGTGTTTTCCACCCTCTCCTCTAGTCTCCCCGACGAGCCGATGGAGCACGACGACGACTCCATGTAGAAGAATCCGACCAATCACCTCGCAGCACCCCGGCCTTCAGGAAGTAGCCTCGGAGCTCCTGCGCTGTCACGTGACCACCTGAGGGGATATAGCGACGTCTTAATGCCACTGAGCCCCGCCCATCTGCCTTATCACAGACACACACAAACACACACACATAATGCTGAACCTCCATAGACTTGTTATACAGCACGAGCACCTCAATGCTGTTAACCATCCAACTCAGCCCAACAGCACTGTCTGCAGTTGGGTGGCCGTCTGCAACCTCACCAAAGAGCAACACGAGATATTTTCGTTTTTTTGGGGTTAAAAATTTCTTTTTTTCCCCATGTCTCCTGATTGACAGTGAGTGCTCACAAGTCCAGTAGCACAACTCGGTGACCACTTCGACAAACAGCCTGAGTTCACATTCAGATTGTGAAAACCTGCCTTTTATAGTCTTACTGACTGTAAGACAGAGTAAGCACTATATACCAGCAACAGTTTTTTTTTTTTTTTTTTTTTGCCTTAAACTTGCCTTAACACAACTTAGGACCAACATCAGGATTCAGAAGGAGGAGACGTGGACTATGTGCGCCGTTTGGCCTCCCGAGTCGAGCTGAACCGAATTAGGGATGCAAAATGGCTGCAGTCAAAGCCTGTGGCGTCAGGTGAAAGCATTTAGCAACGCACGCAAGGATGGACCGGACGCAAACACAATGGCTGCGGAAACAAGCGGCGGCCACAACAGAGAGAAGAGGCCAAGTGGTGGAAAGAAAGACAGAGAGAGACTGTCTGTTTTTTTGTAATGTCATAACATGCCGTTTTAACCACTAAAAGACAGCAACAAAGAAGACAACTAGAGGGCGAGAGCGAAGACATGAAGACACAAAATGGACAACTGTGGTTTTGAAGAAACAAACGGAGCAAAAATGTCCTCGTTGTTTTTATTGCACTGTGCATTCCATAATGTGAACCGTAAGAAATTCCTAAGCTCTGGGGGGAGAAGAACTGGGGGGGAGAAGAACACAACGAGAGAAGAAGAAAACAGCAACTCGCTCCAGGTTTAATAGTCTCTTTTGAAGATCTGGACGATCGTCTGTCTCCTCTTTAATTCCACTCCTATTCTAAGATGTCTTATGACCGAAATACTGTATTGAGTTGTATTTCCTATGAAGTTAATCTGAAAACGTAGGCCGGATTTTGAGAGCAGAATTGTGTGTGCTTTTTTCCCTCACTGCTGTTCAAAGAAGTGTCTTAGATGTGCACACACGCACACACACACGCACACACACATGCACACACACACACACACACACACACGCACGCACGCACACACACACACACACACACACACACACACACATACAGTAGTACATGCATGCATACACACACACACAAACGCACATGCAAACCAATGACAAACTATTGACGTACCACTGGTATTGAATACTGTATATTATTGTTCATATGAGACAAAAATGAGCATTCATTCCTACCACCGCACCATTGAGGACCATTGTATTGTTTTATGGTAGCAATAACCTTAATGCACTTAACGGACGATCACCCAAAGAAAAGTGCCTTGAGTAATGCCTGCACTGGGTGGTGGGTCTGTATGGAAGCAACTACAGAGGGGCCCAATATGAACACTGCTCTTACTAGGACTGTTGACCCCAACCTGTGGATCTGGGCTAACGTCGTACATGCAGACTTTTGTATACTGCATATGTCCATGACGACTTTCTTGACGTCCACATACATGCTGTACAAATAGATAGATATGGTGGGGCCTGGTTTCTAGTCCTTCACGTTTAAGTTTCCATCATCTAAAAGAGAAATCGCATTCTTTGAACTTCCACGTTCTGATCCAGGTCTCGTCGAGGAAAAGTGTGTTTTCTTTTGAAGTGAACCCTACGTTTTGATCCATATGAGACTCTTGTGCCTGACCTTACTCTGCTTGATACAGTTGGGGGGGGGGGGGGGGGCATTTCTGTTAATTGTTAGAATGAGTTCCCTCAGATAGATAGATTCCAGCCTCCCAGCTTAGTATCTGCACTTCCTCTCACATGGCCTTTAGTGGGAGGTATACAGGCTGTATACGAGCACAAGGATTTCGTAGTCTGAGTGACCGTTTGTGGGTAAATGCAGTCAATGTAGAGTCGCCTGGCCCAAGGAAGTATTGTCAGGTTCCCCTCCATGTTCCAGACTGTATGTGTGTGTGTCAGGAGTCAGGACTGTGGGCAGCGTCTGCCCATCAGAAGGCCCGTGAGAGCTTCTGACGGTTGAAGCTAAAGTGACATAGAAGACGCAGAAGTCCCACTGCTGTTGCACTACTGCTCCACCCCCAGCCTCCACGAGGAATCATTTGGAGACAACCCAACGCCAGAACAAAATGTCGGCATTGTACGTTTCTACAATCCACCTGATATATACTATCTCAATGCAAAATAGTTTTTTTTGGGGGGGGGGGTTCCAAAAATGCGTCATTTTACATCTCTGCAAAGCTACAATCTCAACGTACATTTTAAATCAAGCGGCGGTTGATTGGAAAATCATGCTGTGAAAGGCAAGGGTTTACAACCTCCATCCACAACGCCCTTACTGCCCACCGACATCAGACTCTGTGACGTGTATAACGTTGATTTACTCATATCTAGAAATGTGATGTGCAAAGTGGTTTTTGGGTTCAGAAACGTCATATTCCACGTATCCGGCTGGGTGTCCTGCACTGGCTATACTGCAACTGACTCGTGACTCATTCTTCCATCTATAGTATTCTCTTAGAAATGACAGCAAGTAAACGACATGCTGCTGTGTCTATTATGTACAGCGCACCCATAGGTGCATCTGGTGTCTATGAAGTAATGATGTCGTGACTCGTGTGTGTGTGTGTGTAAGTGAGAGACAGAGACAGAGAGTGCTTGCGATCGCATGTGCACATGCATACACATGCACCATACATGTATGCATGACTTGCGTGTGTATCGGTGCATGTATTTGCAAGTGTGTGTTTTTTTTTCTGTGAGTCTTTCAGTCTGTCGAATACTGTAAATGTCCTCTCCTGTATTATATTCCCACTGGCCTCAGAGCCCCATTTTCTTTTCGTCTTATCTAGAGGCCAGTATCGCCTCAACTCTTAATTCATGTTATTACTGATGTACGTTCTTAAAAAAAAAAGAAAAATGTAAATAGAAACTGCAAGACCAAAATACACATCTCACACATGTGCCTTGATGCATTCAGTAGTATGTGTATTGGTAACTCTTCACTAACTGGATTTAACTCCTTAACTAAAAACACCCATGACAATGAAATCTTTGTTTCATATTATCCTCTGTTATTATTTACCTGTATGTGTTAATCCCCCCAACCTCATATTTCCTACTGTGTGTATGTATAGAAAGATTGTCTATTTTGTACTGTTACGGTTTGTCTTTCTTCTTAATTAAAAAGAAAAAAAAACTTTTTCCAATTTAAGCTCATTTGGTGGATTTTTTTTTTATATCCGAACAAATCATACGTAAAAGCTGGCAGTCACACATTTAAGAAGAATTCTCTGGGATACATTTTCACTTCCTGCTTCAGCACTGTACCAGAGATTTTCATCCGCCATTTATTTTCCCATAAACATTTCGTTAAATGCTTATAAATGCTTATATTTTACTTGTTCAAACCAAACGATAGAAACAGGAGAGATCGCATAACATTTCACTCGGACCAAAACGTTAAAAGAAATGCGGGTTTAAAGAAAACATTGTTTTTATGTTTGTTTTTTTTGTTTTGGTCCGAGTGAAATGTTCTATGGTTTCTCCCGATTCTAAATATAGCTGAACCGTTTAATTTGACCAAGTAAAACTCTTTTTATAAGCATTTTACGAAATGTCTATGGGAAAATAAATTGCAGAAGGAAACCTACGTACGTAGTGCTGAAGCAGGAAGTGACGTTCACTTTGCCTCTCTATTGCGGAGGAAATGCATAGGTAGCAACATTTCTGTGGAAGGTGATTAGTGCCAGCATACTGTAGCGATGTGGGGTTCCAGTAAACATGGGGTTGTCTGAGGGTGGGGTTCAGTTCGTGGGGGTGTTGTTGTAGAGAGTTCCCACAGCACTTGAACGCGGCTGTGATTAGAGTACCGCACCTGAAGGGGACATGGGGTCATGTGGGGTGGCTAGCTCGCTGGGGATTGGTTGAGCGGGAAGCAGCCATTTTGTCGGCGGGAAAGAGTGTGTTTTGGCTCAGTTTTGGGAGAAGCCGGCTAACGATAGAGATAGCTAGGAAATGCTCTTGGTGTTGTGGCTGTAGGTCTAAGCCTGTTAACAGAGACCTGGAACTATAATAAATGCACGGAATTGCAAGTCAACCTTCGTCTCCTTCCTCCTTCCTTCTGGTGCGGAAGCACATTATTACAATACGTTGGATTTGAATTACATAGCCTACATTTGTATTTGTCATGTTTACAATATACCGTTGGAGAGAGAGAGAGAGAGAGAGAGAGAGAGAGAAAAGCCTTGCATTCTGCAAGCCTGCCAACAGGGGGTTAATGTCATTACAGCATAGACAATTGAATAAGTCAGGAACATTCCATTGGGCTGGGCTGACAGGGGCCTTCAAAGAGAGGGGTTCAATTTAACTGTTTGATCAATACTAAGGACAGGTATACAGCGAGATCATGTATTATGTTTTACTTAATTCCATAGATATCATTATGGTAAAACTATAAGTTTGAAAGTTTGATTATACTGTTATACAGTGTGTTGTATGTATTCATGGTTTATTAATGATTGAGTCTTATTCTCCCCACTTTTGGTATAAGACTTCCAGCTGTCTCAATTGCTTTACTGGTACAGTTTTGTATATCACTAAAATCACAGAAGAATGCTGCACGTAATCGATATAGTGATATAACATCGTAGATATTATAATTAAATTATAGTATGATTATAGTGATCCATAGGCACATACATAACCAGCAGCTGCACTGCAGCTGACTATAGGCTATGTGTTAGACAACAGTAGATTACCGTACATAGCCTGATTTCTAAAGTTGATATGATGTTCACTAACATAAATGAATTAGAATGTTTTGCTTTTTTTGCCAAGTATGGGGGCAGAGATGAACATGGCACAGTGCTGCTTGGCTAGTGTCAGCCCGCTGTTGGTAACCTTGGAGGAGGTGACTGCCTTCCAGTCAATACGTAGGAAGTAGCCTACATCACTCCCTTGTGCCCTATAGGAAGCTGAATCTGAGTTTATTTGAATTGGGGAAAAACAAAAAAAATTGTAATTGAAGTTTAAAGTTAAATTCAATTTAATACCATTACATTCTATTTCAAAATTGTGCTTTAAAAATTTTAGTTATAGTAGTTTAGTTTTGAATTGAACAAATCTACGTTTTCTTTTCTTCCACCTGTCCAATATGACCATGATAAATAAGAAGGCTGCACAAGCTCTACTGACACTCATCCCCACAGTTTTTCAACATGAAATATGACCAGTATCAGTTGACAAGAAATCATCTGATCAATCAATTGTTGAGACTTTTTCATAGATTTATTTTCCTTCCCCGCAGTAGGCTAGCAATGTTCTTTTGCAATGTTTAGGAAACCTACTTCTTTGATTGACCACAGCTGATGGAAACACACCTCATTTGCTCTTGGTTGCTTTTGCGACCTTCCCAAAGTTTGTTTAAAGCATGTGTCGACAGTCGGACGGGAATGGAGCCGTTGACCGCAGTCTCGCTCAAGCATCAGGTCACACACAATAAACTGACAGACTACTTCTGTGTAGCTGAAGGCATCAGCCGACAATGGCGAATGTCTGTTCAAGCAGGCCGTAAATATTCCCAGAGGCCTTAATTACACATTAACTTGTTCTTTTGGGGACGCAGGCGGCGAAGGCACAAGTCCCAATTAAAATGGCCGAGGGAAAGAGCAAAGGAGTTTGACAGAGAGAGACAGTGTAACCGCGCAGACACACTGGAAACGGAAGTGAGGCGAAGCGTCTAGAGGCGCAGGTTTCATGCGCGTGTCCTTGTCAACAGATTAAGCTTCTGGTATACTCTTTGGACCGGTCACACCGGCCGCGGCGTGGGCGGCTCGCGCCCTGCAGAGATAGTTTCCCGTGTCTGGTTTGTTTTTGACGCGAGCTGCGAGCGATTGCGTGCAGCCCGGCATGAAGTCAGTACAAGTTTGTGACGCGGGCGCGGAGCAAAACAGAGCGCTTCCGGTGTGAATGTCCAGGCTCCTGCTCGAGCTGAATTGACAAACGGCACCGCTTTCGGATCCAGTGTGTTTTTGCACCGTAAAGAGAGAGAGGAGAGCAATTATAGACCCTTTTCACGGGGGCCAGTTTGTGTCGAAAAGGCAGGGTAAACACAGGGGCAAAGCAAAACACTAATGAGGGTTTCCAGCTTCCAATCAGGGAAACTGGAAAGCCTCATTAGTGTTTTGCTTGCGCCTGTGTTTACCCTGCCTTTTCGACACAAAATGCCCCCTGTGAAAATGGTCTATAGAGAGGCTGTGGCGGTAGAATAAATGTTTGCACGTCATCCATTTTGTACTATGACATTAAGATCTCATGAATAATAAAGACAGTATATAAAGTTTTTATTTTCAAGACAGTCTCGGACTGATAAAATACTGATGCAACACAGGTGCAGCATGTATCGCTGCTTCTATTCTCCGGGGATTTTTCTGCTGCCAATATAATCACTCGCATCAATTTCAGCCATTGGTGGTAAATCACCATAATGTTTGTACTTCAAGTAACTGCTCAGACAAAAAACACTTTTTTCTTCAACTTTTTCAGTATAGCTAACAGGAAAACAAATACAAGTTGTCAACATATAGAACCTAAACTTGCTGTCGATGGCATTGTCACTGTTGAACCTGCTGGTTTAGAGGCAGCTCACAGTCACTGTAGTTCGGTTTCGTCTTAGCTCCAGGTTTGAAAGTCTTTTACAGTGGAAGCCATGATAGAAGTTCCCCAACACTCCATCTAGGCTAAATTGCAAAACAGTGACCTCTAAGGAACAACAGTATATAGAGGCAAAGTGACCGCCTACTTCCTGCTTCAGCACTGTACCAGAGATTTTCACCCGCCATTGATTTCCCCATAGACATTTCGTAAAATGCTTTTAAAAAACAGTTTTACTTGTTCAAACCAAACGGTACAGATATATTTAGAAACAGGAGAGATCTCATAACATTTCACTGAGACCAAAACGTAAAAAAATGCGGGTTTAAAGAAAATATTTTTTCGATGTTTGTTTTTTTAAGTTTTGGTCTGAGTTAAATTTTCTATGGTGTCTCCCGATTATAGCGTTAGCTGAACCATTTGGTTTGACGAAGTAAAACTATTTTATAAGCATTTTACGAAATGTCTATGGGAAAATAAATGGCGGATGAAAATCGCTGGTACAGTGCTGAAGCAGGAAGTGACGTTCCACTTTGCCTCTCTATAGGCCTAGTAGTGTCCAATGTTTCCAAAGTGTCATGGCTATTTGTTGATTGGCTGATCCAGAGAAGAGCCCCCATGTCAATCCGTAACTGCAGTGTGGTCAAGACGCCATGTGATGGCGTTACATTGTCCTTCCATCGTATGTCAAATAATGCGTGAAGCACCAGGCAACTGATTCAATTTGTATGGAGTTATTGTATAAAAGTCCACATGATTGGAAATGGTAGAGATAGTAGCATGGAGTAGAGATGTACAGGGAAGATCACAGCTCGCGTTACCGGGGCGCTGAAAAGACACAAGGCACAAACATTAGTATGCAGTTTAGACTAATGCAGTGTACTGTCAAGCCCCTCCCCATCAATCAGACACCTGGGGCAGCCAATCAGATCAGGGGAAAACACTATTTATTCATTTGAATTAATTTCACCCTTCAAATAATAACATAAATCAACATAACATTCTTAGAGAGTGAAAGACGGTAAGTCAGAACCCAACTAGGTGGGCCTACACGATAAATGGGCACTATTGCCATAGATGGGGACTAGAAAATGCTTCAGAAATAAAGTGACAAACAAGCAAACAACTGTGAAAACAATATTATAATGACTGTTATAAAGCATAGTCGTCGGTAAATTAAGTTTGTATTCGGCAAGAAAGTCTTCCCAGATGAGGAACACTGTTATGACTTTTGAAACGTAAATGTCTTTTTGTTCTTTTTTATTACGTGATTTTGAGAAAACACTTCAAACATCATAACAGTGGTCCTCGTTTGTGAAGATGATCTTGCGGAACACAAACTTCACTGTTTGATCGACTTTTGTTAACCACAGACCACAGATTTCATGCATTCAACCCAAATTCCCATACAAAAAAAAGAGCCGAACGTGTTAGTAGCCATGTTTTCCTAACTCATTCCTGCAGTACTCTACAGAAAATTAATCGCTACTACGTATTTTTATAATACTGGATAAATCTTGAGGGATCATAAAAATTCTTTGAATTCTTGAATGTGAATATTTGCTGATTTCTTTAGTCTTCTATGACAGTAAACGGATTATCTTTGGATTGTGGACTGTTGGTCAGGAGAAAAGAAGACACATTTTAGGAAGTTATCTTGGGCTTTGGGAGAAAAGTGATCGACATTTTTCACCATTCTATGACATTTTATAGACCGAACGACTAATCGGTTAGTCGAGAAAATAATCGACAGATTAATCGATAATGAAAATAACCGTTACTTGCAGCCCTACATAGCTGTAAGGTAGCCAACTGTGTCATCATCTGTACAGTGTAGCTAAAAAACAACAACATTGGAACAGAAAATCACTTAAAAAAAGATCAGTTGAGTATAGGGATTATTTTCCCCTTGATCCAAAAGCATTGAAGTGCTAGCTCAGAAGCTGTCTGAGATGAATGTGCACTGAACATCCATCTCCTCCTTACAGCCAGCTACTCTCATTGTACAAAAAGCATGCAGGGGATGCCTGTTTGGTTTTTCCCCCTTTTGGCCTAAAAATGGAGCTGTTTCGAAATGTCAAACGTCTTCTAGTGTGTCAGCGAAGGTTGGCTTCTGAGACCACACGGCGCTGACTGGGGGCCAACATAAGAGGCAGTCTTCTTGGGAGCTGGAAACAGCAGCTACTTTAGCCTACCTCCCCGGGACACTAATGATAGGCTGCTAGGCTGCCTGCATTATTGGCGATGAAGGAAGAAGTGGTTTGTCAGGGACATGGAGCTGCAGTCAGCAAATACAAATAGCAGCATGTCCGCCCCCCGCTGCCTAACAGACTAGCGGGGCTGCTTATATGAAATTAATACTAGCTTTAGTATGGCCATGGCACACTTTGTCCGATGATGTCACGGGCTAAACACACAAACACGGATTGACCACGTCGAATCTGACCAAACGTCTCCAAACAAGGACAGACAGAACGACACATCTGTTTGTCTGTGTTTGTTGTCATTTTTTTTCTGATTTTTTCCCCCATTTTCTCCCCAATTGTATTTGGCCAATTGTCCCGCCCCTGCTGTCCCGGTCGATGCTCCACTCTCTACCGATCTGGGGAGAGAGCCGTAGACTAGCACCATGCTTCCTCCGACACATGCGCAGTTGCCAGCCGCTTCTTTTCACCCGACAGCGGGGAGCTTCACCGGCAGGACGTGGCACGTGGGAGGATCACGCTGTTGCCGCCAGTTCCCTTCCGCCCCGCCCGGGCGCCCTCGACCGGCCAGAGGAGGCGCTAGTGCAGCGGCCAGGACACATACCCCCAATCCGGCTTCCCACGCGCAGACACCAGCCAATCGTGCCTGTATGGACGGCCGACAAAGACAGGGGGTAACACGGGGGTGCGAACCTGCAACCCTCGTGTTGGCAGGCAGGGAATCTACCGCTACACTACCCGGACGCCCCTGGTTGTAGGATGTTTGATTGGTGTGCCATCATGGGCTTAAGACTCACAAGTGATCTTGCTGTGCGTTAGTTGGCATCATTGTGATGCAAAACATTGTGACATGCAGTACCAATGTTGACCCACAGCCCAAAAAGCTTTGTCGTTTCACAAAAACGTTGACCGCTAGAGGTCGCCGCTAGTGGTCGTTTAACGTAACCACAGTCTATGAAATAACTCGGTGACAATAAGGGTGAAAGGGTAGGCTCGGTGGACCGGTAACTTCCTCATCTTTCAAGCTGGGTTTGCCTCCCGATGTGTCCCATCTTTAACTCTAACCCAAACCGTTGCCTAACTAAGTTGTTTTAGTCGCCTGAACATAACCGAAGTTATCGCAGTTGCCTAAACATAAGCGACGTCGTTTTATTTGTGCGACATTTTCAAAATAACCGACATTTGTTTTTAAATGGACGTTGAGATTCCACACTTTGGAGCGACGTTGCTATTACACTTATTGTTTTTGGAGATGACACTGGCTGGAATGCCTGTGGATAATAATATGGCAATTGCAGATGGCGGCTTTTAAAGTTCTTTTTCAAACACGGGAGGTGGAAGTGTGTGCATGATCATGTGTGTGTGTGTGTGTGTGTGTGTGCGTGTGCGTGTGTGTGTGTGTGTGTGTGTGTGTGTGCGTGTGTGTGTGCGTGTGTGTGTGTGTGTGTGTGCGTGTGTGTGTGTGTGTGTGTGTGTGTGTGTGTGTGTGTGCGTGCGTGCGTGCTTGTGTGTGTGTGTGTGCGTGTGTGTGTGTGCGTGCGTGCCTGTGTGCGTGTGTGCGTGCGTGTGTGTGTGTGTGTAAATCAGCTCCCACCTCCTCCATCAGTCGCAGTGGTTTATGGGAGCCCAGCAGGGAGCCGCGTCAGCTTCCCCCCTTTGATGGTGACACACGTGATTCATGGCCGGTCCAGCGCCGTTTGTTTTCATTACGCCTCGTCGTCAGCTCCGCTGTAGCCGTATCAACGCTTTCGTGCAGCGCACGCACATCTGGGCCAGAATGAGAGGAAAGAATTTCCGAGGCGAGTTCTTCTGGCACGGGAAGAAACAAAGCTAGGGGCTTGGTTTGGGTATAAGAAGAGGAGAAACTTGAGTCAGGCCCGACTGCTGCCTGCCCGCGCTGCTGCTTTTTCCACCATCGTTTGGGTTCAGAGGTGGTCAGGGATTAATAATATGTCAGAGTCTTTGGAAAAGGAGCAGATGAAAAGAAGTCAAACAGCCAATTTATCCAATTTCTTCTAACTGTTGCTCTTTCTGTCTTTCTATCCCTCCTCTTTTTGCTATTTCAGTGCTCTTCAAACTGATTCACTTGTATGCAATATATTAGTTTAAACCAAAAAGTAAAAAAAAAAAAAAATGAGGCCCAAACATGGCTCAAGGCATGCATACCTATGATGATGGCGACGGCGATGATGGTAACAGCGATTGTGATGATGACGATGCTGGCAACGATGATGAGGGTGACAGCCAGGGTCAAGGTTCAGGACCCCCGGGAGTGCCTAGAGGTGGGCAAGGCTCCATCTGAAGGGGCCATGCTGTCGTGTAGGGGGTCACATTGACTGAGGACAGGGCATCCTCGATCACCAGCCTCCAAATGTTATGGGCTTTGAGTATCTCTCCCCCTCTCCTGTCCTCCTCCACTGTATTCTATGTAACAGAGTAGAAATGTCATCGAAATCATCTAAAATAATAAAAAAAAGCTACAGTAGGTTACAGTAGGTCTCTAGGTTGACGATAATGCCACTGACACAGATTATAATATTCATTTCTTTTGGGAAGCAGAGATGCAGGAGCATCACAAGAAGCCATAGCCATCACAACTGAGTGACGATCGTGTGTCTTATTGAGCCATGTAGAACGAAAAGGCGATGTTATGAAGGCTCAGTGGCTTGTAAACCAGCTCCTTCCAAGCAGACACACTTCTTCTGTGACTCTTGTTTTGGAGTCTCGTGTGCTCTTTCCATCGTTGAGGCAAACAGATGAGAGGAGGGTTGAGGATAACGTGAAAGGAATGCGAGTCTAGTGGCTAGCAAACAGTTTATAAGCCTCCCTCGTAGCCTCTATATCAAGTAAGCATATTTCCCTGTCAAGAATTTCTCATAACGTTTCGGCACAGTTAGAAGACACATCTCCTGTTCCTCCTGGGCTAGTGGCCGGCAGACATCGTGGACCAGGCGCCTTCCATCCTCCAGACGGAGAAGGCGTAGCTCAGCCTCTCGTGGGCCAGGTAGTTGCATCCGGCCACCTTGCTGTCCATCTCGTCGCTCTGCAGCACCTGGTACAGAAAGTCGATGTAGCGCGACGCCAACTTGAGGATCTGGATCTTGCTCAGCTTGTCGGAGGGCAGCGTCGGGATGATCTTCCGCAGCGAGCCGAAGGCGTCGTTCAGCGACTGCGTCCGCTGGCGCTCGCGCACGTTGGCGATCACCCGCTGGGTGTGCGGGTCCTCCAGGATGGAGAGAGCCCCGGGGGGGCCGGGGGGGGGGAGAGGCGAGAGGCACGGCCCCGCCGAGGAGGAGGGGGGCGGCCGATGCTGGGGGCTCTTCTTGACTCTCTTGGGGCCGATCGGGGGGCGGAGGCGAGTGTCGTCGTCGCCCGCCGGCTTGGCCTTGCTGTCCTCCGCTAACGTGGCGGCTGTGGCGTTGACGACGCGGCCCTCCGTCCGCGGGCCCGTCTGGCGCTTGCGCCCGGTGACCCCCGGCGTGGCGACGACGACGGGACAGGCGTTGGAGGGTGGTCTCTCCGTGTCTTCCCCGCTGGACGCCACCACTCCCTCAGCGTGGTCATGGGTGGACCGCTCCTCCTCTCTCATACTATGGGGCACTTGTCTTTTCTGTCAGCTCTTCTCTTCCCTCGTTCTCTCCTTCAACTCCTGAAGCTGAGTCCACTCTCTCTCTCTCTCTCTCTCTCTCTCCTTCCCACCGTTTTCCTCCGTCTTGCTCTCCTCCCTCTTCGGCAACTCCCTCTGTTTTTGTCGAGTGTCCCTCAGGCCTTCGGCTGCGCGAGTTCCTCCCCAACTCTCATCGGCGTTGACACTCTCTCACTTCTACACATGCTTAACTGACGCGGGCGCTCAGACACCACTTGGTTTTAGATCGCCATCGTAGTAGTGCTTCTTCATCCACACGTGGATATCCTGCCAATAATCGCTTCCCAGGCCGTCCCCATGAATATACGCCGCTCGGGCAAGACAGAGCGCTCTCACGTGCCGTTCCTGTGGCTGTATGTGAGACAAGAGCAAACCTGAATCTGACTTTTTAAAGGGAACGCTTCGGCTCCCCACCCATCTGTTCCACCCATTGGTTCAGAGGAGACCCGAGGGCTCGGCTAAGCCAAAGACAACAGGAAGAGCGGGTGTTCAGCGATTGGTCGGATCAAAGGGACGAGGGCGGAGCCAGAGGTGTGCGGTTCAGCCAACCAAATTGTGCCTTTGTGACGTTTGCTTTTTGTCATAGAAGTTGCCCAAGTTTATGGGTTCCAGATTTCCTCCAAAAACAAGTCGCTACCATCCCCCCCCCTCTCCCCTCTCACTGCCTCATTCCTCTCCCCTCCGCTCCACAACTCAGCACCATCATCAGTTGCTTTGGATCTGAAAAACGATGATACAGCTGAGAGAAAAGCGCATGCAGCAGAGAAGACACACGAATGTTTTCTTTTCCTGCTTGAAACTTGGACAAAATTCAACTCCTTTTATCTCCTATATGGTAGTTCTGGCTGCTTTACAAGTTGTGAGATGTTTCACAGAGTAATGGTGGGTTTTGCTTTAACCCTTTATAGGGCACTCATTTAAGCACTTGGAAATTTCAAATTTCAAACCTAGAGTGTTATTGGAGGCTATTACCAGAGGCCTTTTATATTTGTGACTTTTTAAAAAAAAGTCATATTTATATTGCAAATCAAGGGCAAAGAAGTTACCATATATGGTTCCTTGCCTGTCGTGGGTAAAATTGTATCCAAAAATGATGTTACCATTTATGGTTCCTTGCCCCTTGTAGGTATCATTTTACATTGTATATATACAAAGAAAACACATATAAACATAAACTTGATCAACAAACTTTATTTGAAAAAACATTTTTTTTATAAATCTCACAACTTGATTTGAATTAGGGCATCTCTCTCTCCCTCCATGTCTCTTTCATCCATTCAGTGTCCTAGAACTCTCCTCTCCTCCTCCTCACCCTCTCTCTCTAACTCGACCAGCAGCATGCAGACTGACCATGCCATTCCACTCTCTTATGCGTGTGCCAGCTTGACCGGCTGGTCTGTGGCTGCTTCTCTCACCCATTCCCCCACGCATCTCCCCCTGCTATGGAACTTTGTTACTGTTACTTCAACACAGTATCAACAGCTATGGAACTTGCTGTAATTTCAACACACTATGGAGAGCTATAGAACTTTCTCCACTGGTAACACTTCATGGTTCTTGATGAAGCAGTTGCGACCAGGTTTGAGGCACAGGTGGACTTTGCAGACCAAGCAGATCACATTTGACCTCTTGATGTCCCTTCTTGCTGCAGTACTTGCAAGTCTGGCGCTTGCTGTTGCATGCTGGGGCATGGAGGAGGGACTTGTCAAACCGCACAGAACAGGCTTGGGGACATCGGCAGCGGTGGGGCTGCAGCTGGGGCTGCCTGCTGCGCTCCTTCGTGGGCGAGACATCACTAGCTTCTTGCTGCTGGCATCCTTGAACACCTGGATCCGGAAGTGCTTCAGTGGCAGGCCATCCACTGCAAGAGCCTTGCAGTCCCGCCGGTAGATGAGCCAGGTATTTGTGAGGCTGATATCAATTGCATATGCAAACAGCCGCATGTACCACCTCTTGGATTTCAGGGGGGTACGGTAGAGGTGGACCAGCACGTCGCTCTTGTCAATCCCCCCAAGTTGGCATTGTAGCTTTTGATGACAGCAGGGCAGCTCACTTGCTCCTTCTTCTTGGTGTCGCTACAGTACCGGTAGACTGAGGACATGGGCTCCACCCCCATGTCTGTAGACAGCAGAGTGACAACCCTGTTGTCCTTCCACCTCAGAGCCAGGATCCCATCATCACTGGTGACGTGGTCGTATGTACCACGAGGGACAGCTTTTTTCTCCATCTCCTTGACGGACTTGAGTGGAGGCTGGCTTATTCTGTTGTCCCTGGCCGTCCCTGTGTACCTGCAGTTCTTCTCCTTGAGGTACCGCACAATCTCCAGGCTGGTGAAGAAGTCAATATCAAGCCCAATTTGAATTATTTGTGAAGGAAAACAGTAACAGTGAAGTGTAGATCTACTGAAAACAAAGAATATTGACATATACATTGTAAATATATAACATGATTGACATATCAATTCTAAATATATAATACTAAGTGGAAAATAGCACTTTACTAAATTATATGGCTTACTAGATGGCCAAGTATGGCTTACTAGATGCATCGGGCGTATGTCTGTAAAAGGACACTCAGTCACTTGCACTAGTTTTACCATTAGGGGGCGTATTTGTAAAAAAATGCCTAAGTATGCCTTACTAGATGTATCGAGCGTATGTCTGGAAAAGGACACTCAGTCACTTGCACTAGTTTTACCACATGTGGGCGTATGATCGTCTATGGGCACACCTGTTTTGCCTGTAAACATTTCACTAATTTCACTAATTCTGCGCACATGACACCTATTTCATCATTTAGCACCATCACTTCAATGTATAATGTGTGAGTTTCATCAACCTACCATGGTTAGTTTCAAAGTTCTGAAGCTTTTGTTGAGAGAAGGTACAAGCAGAAATGCTGATTTTCCACTTCCTGAAACACAAGGAAGTTCATGCTGCTCCAGACCTTTGCTGATTGGTCAGATACCATGACAACGCTATCTGTCATCAATCATGGTATGTGCTGATTGGCTGGAAGAAATCACATGTTTGCAAAACCTCACTAATTAGCATAGGGGAAACAGTTTGTGATGTCATGGGAAATTACCGAAAACGATGCTTCGCCCTATAAAGGGTTAAGAGAACATTCCAGGTAGATGGAGTAATGCTGAGATGATGATGTTCCTAAATTGCTTTGTTAGAAATTGTTAATCTCATAATGCAATTTACTTCTTTATTTTGCGAGTAATTGGATTAGGCGTTCGTGTGGCGAGGCATGCGCACGACACAATGATTAATAGGAATTACAATACTTTTATGAATTGTGAAAATAACTGTAAATGATTACCTCCAATCAGAGATCATCATAGCCACGAATACATAAAAAAACACTATTTTCATAAAATAATTCATTTAGTATTTAGATACTTCTTAACCCATTGATACCTGATGCAGCATTTGCGTGTATATCCCTCATTTGTGTGTGTATCCCTTTAAGACCGCGAACCGTGTGACGCGGTTCGCAGTCTTAAAGGGATACACACACAAATGCTGCATCAGGTATCAATGGGTTAATATAGTGTATAATATGAATATACATCATATATCTATATCTACCGTAAAGGATTGGTAAACTCTATTTTGGAAATAGAAAAGTGGATAAATTGTGTGTGAAACAGATTTGCCCTTCACTGCACTGCATTATGTTAATGTGATATCTCTAGTCATCATTTTGGTTGCACAGTAAAAGCACAAATGTCCAGTTGATCCAGGCCCGGCTCCAGACCCAAGTTACAGAGGGGGCCTGCCCCTAGCTTGGGGGGCCAAGCTACCCAAGGGGGGTCTGGGGGGATTCTCCCCCGGAAGAAGATTTTGTACATTTTAAAGTAAAATTCGTCAACCTGGTGCATTTGAGAGCAAAATGAAGAGGCTAAATCTATGAAGAACTACACACATCTCTAATGTGTTGTGACTTTACAAATAATTAGGCCTAAACAATTAATATTAAATGTATTTACACATTGTGCACAAATTGCATTCATTGTGACAAATTTACAATAGTTAATATCCAGCCAGAATCATTGCAAATGGATGTTCAAAGTAACAGTTAGCAATAGCATTCAGTTAATCAATGCCTTATGACAGCCAGATTCCGTTTTAAACTTTAAAACAGAAAAACGGAAAAACGTTTTTTATAGCAAAAATAAATAAAAAATAAATTAAAACATTTTTTAATGGGGGGGCCAGTTTGGGGAATGGAGGGGCCCGGCCCGGTCAGGCCCCCCCCCTAACGCCGGGCCTGAGTTGATCTGGTTCATGGTGGGGTTTTGCTGGTTGAGAAACAACTGAGACAGTGTGTTTGATTTGACTTGGCTTGAGTTTCTGAAGCACAGACCTGGAGGGAGGACGGAGCTGGCGCTCAGACAGCAGTGTAGTGTAGCACTGAGGTCGACGAGCAGCTTGAAGGAAAGAATGAGCGCTGTGGATCAGAGGGGAGGCCACCGGGAACCTTTGTTACTCTCTAACCCCCGAGCTCCATCTAGAACAAACCTCGGCCCGTTCCAACGTGGACATTACTGTCCAAAAATACTCCCAAGGAGCCTCTAGTAGGGCCCGCGGCCACACCCCCGCAAGAAGAAAAGTCTATTGTTAGATTTGGACTTTTCAGAGACGAGATTCTCTCCTCTGTTATAAACCCTTGCGTAAAAACGGTTTTGTTTGGCACTGTATGATCGCAAAACTCTGATTTAGGACACAATTGGACGAGTTGAAAGTCAGCTCCTCCTTCCTCTCTCTCTCTCTGCAGTGAGTCAACTCCAAGATGGCTCAGGTCCACCACAAGAAGAGAACAGTGTATTGTCTGACCGCTCACTGGATGAAAGCATTTCTCTGGAGCGCACAGCGCTGCTCACTGTGACGGTGCAACAACAGTGTAGCTATGTTGTTGTTGCCACAACAATGTTTGCACTAGTTTGTGAGTAGTTTTAAGCGTCTCCATTCACTCCAATGTACCATGTTTTTTTTACTCTCAAGAGTTCCAGGAAGTAAGGTTCTGGATTAAGCAGCTCTATCGAGTTGCAGCAAAATGGACAGTTTGTGATGTACTTTGAGTTTTATTTTTATTTATTTTTATATCAAATTGAACATTATCAGTTTTATTTTAGCATTCAAAAGTAGCGCGAGACCCCTTCCTGGCTGTTCAGTGGCTAATGAGTCACCCATTTTGGTCCTCCGCTGACGCCACTCTCTCTAAATTGCTCTGCTTTTACCTCAACACTATCCAGACACCCAGCCTATCAGTTTATTGAACCTTTGATAACTAGGAATTAAATTAAGTTATCCTTTATTTATCCTGATGGGGAAATTCATCCTCTGTATTTGACCCATCCTCTACTAGGAACCTTCCTAGAACTAGGAGCAGTGGGCAGCCCGGGGACCAACTCCAGTTCTTTTGCCAGTGCCTTGGTCAGGAGCACTGACAGGAGTATTAACCCTAACATACACGTCTTTGATGGTGGGAGGAAACCGGAGCACCCGGAGAAAACCCACACAAATACGGGGAGAACATGCAAACTCCACACAGAAAGGACCTGGGATGGACCGGGGATCGAACCCTGGACCTTCTTACTGTGAGGCAACAGTGCTAACCACTGAGCCACCGTGTCACCCGGTATTGAGGACTTATTGATTTTCAATTACATACCTTTTTCCAGCGAAGAGAAAATGTTTCCAGCTGATATCAGAAAGACTTAGGTTCTGAGTTCCCAAAGTGATGCACGTACAATCAGTGTGGGAATTTCTTCATTTTACATCTGGCCTTCAACGTCGCAATTTTTTTCTTTAGGGCACAAGGCCACATGCCAGGGCACAAAGGCCATTGCTCTATTGATATCGTGAAGAGTGATTTTTTTTCTGAAATGTGTGTTAAAATGAGCCAATGACACATCCTTTGCATAGAGCAGCTACATTAAAACTGAAACCACTGATGCTTTTAAAGCAACTGACAGTAGCAGGCTGCTAGCAGGGCACTGCCAAGGTGACCTTAGAGATCTCAGGGCATCACGGCCAGAGAGGGAGGGGCAACGGAGTCCTCTGTGGAATTCGCACCCTGGTTAGAAGTTATGGATGATTGTGGATGTTGTCTCAACTTCCATGTTGGCTCTATATTCACACGGGGTTTCAACATGGGTGCATCGATTTAACATCAAACATTCTGTGGGCTTTAACGATGAGAGTCCCATCCTGAGTTTACAAAGTGTTTTTGCTGCGTCCAGGTCAGGTAAGTACAGACATGGTTTTGTCAAAACCACACAGACGGCGGTCCCTCTCAGTCTCAGCACATGTGTTTTACCTAGAAGTGGGTTGTTAACTGCTTTCCAGGGAGCGCATTGGACAGGCCTGCACACAGCGGCCAGATGTGCCAGTAAAGACGGTGGAAGTGTAGAATCATCTCTTCAGGACCCCGCTGTGTGCTGCCTGCGTCTCTCATGCATCGTGCGTGGACCTCTTCACCAAAATGTTAATTATAACTTCAGCGGTATTTTGTACCACCGAGTTGTCTCTCTCACGTGACTGGTTGTCATGTCTCTCTTTGTGCTCGTTCCAATAACAATTCCTGGAGGCACCATGCTGCAGTGGTGGATGTAGTTCAAAAGTTTTGAGTTCCAAAGCCTCTGTTAGAGGTCTTCAGGTATGGCCCCGAATACCCGAGGACCTAAGTGAATATTTACATTTGAAGGATTTTAAAGAAGTGACTCCGGGTCCGTTTGCAGCGGGTCTCGGGTCTCTGACAGTCAAACGCCGGGGCCAATTAGACCCGAGTGGACCCGGTGAGTGGCTGTGTTGTGCTCGCTTTTAGCGGAGGAATACGGTAGTTGTACGGTTGGGAGAAAAAGCAGTGCCGAATGAAACTGCTGTTTGGCAGAAAAGTAAAGCGCTGAAAATTGTCAAAATAGAGCGTGCATGTACACAGATATCGATTTGTTTAGGTGGGCATTGTTTTAGGTGGCTAAATTACGTTTTAGTTCTTGACCCCACGTACTTACAGAGAAAAAGCTGGTTTGGCTGCTGCTCTGAGTGTCGGCTCTCATTACACGCTGCGCCCAACCTCCAGAACACTGTACCTACTTCAGTTAGTCAGTGTATCGAACTAGCTGATAGGACCCCACTTCAAACAAACCGAACTATCCCTTTAAGGTGACTTTAATAATTCAACATAATTATCCCGAAAAGGTGGAATCGGTTGGTTTGTGAGTACAAGTTCAACTATATCTCAAACAGTGAAACAATGAAATTAACAGTCACACTCAGTACGCTGTGTTGAAAGAATAGTAGCAGAAACATTTACTTCAGCAAGTCCAAACCTGGCTCCCAGACAAATCTTTATGTTGTAGTTGGAATTAAGTGTCCATCAATACTAATGTGCACAGGTCAGTGTGAAACGGGCCGATCCCGTTTCATCTGGTCCTCTTTAAGCATCATCAGCTCCTGCCTCCTCTCTCTGGGGGCGATGGGACACCTGCGACGGATCACAACTATTTACACGTCACACTTCCCTCGCGCCAAATAAATACCTCTGAGCCAGACGGATGATGGAAAATGGCTATCGTGGCTTGATATAAACACCCATATATACTGGGGCAGAGGAGGCGTGGCCACGCTCACAATGCCCTGTGTTGTATGGGACCCCCCCCCCCCCCCCCCCCCCGGGGAGTGACGGGGTCTGGAAGAGGGGAAAGAACGCCGTGGACCCTGTCTGTTTGAACTGCACGCTCAAATGAGGACTTAGCCTAAATATTTCCAACCGAGAGAAATGGGAGAATGTTATCACATGTGGAGGTTATACACACACGTGTCGTGCACACACACATGCCTCGCGCAGATGCTAGTAGGGTGTACACAGAGTGGAGTGCGTTTACATAGACCAGGGGCGGACTGGGATCATAATTGAGGCCGGGCATTAGATACCAAGCAGGCCAGGCCGATACGGGCTGACGTGTGTGCCGGCGTCCGAAGGGCGCCTGCGAAAAATTTGGGGCGTTTGAAGCTCAATTTGGGCCGTTTGAAGCCCAATTTGGGCCGTTTGAAGCCATTTGGGTCGTTTGAAGCCGGATTTGGGCTGTTTGAAGCCCGATTTGGGCCGTTTGAAGCCCAATTTGGGCCAAGTCCAATTTTACAATGAGATGCACCAACTTTAAACCTGAATAAAGTAATAAAACCACTAGTAAACCAGTAGGCGGCGCCTGGCCTGCTGTTCAGTGAGTGGCCTGGCCTGGCCTGCAAAATTTTTTTTTTTTTTTTTTTTTTTTTTTTTTTTGGCAGGCCAGGCCAGGCCACCGGGCATTTGCCCGACGTGACCGATTATGCAGTCCGCCACTGACATAGACACACATACAGTAGGTACACAGTACACAATGCACACGTATGTACATTAAGATTCAACACATACATCTACAGTATATGGGTTTTGTTTTGTACACACCTCCAGGACTATATTTGCACACGACATGACACACCTCGCGTAGGACACGGTTAATTTGAAACACGTCACGTGTGTGTGTGTGTGTGTGTGTGTGTGTGTGTGTGTGTGTGTGTGTGTGTGTGTGTGTGTGTGTGTGTGTGTGAGAGAGAGAGAGAGAGAGAGAGAGATGAACAGATGGACAAGCTATACTGTGAAAAGAAATGGATCCAGACCGAGCCTTATTCAGTAGCCTACATTTGTATAGAATATATATAGAATATATATATATATATATATATATATATATGATTTATTCAGTGTTTGCTGAATAAATCACAGTAAAGTTACTTCAGTGTGCAGTGGTACTTGTTTTGTTTTTGTGCCTTTGTACCTGCAACCTACCAGCACCTGATCATTCCACTGGCTGTGCGTGGGGACTCTCCTTTCTCTTCATATATGTGTATATATATATATATATATATATATATATATATATATATATATATATATACCGTATATAATGTTATACACAACTAATGTATGTTAATGTTATACACAACTTCCCTCTCTCATCCCTCGCCCTACTGTAACACCTACAAAAAAACAGCTGAAATGTTGATTCCTCTTGAGGTTTAACAGGAGTAAAACAAAACACAAAAATAACAACCAAACTCATGGAAAACCAGCCCAAATTCAGTCCACAGTTAACACCAAGTTGATTTTTCCCTGCACAATGCAACCCAAACCAGTCAAATTGGGCAGAAAACCGCCCAATCTGGCAACACTGTGAATGAGATGTGAAAGTGGGCGTGGGCAGGGCCATGGGGTGTGCCACATGTCTGCAGCGCTTGAAAAATGTGCTTCAGTGACATTCAGTACTAGTTTGTTTTGTCATGTTTTCCCCCCAGATTTGTGTAATAGGCTAGATCAGGCGAAGGTGCTCACCACCGGTGGACTCATCTGTTCATGTTTTTGATGATCTTGGAGTAATGTTACATTCTAGTAATGTTACATTCTAGTCCAATTTGAGAGAGATGAGGCCTGTGAGATATTGTTATTGTAAAGATGTGTGTGTATGTAAACAAGCACAAATCTCATGCAGGCCGTTTGAGAATTTTAAGTTTCACTTTTGTTTTCATCCCTGAGAGACAGATAATGGGAAGCGCTGCATCTCTTAACCAAAGACGCCCTCTAGAGGCAAAGCAGTCAAAGCATCGACTGTCTGCCTAACCTACTCCTTGATGCCCTTGGCTGCACCGTGTGTGTGTGTGTGTGTGTGTGTGTGTGTGTGTGTGTGTGTGTGTGTGTGTGTGTGTGTGTGTTTCAAATGGAATATCGTTCCATCAGTACCAATTTTTGTTAGTTTCTAATGGTTTATCTGAACTGTTCATCTGCCAGTTCGCTCCCTCTCTCTCCCCTCTCTTTCTCTTTCTCCCCCTCTCTCGCTCTCCCCATCTCTCTTTTCTCTCTCGCCCTCTCTCTTTCTCTCTCTCTCACTCTGTGTCCCTCTGCTTGCCCACTCGGGGAGAAAGAAGCTGCTGTCACAGACGTGTGATGCTGTGGCTTTTAAGGGGGATGGACATGATCTCACACCTGTGTTTTGGGCATAAACACGCCTATATGGAGGTTTGCACGAAATGAGGCCAAGCGCAGCGGGCCGACACGCCCACAATTAGGGCTTTGCGCGACGCTATTCCGGTGCAAAACGGCCGCTAGCGCAAAATTACCGCCTTTGTGACGATGGAGCCCTTTATATAGAGTTTGGAATCTAGTGGTCAAAATGACCACTTACACTCGTTATTGTAGTAGTTCATTTTGACACATCACTATAATGACCAGAAACAAACAGCAGCTACGTGCCCTCTTCATCTGTACTGCCATGAGAGAGACATGGGAGCAGTGTGGAGTAGCGGTTGCTGGGACCCAGGCCCGGTTCTACGGGGGTGCAAAAGCATGCATTGCACCCTTATTTTAATTGTCTGCATGCTCAGTTGAAAAGTAAAAAAAAAAAAAAAAAAAAAAAAAAAAAAAAAAAAAAATGCTACAGCTGCACACTTACTGTTTAAACTTGAATTATAGTTGTTGTTTTTCTTTGTTCTTTGATGTGATTTTATGGCTTTTTGGCACCTATATGTAACCTTTTAAGGTTGAGATAATTGTATTATCATTATATGGTCCAAATATTTCAGTAAAGCACTTGAAACACTTGAAATATTCTTGCTTGGGTGGTATCATTCTACTTCAAATGATGGTCAAATGCATTATTTTTAGTAAAATAACATGTCAAATTTTTCGGGCGGCCGGCCTTCGGCCGGCCACCCGAGTGGGCCCGGCCTTCGGCCGGGCATCTGCACCCCTTCCTATCAAGGATGCACCCCTAGTCATCTTGTTCTGGAACCGGCCCTGCTGGGACCTCACACACACGCACACACGCAGGCACGCACGCACACACACGCACACACACACGCACACACACACACACACACACACACACACACACGCAGGCACGCACGCACACGCACACACGCACACACGCAGGCACGCACTCACACACACACACACACACACACACACACACACACACATGTGCCTCAGCAGGATTTATGACATCACTGATGATGTCACAATGTCTATGACATCACTGATGATGTCATAAATCAGTGATGATGTCACAGGTATATGAAAGCGAATGTAGGCATAAAGGATGCCAACTGCCATAAAAGACGAAGAAACATAAATCCAGAAGGAGGTGGTAATGCAACATAAAGGATGCCAACTGCCAAAGCACAACAGAAGAAGAAGAACTGGTATATGAATTAGATAGATATAAGGTGAATGAACGAACACGACGAAGGGTCAATGTTGTCAGTGCTTATGCATCTGGAGGGCTCACTGCCTGACACAGTGATCAGAGTGGATGATGTGGAATTCAACACCCACAAGGCCGTCCTCTGCAATTGCAGCCAATACTTCCACGCTCTCTTCACCCATGGCTGGACGTCCCAGGAGAACATCTACGACATGGCCGGCCCCGTGTCAGCAGACATGATGCGTCTCCTCATAGAGTATGCCTACACCCGCTCTGTCCCGGTGACCGAGGACAACGTGGAGGAGCTGTTGATAGCAGCAGACTACCTCGGCATCATGGGGGTCGTCCGCTCCTGCTGTGAGTTCCTGGAGGTGCGGCTCTGCCCGGAGAACTGCATCGGCATCTTTAAGTTTGTAGACTTGTACTACTGCCCGGACCTGAGGAGCAAGGCCTTTCTCTTCATCCTGGAGCACTTTGAGCAGATTGCCAAAGCCTCTGAAGAGTTCCTGGAACTCTCTCTGGAGCAGCTGACGGACATCCTGGCAAGAGACGATCTGAACGTGAGACAGGAGAGCACGGTGTTCGAGGCCGTCCTCCGCTGGATCACCCACTCGCCCGAGGAGCGTGAAGGTCACATGTCTGTGCTGCTGCCTAAGATCCGCCTGGGCTTGATGACCACCGACTACTTCATCAACCAGGTGAAGAACAACAGTCTGGTTAAAGACAACGCCGAGTGTGAGGCGATCATCCTCGATGCAGAGAGGGCCATGTATGATGTCACCAGCAACAGACCCTCCAACCCTCTGACTCGCCCGCGCCTGCCTCATGCCATCCTGTTGGTCATTGGAGGGTGGAGTGTCGGCAATGTAACCAAGAGCATTGAGGTATACGATCCCCGTGCCGATCTCTGGGTCAATGTACCAAACGTTGAACTTGAGTCTCACCGGGCTTACCACGGCACCGCTTTCCTAAATGGCGTTGTCTACTGTGTTGGCGGCTACAACAGCATGGGGGACAGGCTCAGCAGCGTGCGGAAGTTTGACCTCTGTACCCGTACTTGGCACGATGTGGCAGCCATGCATAATCGCCGGAGCTGTGTCAGCGTGGCAGTACTGAATGGCAGCATCTATGCCATGGGAGGCTTCAATGGAATCGTCCCTCTCGACAGTGCCGAGTGCTATGATCCTCAGACTGACAAGTGGACTCTGCTCCCACCCATGAATGAGCAGAGGAGCGAGGCCAGCGCCACAGTACTCAACGGCAAGGTGTACATCTGTGGTGGTTACGATGGGAAGAGGAGCCTGAACACAGCTGAGTGCTACAACCCAGAAACCAGCCAGTGGATGAAGATCGCCCCCATGAGCAGCAGGCGCTGCCGCTTGGGCGTCATCGCCTACAGACAGCGCGTCTACGCAGTGGGCGGCCACGACGACACCACTGACCTGCGCAGCGCCGAGGCCTACGAGCCGCTAACCAACACGTGGAGCGCCGTGCCCGACATGCTGAATCCACGCAGCTACTTTGGCATTGAGGTGATGGACGACCAGCTGTTCGTGTGTGGAGGCCTCTCCAATGAGGTGGAGCGCTACGACGAGAGCACCAACGAGTGGCACGAGCCCTGCCGTATGAGGACACCATGCCGAGGGCTCAGCTGCTGTGTGGCACATGGACTGTCCAACATGGCCGAGTACGCCGCGCCTCGCCACGCCCTGCCCCCCGGGGAGCCTGCTGGCATGTCAGGAGGATCCATCTAGTTTAGTTTATATGTTTGACAAGTCAATTTAAAAGGACAACATGGCTGCAACACCAAAGTAGCTGGACAATTAAAAGAACATCAGGTACAAAAACGTCACAGGACTTATTTCCATTGTGGTCCTTGTTGTAGTGAGATGTCGTGGAGGTGCGTTCGTACGTGTGTGTGTGTGTGTGTGTGTGTGTGTGTGTGTGTGTGTGTGTGTGTGTGTGGGACCTCCCCTAATATTTCAGAGAAACAAATAAAAAAAGCTCCATGGAAAAGCGTTCTATTTAATTTCAACAGATGATGACTGACTGACTGACTGCAGAAGCCAAAGTACACTCACACAGAAAAGGTAATTCATGTTATTAGTATACACAATATTACTGTTACAATTACACTTTGAATGATCATTATAACTTATGTTTGTTCTATTTAATTTCAGTGGGCCAACAGATGATGACTGACTGACTTGACTGCAGAAGCCTAAGTACACTCACACACTCTCACATCCTTCTCATCCGTTCCGATTATTGTTTTTGGTCAATGACAATAAATACATGTTCTTCCAGCCAACAGGTCCCTCTGTATGTTTTTTTTATTATCGATGATGACTTTGTGTGTTGTGTACGGCTTGGGTTGTGTACCTGTGTTTGTAGGTGTCATTTTGATATGAATTTGGCTAAAACAGTTTGTGTTTGTTAGTTACAATTATGTTGACAGGAGAGCTGAGCAGGTGGTGACATGAAAGAGAATATACGGAATAATGACATCACAACAGTATAATCCTAATGTTGGTTTAGAATGATATATTCCTCTAAATATGGCTAAAAAAGGTTAAAACATTTTTTTATTTAAAATGATATATTACTCCAAATATGGCTAAAAAAGGGGGGGGGGGGAACTCAATCCGCCTCCCCTTGCTGGGCCTCCCCTTGCTGGGCCTCCCCTTGCTGGACCTCCCCTATTTCGAAACCCTGGATACGGGCCTGTGCGTGCGTGCGTGCGTGCGTGCGTGCGTGCGTGCGTGCGTGCGTGCGTGCGTGCGTGTGTGTTGTTGACCCGGCTGCACTGTGTCACTCCTTTAGCAGTGGTTCTCAACCTTTTTGAGCCACTAACACCAAAAAACTTTGCGACCCCCCCGCCTGCCGCCACTGCCAAAACCCAACCCAACTTTATTGCAGTATTAGCTAGCTAGCTAGCTAGCAATCACCTGTCACTGTGCCACAGTCTGCACTGGAGGAGATGACTTCCCAGCAGTGTGCACACATTCACACAGTTTTCACTCACTGAAATCTGTTTCATACACTTCATTTATATTATGTAGTTTATATACCTGTATACATTAAAGGACGGCTTTACCGATAATCAACCCACTTTGTATCATTAATAATGTTGGTAATATAAGCACAAGGGCAGTGTTTACCTCCCCGTTTCCTCCATCTATGCCACACGCACCAAACGCAAGATGCAGAAGGTGATCGCCGACCCCTCCCACCCTGCTAGCTCTCTCTTTAAACTCATGCCCTCAGGTAGGAGGCTTCAGTCTCTGAGGTGCAGGACCTCCCGTCTCAGGAACAGCACTTATCCTGAGGCGGTTCGCCTCCTGAACTCTGACCCTCTTTGCATTCGCACCTTAAATCGCACCTTAAATCCGTAGGCTTGAATTGAACTTGAACTTGAATTGCACTTTATAGGCAGCTCGATACTGCTTTTGTAAACAAATGCTGCTTGTAAAACTGTGCACTTTATTTATCTATTTCAGCCTCTCTCATATCATATTTTATGTAGTGTTTTTTTTCCACTTTTTTATTCTCTTTTGTGTTTGAATCTGTGATTTGTTATGTTTGTTTTTACGTCTGTTCTTTAGAGCTGCACTGAAACAAATTCCAATCAACTCTGTTGACATGGCAATAAAGTATTGAATCTTGAACCTGAATCTTGAATCTTTCTGTTTTGCTCACGGAGATCTCCCATTTCCTCCTCTGGCAAGCCCCTCCGTTGTGATGCATTTGACGTCACAATGGAGCTGCAGAAGTTCTGCTTGAGAGGCAGAATCTGCTCCGAGGGCAGCTGTTATTGTTTTTTTTCACCCAGGGTCTATTTAGCTTGTTGCACACACATTCCGAATGCCCCACCCACGAGGTCTGTGGTTGGTCAATTCATATGTCTGTCACGTATGCTTTTTTTTTGTCTTGGGGGCGGGCGTTAACACTTTTGAGAGTTGTGCTCCAGACGTAGATATGGCTGCCACTGCCAGACTAGGTAAGCAGAAAGAGAAGGTAAACACTGCCCATGTGCTTAAGTTATATTACTGAGATTATGATACAAAGTGGGTTGATTATTGGTAATCATCATGGGAGATTTTTTTATTTTTTATTTTGCCAATGATCCCGTGACACCCCCAAAATAATCTTGGGACCACCCTGAGGGTCCCAAATCGCAGGTTCAGAACCACTGACTGCTCTAGTGCATATGACCCTCCAGAGGAAATGTTACAACCATTAGCTCAAGGTTCCCCAAATAGCCCCCTGTGTGGCCCGTGCTGGAATTGTAAAAATAATAATTATATATATATATATATATATATATATATATATATATATTTATTTACATTGCACCTGAACGCAACATGCAAGATACGCACTGCTCTCTGTATTGACCTGGCTATGAGCCCCTCCCCCTCTAAACAAACACTGGTGCAGAGCAGTGAGCAGTGTGTGTGTCACATCTGTCAGATCGCCTCCTTCTAGTCAATAAATAAGTGTAATGAATAAGTGTTCAAATATTCATGTCATTCTGGCTATCTCCTGCTATTGCTGTGATTGCTGCGCTGCATACTGCACAAAGTAAAATTCTTAATGGATTATGGCTATTAAGTGTGCTTCCATTTCTTCTTCCATTTCCGCTAGCCAAAATGTCTTTATTGAAATAAACCAGAAGATGACTGGGTTAATTTCAGCATAAGTATCAGTAAGTGGCCCAGGATTCAATTCAGAGAGCGGCGCATATCTTGCATGTTGTGTTCAGGTGCACTATAAATATACAGTACATGCACACATGAATACATATTTACACAGAATTTAGAATTTGGAAATGTATGGTATGCAGTATGTGTGCAGTGTGAAGCAACCACACATATACAGGTACATACGCACACACCCTACACACACCTGATAAGGTGCATTAAAGGAATGCCATCTTATAGAGGCACAGTTTTAACATTTTTTTTTTAATGTGGACACAGATGTTGACAGTCTGATTTAGGGTGTATTCAAGATTCAAGATTCAAGATTCAAGATTTTTATTGTCACTCCATGGTACAAGTATGACGTGTGAAATTATTGTGCTGTGGACTCCGTTTACAACATAGTACAAATATAACAGGGCATATGAGTGCAAAAACAACAAGAGACACAACAAGCAATAAGGCAGTATAGTGATAAGACAAGTCAGAGACAGTGGCATATTCACTGCACATAGGTGCACATGTCGTGTGCATACTTTAGACGTGCTTAAACATTTTAAATTCGGCGTATTTGACATACAGGTGCAAATAGCATATTCCTTATTAAACATACAATTAAACTCGGCGTTTTAAATTCGGCGTATTTGACATACAGGTGCAAATAGCATATTCCTTATTAAACATACAATTAAACATTAGACATACGTAATGGTAGCAGCTACAGTACGGTACAGTACGGCTACTACACTATTTGTGTATGTTAAGGAGTCTCGTGGCCTGCGGGAAGAAACTGTTCCTCAGATTTGTGCGTGCTTTCGGAACCCTGTATCTTCTCCCTGAGGGTAACAGGGAGAACAGGCTGTTGTGGGGATGGTTTGTGTCTTTGATGATCTTCAGGGACCTCCTGAGGCACCGCTGTTTATACAGTTCATGCAGATCTGGCAACTCACATCCTGTTACGTGCTGGGCCGCGCGTCTCACTCTCCGTAGCGCCCTGCGGTCCATGGTGGTACAGTTCCCGCCAGTCAGCAGGCTTTCAATGGTGCCTCTGTAGAAGTCCCTGAGGATTTCTTTCCTTAGCCCAAATTTCTTCAGGCGCTTGAGTCCGTGTATTCGCTGTTGGGCCTTTTTGACAACAGTGGCGGTGTGGCCGGCCCAAGTCAGGTCCTGGTGGATATTGACTCCCAGGTACTTGAAGCTGTCCACCCTTTCCACCACTGTGCCGTTGATGGTGATTGGGGGGTGTGCGCCCCCCCCCCCCCCCCCCCCTCCTGTAGTCTACAATGATCTCCTTGGTCTTGGAGACGTTCAGAGAGAGGTCGTTGTCCTGGCACCATTGTTCCAGGGCCCCCACCTCCTCTCTGTAGGCCGTCTCGTCGCTCCCCGAGATAAGCCCCACGACTGCTGTGTCGTCTGCAAACTTCACGATGGTGTTAGAGGTTTGAGTCGCCACGCAGTCGTGGGTGTAGAGGTCGTACCAGAAGGGGCTGGAGACGCACCCCTCAATAAAAATCTTGAATCTTGAATCTTGAATCTTGAATACACCCTAAATCAGACTGTCAACATCTGTGTCCACATTAAAAAAAATTTTTTAAAACTGTGCCTCTATAAGATGGCATTCCTTTAATGCACCTTATCAGGTGTGTGTAGGGTGTGTGCGTACGTACCTGTATATGTGTGGTTGCTTCACACTGCACACATACTGCATACCATACATTTCCAAATTCTAAATTCTGTGTGAGACGCACCCCTCGACTACTGTAACGTCTTATTCTCTGGCCTTCCACTTTGTAGCACAAATAAATTACAACTCGTCCAAAACGCCGCTGCTAGAATTCTAACTAGAACTAAGAAGTTTGATCATATAACTCCGGTCTTAATCTCCCTCCACTGGCTCCCAATTCAGGCCAGATCAGACTTTAAGGTGCTTCTGTTAACCTATAAATCTTTGCATGGGCTCGCACCTCCGTACTTATCTGAGCTAATCATTCCCTATGTTCCCACGCGTACTCTCCGCTCACAGGACGGTAATTATCTTACCGTCCCTAAAATTAAGAAAAAATCAGCAGGTAGCAGAGCATTTTCTTACCGTGCTCCACATCTCTGGAACCAGCTTCCTCTGTCAGTTAGGGAAGCTGGCTCCATTGAAATCTTCAAAACTAGACTCAAAACCCATTTATTCTCCCAATCATTTGGTTGTGCTTGATAGTTGTGTCTGATGATGTCATTCTCTAGAAATATTTATTAGCTCTTGAGTACATACAATCCTGAATTGCTGAGCGGGCTGTCTCAAGCCAGCAATATCATTATAAACTTATACTTGACCTAATTTAATAATATGGCATCAGTCGACCCAGTAGCTTAGATACAAAATCTAATAGCTGGTGAATAAACTTAGTCCTGAACTGCTGAGCGGGCAATCACAAGCCAGCAGTATCAGTATAAACTTAGACTTGACCTAATTTAGTTTTGTTTGTTGTAGGTCATGATTAACGGTCCGCATCAACAGGGCTGAATCATTGACAGTGGTGTTAGGTGGTACTTAGACCTGAATTAGCAGTATAGTATTAGTCATCCTAAAAAATAAAAAAATAAAATCCTATTAAATTTTGTTGTAGGTCATGATTTACGGTCCGCATCAACAGGGCTGAATCATTGACAGTGGTGTTAGGTGGTACTTAGACCTGAATTAGCAGTATAGTATTAGTCATCCTAAAAAATAAAATAAAAAAATCCTAATAAATTTTGTTGTAGGTCATGATTTACGGTCCGCATCAACAGGGCTGAATCATTGACAGTGGTGTTAGGTGGTACTTAGACCTGAATTAGCAGTATAGTATTAGTCATCCTAAAAAATAAAAAATAAATAAATCCTAATAAATTTTGTTTTGACCTAATTTTATTGTTGTCTATAGAGTCAGTTCCACCTCTGCGCAGATTCCCCCGCTCTCTTCTCTCTCTCCCCCTCAGGTGTCCTTCATTGGCCTGACGTACACCCCCGCCGCTGCAGCCCTAGGTCCGGCCGTCATCGCCCTAGCCACCTGTCGTCACTCTAGGCCATCTACCCGCTACTCCTTCTACTGTCTGACACCCCGGGCTCTTCACCACCACCGACCCCTATCCTCATCATCCTGGTCACCTGCCTGCCTATGGGAAGGGGGGGGGGGGGTCCCCCCCCCCCCCCCCCGGCCTCATCACCTTAGCTAGTATTCTCTAAACCTACGAACACTTAAAGACTACATTTTCTATTTCCTTTGGACTCTACTTTTGACATTTTCAACTCCCTTCCCTGATTTAGGATAATTTTAAAAATACATTTTTATATCCCTCTGTTGGACTCTTTTTTACATTTTCAATTTTCTGTTCTCTTGTAAATTTTATTTCCATAATAAACCATTTGCAGAGTTTCACTGCTGGAAAACTCTGTTCATGGTTTAGCCCGGCATCTCTCGGCCTGTCTCGGAGGGGAGTCCCCGGATGGGGGTCCGCCGCTGGGTTCACTGCCTGGGTGGGCCCGCGTGGCCTGCGTGGCCTGCTCTCTCAGTTCCCAGTCATTAGCTGGGGGCGGGTCTGGGAGCGGGTCGCGTGGGGGGTGGGCTTACCCAGGCAACCATTGCTGGGCCCCTGTAGCACAACGACCTCACAAGGTTCCTCCTCAGCCAAGCCAAGTCACTGGGGCAATCCATTTGGTGGAAAGGTTTTCTTGCGTTCACTGGGGGTGTGGGGACGCCGCTGTGTCCCGGCCCGGCCTTCTCTCCCACGCCTTATGTGGGCGGGGGGCCGGGGCGGGGGGCATCGGTGCTCTTCATCACTGGTCGAGGGCTGCCGGTTGGTTTAGAACAGTTTAGGTAGGCGATAGATTAGCTACAGCCTAAGGCTGACCTGTTATAGTGTTCAGGCAAAGATCAGACTAGAGCAGAGTAGGATAGGCCAGATTAGGCTGTAGACTAGCTAGATACTATGTCCCAGCTAGCTCTGGTTAATGCTTAGAGTAGTCAGTTGTCTGATCTCCCCCCCCCCCTCTCTTTCTCTTTCCCCCGCTCCTTTCCCTTCTTCCCCCTCCTGTTCCCCACTCTCCCACATTTCCCACTCCCCCCCCCGCCCCCTCTCTTTCCATGCTCTTCCCTCCCCCGCCGCCCCTTCCCACGTTCCCCCTGCTCTCCCTCCCCTGCACCCTCCCACCTCTCCTTCTCTGTTCTCTCCTCCTCCCTGTCCTCTCCCCTCTCTCACATTCCCCCTGCACTCCTTCCCCTACACCCCCCCACCTCTCCTTCTCTGCTCTCTCCTCCTCTCTGTCCTCTCGGGGGGGGGGGGGGGGGGGGGAGGGGGGGGGGGGGGGGGGGGAGGGGGCGGAGAGGTCTGTTCCCTCCCCCGCCTCCTCCTCCCGCGTTCCCCCAGCACCCTCCCACCTCTCCTTCTCTGTTCTCTCCTCCTCTCCCCCTGCACTTCTTCCCCTGCACCCTCCCACCTCTCCTTCTCTGTTCTCTCCTCCTCTCTGTCCTCTCTGGGGGGGGGGGGGGGGGGTGCATCCCCATCTCTCCTTCTCTCCTCCTCCACATTCCTATCTTCTCCCCACCTCCCCCCTCTCCTCCGTCTATATTGCTCATTCTCTCCCCACCTCCTCCCTCCCCCTGCTCTCTTCTCCCCCACACCTCCCCTCCTTCCCCTCTCCTGCTCTCTCCTCTTGCTCCTTCCCCACCTCCTATACCCTCCCTACCCCATCACTCTCTCACATTCCCCCTGCTATTCTCCCTTCTTCTGCGCTCTCCTCTGCTCTCCCCTCATTCCTATATTTTCTATATTATCAATTGTTGTTCAATCAAAAATGTTATCTTTATTCTGTATATTCATGTTACTGTTGTGTCAGCTAGAATTAGCTAGACATACTTTCTGTGAAGCCCTCTGAGACATGCTTGTGAATTAGGGCTTTATAAATAAATTTGACTTGACTTGACTTGCTCCTATGCTGATTGTCAGTGGGGAGGAGGTGAGGTTGCCCACCCTCACCACCTGGCGGCGGTCTGTCAGGAAATCCAGGATCCAGTCGCACATTGCTGTGTTAAGTCCCAGGTCCTTGAGCTTGCATACCAGCCTGGAGGGTACTATGGTGTTGAATGCTGAGCTGTAGTCCACGAACAGCATTCTTACGTAGGTGTCCTTCCCCTCCAGGTGGGACAGGGCGGTGTGGAGCACGTGTGCTACTGCATCCGCTGTGCTCCTGTTGGGGCGGTATGCGAATTGTAGCGGGTCGTGGTCCGGGGGGAGTGTGGGGCGGATCTTTGATATGACCAGCTTTTCAAAGCACTTGCTGGCTATTGGCGTGAGGGCTATTGGGCGCCAGTCGTTGAGGCTGGTCACTTTCTGCTGCTTGGGAATGGGGATGATTGTCGCTGCTTTGAAGCAGGAGGGAACTCGTCGGAGGGAGAGAGATTGGTTGAAAATGTCTGTGTATACGCCTGCCAGCTGGTGGGCGCAGGCCTTGAGGACCCGCCCGGGGATGCCGTCCGGGCCGGCCGCCTTGCGAAGGTATTCACACCTATCTCGTTTGGAGCAGTTGTTCCGAAACAGAGAGCGTTTTCCCCCTTGGTGCGGTTCGTTTGGGGGAGTGTGAATCGCACTCGGATGCGGGACAAAACAAGCGGACCGAGATCGCCAAGAAAGGGGGGTCTCGGTCCGCTTTAAGCGAACTCTGTTGCGGTTCGTTTGTGGTGAGAACGTGATCCGACCTCGATCCGACACCCCTGGGAAACCCCTGGACTTGTGTCGAGATCCAAGATGGCAATGGCCGAAATGCTTACGTGAGGCGTCAAAAAACATAAGTCCAAAGACCAATGGGGGTCGCCCCCTACAGGCCATTCGAAATAATGCAGGTTTAAGTGCCATATTAGCTTCAATTAAGACAGAGCTACCCCCTGGATTTATGTGTGATGAATGGTTTACACTTTAGATTAGGGGATGCAGAAAGCCTTGTAAATGAATTGTTAATTATTTACACATCATTTATAACAGGTGAGGAACACTTAATTTACTAAAAGTTTATAGATGACTTACAACACATTTGTATATGTTAACATAACATTTATTAATCATCTACAAATGTATATTCATGTTTTGTAAGTGGTTAGTTCATTAACTAAAGGCTTATAAATGAACGTTATAATAAAGTGTTATGAAGCACTACTTGTCCTGTTAATTAAGGGCCATTAATTAATGCTTAATAAGCATTAACCAACCCTTACTTAATGCACATTAGTTAATGTTAATTAAGCATTATTAAGCATAAATTAACCCTTAATTAATGTACCCTTATTGTAAAGTGTTACCAGAATTTCTACATCGATACTGAAAATATTGATACTTGATTCAATTAAATTAATTTATTAAAGAAAGTTTCGCAGAGATAGGTCTGAAATGCACTCTTATTAACAACAGATTAAAAATTGACAAAGTGTACTGTAGGCTAAAAATTAAGCAAGGATAAACAATTTAACTAAGTAAGTGATTCACATATCGGCCCCTATCGTTGCATCGGCGCAGTTTCTAGGCCGAGCGGCAGGCGCAGATCAAAGCAGTGGGCGTGGAAAGGCGCACTTGATATCGTTGTGCTGGCGCTAGATGCAGCCCAAAGCATTACAACCACGCCTTTTAGGCGTAAAATTATGCACCGTCATGCTCATTGGATAAGTGCAATAAACGAATCGCACGCTTGCCTTTTTAGCTCCAATTCCAGTGATCCCGCAAAACCAGACGAAAGCCAAACGCTCTGCCCCCCCCCCCCCCTCCCTTCATCCAGCCTGTCTGTCTGCATTATAGGCTATTATTCCATATTATTATGCTTCTCAAACCAATCTAACTGCAGTTTCAATACTGCAAGCATGTAAATACGCTACACTATAGCAAGATCAAAGTGAAAATAATGTTCTATGCATCAGCTAGAAAAATATAGCCTATTAGATTGGTGAAAGTTTGTCCAGAAAGATATCATTTTCTCTCGCCTGCTGCAGGAAGGATGATGCACATAAATATACCCTACATTATGTCAAGTCATTGCATAAATGTGTTTTTATTGTAAAACTAAATGTGAAATAGGGCCAAGTTATTGGACGGACATCACAGTATAGCAGATGCCATTAGAAGCGCGTTCCGAAGCGCGTTCCGCTGTTACTTCTCTAAATCACGTTAACTCGACAAGGGGTATATATATGCCCAGGAGGACATATATGTTTCACATAGGGTGGTGTTTTCATTTCGAGGTTTTATTTGGTCCAATATTGAAATGTTGACAATGGCAGGCTGTGTTACCATTACACATTAATTTAGAACTACCTTTTATATCTATTTTGGCTCATTTGGTGGCTATTTAGTAGCGAAATGAAGAAACACAATGCATGCTGGGAACTCAGAGAGAGAGAGAGAGAAGGGTGACAGAGAAGAAGCAGTGAAGGCAAAGAATAGGCCTGCTTTTGAAAAGCGCAAAGCGCTAAATGTAGGCCAGCTCCCAAGATATGACTAGGCTGGTATTTAGCGCCGACACGCCCACTTTGGGACTGCGCCACGCCCATTCGGCCTAAAGCGCATTTGGCAGCCTAAAGCCTATTGCTATCTTGCCGAAACAGGCGCAAGGCACGTTTTTTTGCGGTTAAGGCCCGTAATAGCGCCGATGGCCTGTGGGAGAATAGAGCCCATCAAGCCTCAACATGGAGATGGTGACGCTCAGACAGTTTTCACTTCTTTATCACTATAGAGTCTGACTGCAGTGTGTAGGAAGGACTGCTGGAGGCGCTGTGTCCTGGCAGGCAGCACGGAGAGGGCCATGCTGTTTCTCATTTGCCTACCAGTACATTGGAGTCTGGTTGGAGGGAGAAGGTCATGTCACCCAGATGCTGGGCTTCCAGTTGCATAGTCTGATCTGATGGACTTTTTTTTTTTTTTTCATTTTCAATACCACGCAGGGGGGTGACAACACATCAAGAGGCATACAAAATAAACAATAATCTAGGCTTGATATAATTCATTAAAAACTTTTCACTTACACAGCAGATTACACCTGCTCATCAGCTTATCAGAACACTTTGAGCTTGTTGAAGCAACAGATACCCACCAATGGCAGGGAGGGAGAAATCAGTAGTATGTTTGATTTTTCATTAAGAGAAAGCACTGTTGATATTGATACTGTTGCAAATGAGTATTGTATCCATTTAACAATTTTAGTATTGATTTTTATCGATACTATCGATACTTTTGACAACCCTACTCAATACCTGTATGGATCATAAATCCTGTAGACACTCAATAATTGAGCCAAGATAGCCTGATATTGCTGTTTGAGATCAGACGACACCAAATACATAAAATAAGGTCTTGTTTCTGACTGGGAAAGGGAGGAGGGGAAAAATAGTAAATTATCTCTTTAACCAAATCACACACATTTAGGTTATTCACATTTTTAGCCTGGTTCAGTTCCCTAACAATCATCAATAAAACCAGGATAACAAAAATCACCAACATCTCAAGTAAAATCTGCAGAATCAAATGCCGGGCCTTTTCATACAGAAGCAATACAGAAAGCAGACCGGATTATAGCAGACATTACTCACCCACTCAACAGCCAGTGTGAATGGCCAAGACAACAGCAAACAGAAGTTACAACAATACAACACAAAACCACAAAATACAATTACAAGGAATACATGCAAATATACAAATTGCACAGTGTACAATCTCAAATAAAACAGCTACAAACTTCAGTTTTTAAAGACTGCAGCCGACTTTTAAACCCATCCAGAGGCATGAGGCGACCCAGGTTTGCATCTTTCTGGAGATGATTCCAGGACCAAGGAGCATAATAACTAAAAGCAGACTTCCCACATAAGCGCGAGGAACATTGAAACATACTCAACTCTGCACTATTGCTCTGCTAACAATGAAATCATTATTTAGGAATTATAGTAAAATATAAATGTCTGTACAGTATATACTCAGTGACAGAATGCAATCCTTTGATCTGAAACACTGCAATTCCATATTGCTCAATGACCTTCAGAAAGGCTCAAAACAGTGAACAGAATGAAGTGTAAAAACACCTTACGGCGGCTAAATTATGACTCCTCCCCCCCTTTGTGGTTTATATAAGCAAATCGTATGACTGACGATTTGGACGACATCTCTCCAGCCACCTTGTTGACCTGTGTTGGCTTCATTTGTGCATGAACATGAGGGGAGTGGCTACAGCGTATATTTTTTACACCCAATCACAGTTAAAATATATACAAAGGGAAGTAATGATGTCACTGCAGTCGCTGCTTGCCCGAGGGCGAGACAAGACCAAGACCGATGGAGGGCGAGTCCGGGACAAGACCGAGACCATCAAAATGTAGTCTAGACCGGTCTCGAGACCAAGACCGGTCTAGAGTACTCCAACACTACTCAGCATACACTGCTATGACAGTAATCACCTTTTTAGTTCATCACCTGTACATGTTACAATGAAACTAGAAAATTGGTAGTTTTGACACTCCTTATTGATTAGTCAATGAAGTTTATATGATGCCTGTTTTTTGCAACAAGTAGTAATACCATACATAAAAGAAAAACAGTGTATATAAAGCAGAATACACCATGTACCATATTAACCTGAATCTGGATTTTAACGTTCCTTTAACATATTTTTCATGATCATTTTGTTGAAAAGAAAAAGGTAAAGAGACATAGTTACTGGGCTTTTTTCACAGACAGGGAGTTTGTCTAAGTCTTCTCTCAGGCTAAATTTCTAGGGTGGAGACACTGGAGACAATGTGCAGAGGGCGCAACATGTGGGGTTTATGACATCACTGATGATGTCATGATGTGCGTCACAAATCACTGATGATGTCACTGTTGTAGCACGCGCACTCGATTTCAAGGGTGGAGACTGGAGACGATGGGTCATGTGGGATTTATGACATCACTTTTGTGTCAAACGTGAGGAACACCGCCCGGCCGCAAAATTGTGACTAACACCGCCCGCCGTACAGCTCAATTTCTAGGGCGGAGACTCTGGGGTGCAACATGTTGTGGGATTTATGACATCACTGATGATGTCACCCATGTACTCCCTTGTCCTATGTGTGTGTATATATTTATAGTTTATATTTATTTATTAGAATGCTATAACAGTTACCTGAGGGGGAGGGGATGTATGATCAGAGGGGCGGAGTTTTTACCTCCATCATTAAGACAGGGACTGAAGTATGGGTAGAGTTTCTCAGTGAAGGTGCAGCCAGTAAAGGAGTAGATAAGAGCTGCAGCATCTACGTCATAAAAGGAGACCAGACCCTCCTCATAATCCACAAACACCCCCACCTTCTGAGGCTTCGTCTTCAGAGAGAGGAGGACAGAAGGGTCAGCAGCAGCTGTGTACTCATTTTCATTCCTCAACCCTATAGCCCAGAAGCCATACCGTGGGCTCAGAGTGATCTCTCCCTTCCTGTTGATCGACCCTCTGGCCACTCCTACATCCCACTTAGTCTTCCCTTTAACCTGAACCTCATAGTAAACCCTTCCTGAAGAGAAGCTCTGCTTTCCTAAGACCATGGCAAAATAAGAAAATCTCTCTGGGTTATCTGGGAGATCCTTCCTTACATCACCAGCATATACTTGTTTCCCATCATCAGACAGGATGAGCTTGGCTTGTGCTGTATCAGGATTCAGAGTCACATCCACTGCATACTGCTGGGCCGTCTTCATCTCCATCTTTGTCAGAGGGATGAAGTGATGTATGATCAGAGGGGCAGAGTTTTTACCTCCATTATTAAGATAGGGACTGAAGTATGGGTAGAGTTTCTCAGTGAAGGTGCAGCCAGTAAAGGAGTAGATAAGAGCTGCAGCATCTACGTCATAAAAGGAGACCAGACCCTCCTCATAATCCACAAACACCCCCACCTTCTGAGGCTTCGTCTTCAGAGAGAGGAGGACAGAAGGATCAGCAAGAGCTTTGTACTCATTTTCATTCCTCAACCATATAGTCCAGTAGCCATTCCGTGGGCTCAGAGTGATCTTTCCCGTCCTGTTATTCGACCCTCTGGCCACTCCTACATCCCAGTCAGTCTTCCCTTTAACCTGAACCTCGTAGTAAAACCTTCCTGAAGAGAAGCTCTGCTTTCCTAAGACACTGACACAAGGAGCAAATCTCTCTGGGTTCTCTGGGAAATCCTTCCTTACATCACCATGATATACTTGTTTCCCATCATCAGACAGAATGAGCCAGGCGTTTGCTGTATCAGGATTCAGAGTCACATCCACTGCATACTGCTGGGCCGTCTTCATCTCCATCTTTGTCAGAGGGCTGAAGTGATGTATGATGATGGCGCCAATCATGATCATGATCATGATTATTATCGAGTAGTAGGTGAAGGTCTTCTTTCCTTCACATTTCCTTTTGAAGCGTTTTCTAAAAATCACAATCGCATTAAAAAGTGCATTTACATTAAAAAGTCATTCACGTTTGTGAAGATAAGATTATCCTGCTGAACCCAAATTTGCGTCCCCATAACCTTTTGTTAACCACAGACCTTATTGTTTGCATTTAAGTGAAATCCACATTCTAAACCCCATTCACTTTTAGCCTGACGAACCCGGAAGTATACTTCCAGACTCATTCCTGCGGTTCTCTATTATTGTCTCATATTATTATACTGTTCAGTTTTCTTAAGGGTTCACTTCTATAAGTGACTTTGTGTGTTCCTGCCGAGATGTCTGTGGTGAAAATTGTGCATGTGCGGGGGAGAATTGTGTGTGGTGAGACTTGGGGAGCTTGAGCCAACAAGGAAGTGCAGTTTTCAACCCAATGTCAGTAACGTTACAAGTCACAAGTCTTCAACTGTAAGTCATTCCATTACAGCTGCGCTGCTGCTGTGTTTCTAGTGTGAAAAATGTGGGAGTTATTACGCACCAAACTTTTGGCAGATCGAAAAATAGGAGTTTATAGATTGTGCCTTGCTTTCAGCAAGCACAATAATTAACAATCCCTGAAGACAAAGACAAAGTGAATGGGGGGAAAACTCGCGCTTAGTGGCGAATCACGCCCAAACCATTTGACGAAACTCTTAGCAAAGTCATAGCACACCTGTCAATAATGAGCCACACATTTTGAGGTCTTGCATGTCTATGTAGTGTGAACAAGGTGCCAAACTTTTGGCAGATCGAAAAATAGGAGTTTATAGATTGTGCCTTGCTTTCAGCAAGCACAATAATTAACAATCCCTGAAGTCCAATGCTGCTCTGATTATTGAATGTGATGTTTTGAGAGAAGAAACTAAATAAAGTATCATGACTTCTTTCCACTGTTCAGTAGAATCAAATAATAACAAACTCATCTGTTTTCACTTCTTACCTTTGCTCAGTAGACTGCAGTCCATATTTGAACAGAGGAGGAAGATCTATAGACCGGTCACTGTCCGAGGACTCACAGCTGGCGTCTGCTGCCTCCTGCTGGATCCTGCTAAGGATTGATAAAACAGGGTGGTTGCAGTAAACATGTTAGAGAAGCAGGGTTTTGACCAGCAGGTTGCCAGTTTGAATCCCATTAGCAACTTTCAAAGTCAGAGTGAATGTAACTGTTTCTCCACACTGTACACCGGCCACCAATTAGACCTTGAGCAAAGATCTCAACCCCCAGACTGTTCTGGTAGCTGGCCCTTTACTACTGTGTGCAGGGACTCCTCTCTAATATTGATAATAATAATAATATATCTCCTCTCTAGTATATTGTTTTTATGTGTATATACTTAGGCCCTCTATTTTGGCCTTCTTATTCATGCTATTCATGCACGGTAGCATGCGTTCCGGAGTTATGGTGGTTTTTGTGAAATATGCCCCACGCACAGAAGTTTGGAAGTGGATTATATCGCAACGGTGCTGTCTTTTCAAAAACCGCCAAATCAGTGTTTGGTAGCTCTAGAGCATATGGTTTCTGAGATACAGTTAATTTAATGCAAGATTTGGCCAGATTTATCGAAACCCCATGCAAGTCAATGGGGAAAGAAATGGCGCTTAATCACAAATAGCGCCCAGACCGCTCGATGAAACGCTTAGCAAAGTCATAGCGTACCTGTCATCAATGAGCCGCACGTTTTGAGGTCTTGCATGTCTATGTAGTGTGAAAAATGTGGGAGTTATTACGCGCCAAACTTTTGGCAGATCGAAAAATAGGAGTTTATAGATGCTTTTATGCTTTCAGCAAGCACAATAATAAGTGCAAAGGTTTTCATAGGTTGTGCCGTGCTTTCAGCAAGCACAATAATAAAGATAACTGCATGCGTGCAAGTGTCAAGTGTCGATACAAGAAGTAAGGTTGGACATAATCACAATGAAACGGCACTTCATCCCGCCCTTCAAAATAAAATAACAAATTATTTCTACCCAGACTGCTTCCTTTGCCTTCAGTGAAAATCTGAAAGATCAAATCCAGAAAGAAAATCATAGCTGCTGCGCAGCAATGGGTCGTGGCCGGGCAAGTCTCAAGTCTTTTTTGCTATAGTCCAAGTCACGTCTCAAGTCTTTAGTCACAAGTCCAAGTCAAGTCTTATGGATGAGCTTTCTATCATCTGCTGCATGCAATCCAGTCTGCTTAGATTAGAACACTGCCGTTCATGACAGGGCTGGGGCAGAAGGCAGCAGGTTAAGTACATGGCAGTTGAACATAGAAGCGGAGAGAGTAGGGACAGTGGAGGCAGAGAGAGATAGACTGAAAAATTGCTTATTTATACTTTGGCATGTATGACATCACCGATGACATGACAGCAACAACTATGACATCACCGACCCAGTCTGCTCAGCCAGGAAGGATGACATAATCACTGATGACATCATTGATGACATCATCACTGATGATGTCACTGATGACGTTATTGCTCAAGTGACATCACATCATTAGGTAATTAGGGCAATTACGATGCTGTTTAGGCTATACATGAGGGCAGAATTCAAAATATTGTCAAAAATTCAGTTTTTGAGATACAATTCTTAGATTTTGCAAACTTCAAATACTCTGAAAGTAAAATCTTGTGCATTTTTTTCGTGGAGATTCAAGCTTTATTTAGCAAGAATTTGCATTAGCTGTTTAAAGTACCATTTACAGTAAAACATTTTGTCAATTTTAAATCAAACAAAAATCTGTTTGATACTTTTGTGGAGGACAGTCTAATGATGCAGATGCTGGAGTTTGGTGTCGTTTGAAGAAAAAATGTGGGAGGAGTAGGGTTTAATTAGTTTTAAAGTTTTTGCAGTTTTGCGGTCTTTAGACTTCATAATTGGCCATAGGTTGCAGTGTACAAAAGTGTCTCCTCACTTGGGCGCACATTTCACTGAAAGTTGCAAAGCCGTAGCATGTAAGCCTGATTTGTTATGTTTTTTCAAAGTTTGGAACTTTAGATGGTCGCTGTAGCGCCACCATCAGGATTATTGGCGTCAAATTCACGTCAACTTAGTTTGGCATGGGACTGGACCTTTGTGCAAAGTTTGGTTTATTTTCATGCATAGGAAGTCTAACTTCCTAGGAGGAGGAGGAGGAGGAGGAGGAGGAAGCCCATTTTCATAGTCTCACAGGGGACATCAAATGTGGTAACGGCAAGCTATGTTTGTCAGAATCTAACGACATGTAGGACAGAGTACAGAGTGACTGAGTCAACTCATCAGCTCAGTGTGGAGGCTGCAGGACAGAGTGACTGAGTCAACTCATCAGCTCAGTGTGGAGGCTGTAGGACAGAGTACAGAGTGCCTATCAGCTCAGAGTACATCCCTGCAGACCTGTAGCAAGTTTGGTTAGGATCGGATGATGCGTTCCGGAGTTATGGCGATCTTTGTGAAATAAGCCCCACCCACAGAAGTTTGTAAGTGGATTATATCGCAACTAGGGATGGGCATTTCTAGCAAAAACACTATTCGAAATTCGCTGGCCAAAGTCGACTTTTAATCGAAATTCGAAAATAAAAATAAAAATGTAAAAAAATAATTAATTAATTAATTAATTAACTCATTGAGTGCCAGCCACTTTTGGAAAACGGATGCTCCCAGTGCCAGCCCTTTCAGAGCGTTTTCAGTGATTTCTCAAGACCCACAGAATATTGTGTGATATTACTATGTAAACACCGAACACGCCCAAAGAACGATGAGACTATCTTGTATCATCAGCAAAAAAAAGTTTATTGATATCATTTTCCGTTCTTTAGTTATCAGCAGTAGAAGATAGGTTGGTTTAAGCAAAAACAGACATTTCAAACTAGAAGCTGAGATAATGAGCCTTTTGTGAAATGAAGCATTTCAAGCACATCACTGACTCTGAAGCTAATATTTTCTGATGTAGTGACACCTCAAAAATAATTTCCTTCAATAAAACAAGTGAAAACAAAGGAATTTTGATGGCAAAATAATATTTTTTAGCTGCAACCAGCAGCGCTGGCCCCTGCGTGCGCAGACCCTACACCTTCTTGCTGGTCCTGATTTACTGCTGGTGGGCGCCATCAGGTATTCCAGCTTGTGTTTGCCAATCTGTCCATCGAGCCTGCTGTCTGGGTGGGTGTTGTGTGGTGCCCTGCGTGCCCCACCCCCCTCGGCTGCAGGCTCCTCCTCCGTGGGAGTGTCTCTGGTGGCTCTGCTCGGGTCTCTGCTGCCTGCTTCAGGCGACGGATCTTTGCATGCTGGAGCTGGCAGAAACTCACCCCCACACTAACACACAGCCTGCATGCCGTTGCTGGCAGAGACTCATCCCCACACTGACACACAGCCTGTATGCTGGAGCTTGGAGAACAGTGCAGTCTTTTCAAAAACCGCCAAATCAGGGTTGTGCAGGACAGTCCACACATGATGTGTGCTTTGGTTTGGTGAAGTTGGACAAAATCTGAAGGAGGAATCGCAAAAAAGGGGTTTTGGACATAATTCAAAATGGCAGAAAATCTCGTCTGATGGAAATGGGCGTGGCCTATATCAGTAGATGTGGAAGGACCCAATGAATCCAGAACAACAGTTCAAAAGTGATGGACCAAAATGTAAAGAGGGCTGTTATAGTGCCGCCATCAGGTCAATTGGTGTAATTTTGTCATGGATAGTAAAAGCCCCCTCTGTGAACCGCCCTACCAAGTTTGGTCACTCGGCGTCCTATGGTTTCTGAGATACAGCTAATTTAATGCAAGATTTTATCAGATTAATCGAAACCCCATGCAAGTCAACGGGGGGAAAAATGGCACTTAATCGCGAATAGCACCCAGACCGCTCAATGAAACTCTTAGCAAAGTCATCGCATACCTGTCATCAATGAGCCGCACGAAAAATGTGGGAGTTATTACGCGCCAAACTTTTGGCAGATTGAAAAATAGGAGTTTATAGATTGTGCCTTGCTTTCACACAATAGTGGCACAATAATAACAACAACAACAAGAACATTCATAATCATGCCATTACATAAACATAAGGGTTTATTAAAGTGTAACCTACCCCCAAAACACTTTTTTTCAGCTTTTAACCAATATATATGACTTTGGGGGTGGTGTGTGAAGAATTCTGGTCAGAATTTCCACATTTGAGACCAAACTGTTACCATTGTCCCATTTGTATCATTTTCAGCTGCATAAGTGCCATCTATGGGTTGAACACTGCTTTTTTTGTGCCCTCAAATGAATGGGATATTTGGTACATCCTGACGTCACGGTGGAGTTAGCATGTGCATCTCGGTGCATCTCCAAAGCCTATACAACTAGGCAAGATGGAAAAACACTAAGGAGCCCTAACTTAGTTCACATTGGGGCAATGGACCCCCATATGATGAGATTTGGTCTCTCAGATGCAAATCTGTTTTTTTTTTGTTTTTTTTATGTAGCCGAGATATGATTTTGTCCAGAATTCCATATATATTAGGTTGAGAGATAACAGAGAATCCTGGAATCCTCTCAAGGACCACTGGTGGTCACCGGACCACACATTGAGAACCACTCAACCACTTTGATTGTGCAGAGAGGAGAGAGAGGAGGACTCGTCTGTCCCCTTTTTTCACAAAAGCAGCCTACAGCCTAAGATGTATTTTCCTGGTTCACTTTTGACGGGGAGGAGAAGGCAGCTGAAGTGACAGTGACACTCACCTCTGACTTATAGGCTACTCAGCAGCAGCTGTCGGAGGTGAGTGTCAGTGCAGCTCTGCCCCTGTCTGTGACAAGCGGCTTGTCCAGTCGTATGCAGCGGTTCGCGCAAACAGATGCGGGATTCCCGCAATCCTGTACCCAATTTCAGACACTGATTGTGCAGAAAAGGGGGGGGCGCCTGGGCGCACACCAGCGATTTTTGTTTGTGTTTGTTGTTGTTTTGTGAGGGCTACAGCCGAACTGGCGCCACAGGCAGGAGGCTGTTTCGCCTGTAACTACTGTAGGGTGAGCAGCAGGGGCCTGAGGAGGAGGGAGGGGGAGAATGGCCCGCTGCGGCTCTGCTCTGCGCTCGTGAGGAAAAAGCAGAAGTGCACTACACTTTTTGACAAGAATCACGAAAAAGGGAGAAACGAAAATTAAAAAGGGACTTCATGGCGGTGTAGAGGACAAGTTAGGCCTTGGCCACACTGATCCGTGGTGTCTGTCCGTGTGCGTTCATTTCTCTGTTCCTTTTTTGGAACTGAGAAGATGCAATGTAGGATCGAAACGTTGTCAATTTATCTTTTGTCCTCATGCAGCTTGGGGGGACTGCCCCCTAGTCCGACACCTCACGAGACCGACACCTCATGGTTTTGGGTTAGGGTCTGGGGGAGGTTAGGTTTAGGCGTGGGGGTGGGAGAGGTTAGGTTTTGGGTTAGGGTCTGGGGGAGGTTAGGTTTAGGGTTAGTGAAAAACGGGGAATATAGACATGATCCCCTGTCCAATGCCTCTTTTTTCGGACTCGTGAGGTGTCGGACTCGTGAGGTATCGGACTAGTGCCATGGCACCCAGCTTGGAGTAGTGTGCAGGCTCTACCTCCGTTTACTGACCAAATTTAGTGACCCAAGTTTAAAAGGAAAGCACATTCGCAATCACATAAAACCCCTTGGATGATTTTGCATGCATTCAGGTTCTGAATGGTTTACATAATGAATGCTTCTGCATATAGACGGTTTTAACTTGACAACAAAAACATTCTAAATTGAACCCCCGCTCACTTCCTGTTGCAGTGTTTGCTATGGACATAAAAGAAAAAAAAACATTCAAGTGCAGGACTGACCATTCTGTGAAACCTGTCTATACAGCTGAGCAGCGAAAACAAAAGTAACGATGTCGAGTGAATATTTCTGCAGTTTGCCGAATGCTGAGAAAAAGGAAGTGCTGTGGGGTTGCGCTCTGGTGAAAACTGTCTATACTGCCTGGGCCTCATGCAGCAACATTCTCTTACATTTATTTATTTATTTATTTATTTATTTATTTATTTACATCACTGTAAACATGCCAAACAGAATTTTTTAAGTCAGATTGCACACGGCAACTGAACTATAGGCCTATTTCACAAACATGGCCGCTACCCCGGAATTTGTTAATGCACACTTCCGCTTTCTCTGCTCGCTGTATTTCTCCATTAACTCATTCACCGCCAGTTTAGGACTGCCAATATTTAGCACAGGCCAAAGATTTTCATAATTGTTGGTCATCTTTCAAGACCCACAGTAAATTATCTATTAGCACCAGAGTGATTTGCAATACCTCAAAATGAAGATGTACGTCTCTGGGTTCACCAGGAAAAAAAAAGTGAGCTTTTAGCATGTTCTGTACTCTACTTATAGCCATTTATATACACCCTGTTTTCTACCCAAAAGGTCTTCCTGAGAAAATAAACAGGAGAAAAGGCAATTTTTGTAAAAGGGCACAATCTCAGGCAGAACTCACTCTCAATTCTTTTATTTTGAACTGTATTGACATCAGACATGTAAATATTATTCGTTAGGACACAAATGACAAAAAAAAATATATATATATATATATATACACATGAAGTGCTTTTTTTTTTACATTCAACAATACAGTTTACTCGGTGTGAGTGAGTGTGCAGACAGACAGACAGACAGACAGACAGACAGACAGACACACCGACAGACAGACAGACAGACAGACAGACAGACAGACACACACACACACACACACACACACACACACACACACACACACACACACACACACACACACGATCCCCCTTTTAGATTTCTAACCCCACATAGGATAAGCAATAACCACGCCCTGTGGCGCTGGGATTGGCCAGGAGCAACACTGGAGGGCACGCAGCCCAGCGATTTCATGAACCAACTGAATAGCTCTTGAGAAAGGACAGCGGGCTGCTGTGACTGCCGCCGCTTCTGCCTTGTGCCTTGCTGTTGTGTGTTTATTTTGTTTATGTTCTGGTCCACCCGTCCTCGTCCATGTCTCCCTGTCATATCCTCCCTGAAATCGTTCCCGTTTTCCCCTCGGCTATTCAACACGTCCTCACCGCCCTCGCAAACTGATCGATCATTTCCTCATTCCTCCGATGATCAAACACATCTCTTGATTACTTTCTCCCGTTTTCTCCGGGCTGGCACAGAGGAAGGCGACTCCAGAGTCCCCACTCCAGCTCGTGCAGCGCGCCGAGGCGCGTTTCAATGGCGTTTCTCCTGTCTGCACAAGGAAGCGTTACCCGTTTTCTGCTTTTCCTCTTGCTCAATTTCAAAACAACAGCTGCGGTATGTGTTTGTTCACGTGTTGTCTTAGATGGTAGGGACATGATACTATGTCAGAGGCTGGGTAAGTGTTTGAAATACGCCCTGCAGTAATAAAAACAAAAACACGTCAAACACGTCATTGGCGGGGAGGGCTATTTCTGATAACACGTCAAAGACGTCATTGGCGGTGAATGAGTTAATTCGCCGTGATCCGATAACAATCGCTCAGTGTGAAAGCACTCAGGCATGTACTGTGTTTGTTGATATTCAAAGAAGAAACCGCATTATTGATCATTTCATGGGTTACCATGGTAACGGCTAATATGCTAGGTCTTAAATACCTACGTTACAACAGCAGGCTGTCAACGAAATAACTGGAGAAATTAGCGTTAAAATACACCAGACACAAACGGCAAGAAGTGGCTGTGATGTGGATTAAACTGTGGATGATAATGGATTGTCGTATATTCCTTTATCACTGGGAACTGCTAATCTTACAGTTCAAAGGTCATGAGCTGGGACGGTGACGTGAGCCTGAGCAGCCCCGACCTCAAAAATCCAAGATGGCTGCGCCGCACAACAACAGTAGTATAATCATAGTAAATGTTGTTTATTAGCACTTCTGTCTTGTTTGTGTCTCATTAAATCAGCGGTACACACAGCACTGCCTAACTTCTATCTGTGTGGACATGAGGCTGCAGTGTTTGTATGCGCGAAATGCCTTGTTAATGTGCTTGCTGAAAGCAAGGCACAATCTATGAAATCCGCCATACTTATAATATACCGGGTATATATCTGCCACAAAAGTTTGGCGTGTAATAACTCCGACATCTTACATAGACATGCCAGACCTCAAAATGAGCGGCTCATTGAGGACATGTATGCTATGACTTTGCTAAGGGTTTCGTCAAGCGGTTCGCTATTCGCGATTAAGCGCAAATTTTTTCCCATTCACTTGAATGGGGTTTCGAAAAATCTTGCATTAAATTAGCTGTATCTCAGAAACCATATGCCCGAAAACTACCAAACTTGGAAGGGAAGTGCACAGAGGGGCCTTTACCATCCCCGAAAAAATTACACCAATTGACCAGATAGTGGCGCTATAACAGCCCTCTTTACGTTTTGGTCCATAACTTTTGAACCGTAGCGTCCACAATCACACTTATGTTTTCTGTGGATTCCTTGGGACTTTCCGCATCTACTCATCTAGACCACGCCCATTTCCATCTGACTAGATTTTCCGCAATTTTGAATTTAGACCAAAACAGATTTTTTTGCGATCCCTCCTTGAAATGTTGTCCAGTCTTCACCAAACCAAAGCACACATCATGTGTGGACTGTCCTGCATAACACTGATCACCCGCTTCTACTCACATAGGCCCGCCCATAACTACTTAGTCCCCCTAGCTGCATGGGCAGGGACCTTGCAAGGCAGGCGGTGCATGGCAAGCACAATTACATTTTTGGTAGGAAATGTAGATATTCTAGTTATCTAGCATGGCTAGTGACTGGATCTGACCAGTGAACAGTGAACTTCCCAGCTCAAGTTTTCTGCAAATGGAACGCTAACAAAACGGATGTGACGTCATTTAGTCTCCACATCCCAGTTATTTTGCGATAAAGGAACGCACGATTGTTGCAGCTGGCAATTGGCAGAGTGAGTGCACGATAGCATGTTGCTTCTACTTGCCAACGAATTAAACGTTACACAAACTTGACAACCTAATGGTGATGTTTGCAATACAAAGCAGCGTCAAGCATAATGCTATAAGTTCTGTTACGTGTTAGTAGTCAAGTGTCAATTTCTAACATGTTAAGGTGAATGTGCCACTTTTAAATGTTTATTTAATGACACATGAGGGCATTTAACTCACTAGCGCTATTCGATGTATGTATTTTAAAGACTCTAAGTGAGCTTACCAACCAAACAGCTTTCCTTGGTATGTATATTAATGTACGACTGGCAGGCTTTAACGTTATAGACATTCACCTTACTAATACGTTATAAATTGACAAAGGCCTTCAGTTGGGAGCCGTGACGAGAGAAAAAAATTGTGGTGAATGTTGCTGAAATAATAAATGATATTTAGCTCACATGTTGATCTCATGTTCCTCTGTAGCAAGGGTCTGAAAGGGGCTCTCCTGATAAAAAATCAGGACAGATCATTTAAAATGGTTAGAGAAAGAACAACAATCTGCTTTTAGTGAAGGATACATATTTACACAGGATTTAAGAATCGCTTGTGCCCTAATCCAGAGTGAGAATACAGACGCCTAATTCAAATGTTAAAATAATATTATGGCCAATCCACATAGTGACAGTAGAGACATCAGGCTACACCACATCAGACCTACAGGTGCATCATAACGACACCATTCACATCTACATCAACCAGTCTACATCAATTAGTGAAAAGATTTATTGAGAATAGGCCTGTGTAACATGTGTGCTCCTCAGTCCCTGTGTTCTTTATCTAAATAATATTCTGCATATTATTAGACTTGAGACAGAAACATTTTAGAAATGTCTGTTGTGTTTATATAAAGGGTTGAAAGTTAAGCGGTAAGCTTACCGGTGTGAGTTTCGGCCATTATTTGCGAACCAGTCCACAGGCAACAGCAGGGAAAAGATCGTTTTCACTGTCAGCTGATGGGCTGATGGGGAGCTTGTCTTTATTTAAGATCCCCATTAGCTACAGCAGAGCTGCAGCTATTCTTCCTGGGGGCTGGAAAAGAGAGGGAGAGGAATAATGAATGAGTGAATGAAAACAAAGAGTCTTCCTGTCTGAACGTACCCTCAGCTTCATTTGTGATATGTCTCTGAAAAAATACAATAATCCAACAAATAATGGGGCGGCTGTGGCTCAGGAGGGATAGTGGGTCGTCCACTAATCAGAAGATCAGTGGTTCGATCCCCGCCTCCTCCAGTCCGCGTGTCGAAGTGTCCTCTGCCAAGATACTGAACCACAAATTGCTCCCGATGGCAATGGGTGAATGTAGACATGTTGTAAAGCGAATTTGAGTGGTTGCTTACAAAAGCACTATATAAATGCAGTCCATTTGCCGTGAATACAGTCTAAGGGCCCTATCTTCGTACGGCGCTATCATTTGTGCGCCTCTTATTGCTATCTTCCCAGCATCTTAAGCTATCGTCTGCCTCCACCGTCCAGTTTTGCGCTGGGATGACACAGGTGTAGGCGTGGCCCAGGCGTGTCGGTGGACCTCTAGCCTATCATGTGTCTCGCACAAGTGTCATTTAGCGCTGTGGGGAAGATACCGTCGGTATGTTCCGAGCGCAAAGAGAGGTTTGGGCGGTGCCAGTTCCAAAATAGGCGTTCCAGCGCAAATGTGTTAGAAAAAGGGGCCTTGGGTGCTCTCAATTTTAACGCCAGCAAATAGCTGGTATTAGCGCAAACAACCCCAGTACGCCAGGCGTATGCCTGAGCGCAGACAGCATTCTCCGGCGCAGTGCAGGAAATCCTCGCTTGGATAGGCCCATTACGCACGGCTCACGCGCGGACACTCTTCCCTCCTCAGAATGCCACATTGATTTTCAACTAACCTACAGTGCAGAAAAAACATACCTTGATTTAACAATGAGAATTCGTTTGTCATGGATTTGTGCGAAAAGTGATTTGCGTTTTGAATTGGATTACCAGGGGTACGAGGGTCTGGCGGGGACGAAGTCTGTGTGTAGCGCGGGGAGGGGTGCTTTTAAGTGTTCGGCTAGTGTGCCATGTCCTGGAGGGGGGTCTCCCCGGAGAAGGTGCGAGCTAGGCCGGGTAGGCAGGCAGGGTGGGTCGGTGTACATAGAGGCAGTGAGGGCAGCGCTGTACAGTGTGCGGTCCCGTGGATCGAAATCAGTTTCTGGCAGCATATCACTGTCTGACACAACACCGGCCAGTAGGCTATACAGTAACCTCTCTCCCTGCAATTGCACCAAGCAATAGCTTGCTTAACACAAGTGGACAATTCTGGTATAGGCTATTGAAATAGGCTATAATTAAAATCTCACACATCCCTACCCTATTAAAGAAACTAATATTTTTAAATGTGTATGTTATAGCCTATATGAGCGAAACGACTAATTAAAAGGCTACTAATTACAAAAGCATCAATTTTCGTTAGGAATCCGAACTGGTTCCTCCTCCAATTCTCTCTTCCCTCTCTCGTTCTCTCCCCCCCTCTCTCTCTCTCTGACTCTCTCCCTCTCTCTTCTCTCTCTCTCTCTCACTCTGTCACTCTGCTTGCACTGAGTAAGAAAGAAGCTGCTGCTTGTTTAGAAAGGAGGGTTCAGGAAAAGGCTGTAACAGCAGGCTCCTCCACTATAGCAGGGGTTTTCAAAGTCTGAGACTGTGGGCCTCCCCCCAGACAAAGCTTGAGAAAGAGGGTCCCCCTCGCTCAATTCCTGGATGCCTATGAATTATGATTAATATATTATTTGATCCCATAGACACTCAACATTTGTGCCAAGATAAGCTGAGTTGTTTGACATACTTCAGACTACACCAAATACATAAAGGTCTGTCTGAAGGCATTTATTACTTTCTGTTTCTGACTCTAGGAAAGTGGAGGAAACTGTCAAATTCCCCCAAACTACTGTATCTCTGTAACCAAAGCACACACATTTAGGCTATTCTACTGTATGTCATCTCCTTTTAATAACTCATGTCATAACTAATGTCATATTTTTCACTTCCAATCACCGAACCATCGCCTCCTACTTTGAAAACCCCTGGTCTAGATGATAGAAGTTTGTGTTATATTGTTAGGTTTATACTTACCTCCTCCATGGCCCTCCATGCCCCTTCTCTCTCTCTCTCTCTCTCTCTCTCTGTCTCTGTGTGTGTCTCTCTCTCTGTGTCTCTCTGTCTCTCTGTCTCTTTCTCTCTCTCTCTATCTCTCTCTCTCTCTCTTTCTCTCTGTCTCTAGGCTTTTCCAGACACTCTCTGGCTGCCTCAGAAAGAAAGAGAGAAAGAGAGACAGAGACTTTCTATATTTATCTCGCTCTCTCTGTCTCCCCCTGTAACACTGAATTATAGGCTAATAGCACAACAAATTGTAGTAGCCTACATTTGAATGTCGACCCTGTTCACTAGTCCAGTGGTTCTCAAATTGGGGTCCTTGAGGGGGTTCCAGGGGGTCCCCAGCAAAAAGGGGGGTAATTTATTTTCCCTATAATTCCATTCATAAGTAACACAATGACTATTTTGTTCATGGGTTTTATACATTTTCTGTAATAAAACATCTAAAAGCATCAATCTTATTATCATATGGGGGATCGTGGGACAAAATCCTATCAAATGGGGGTCCGTGGTCTAATCTTTGTCACTTTAGGGGTCCTTCATGTGAAAAAGTTTGAGAACCACTGTATTAGACAACTGACTCACAGACTTCAAGTTCAAGTTTAAGTTCAAGTTTATTCGTATGTCCCAGAAGGGCACTTTGGGTTGCAGCAAGACACAAAAACAATGAAAACAGGCATAACATCACGCAACATCCTGGATAAAAATGTAAAAGGATAAAAACATAAACTTAAAGTGCAGACAAAGTTAAACACAATATAAGTACAAAGTAGCAGTTTATAGTGCCAGTGATCAAGTGCAAAGTGCAAGGCTATAGGCCAAGTGCCAAAGTGGTCGTTTTGTCACTCGTTATCTCACTCAGCAATACACAATTACAAAAGAAAAAAAAGCTCACATAGTACATATTGTATAAAAGAACATAGCAGACCAAAGGCCAAAGTGGTACTCTTTACAGCGCTACTCATTACAAGAAATAAAAAATGCTACAATACATATTGCATAAAAGAAAGCAGAAGCCCAAGGAATTGAATAAGAATAATGTTGTAAAAACACTCACGCCTCCTCATCCTCAGCCTGTTCACTAGACAACTGCCTCACATACTTTACAGTTGAATAAGAATAATGTTGTAAAAACACTAGGGGTGTCACGATACCCTCAGTTCACGATACGATATGATACACAATATTGGGTTCACGATAACTATACGATACGATATTTATTAATTTTTTACAAAACTTGAATAATGAAATACACAAAATGCAAAACAAATGCTGTTGTTGGAAATTGTTATAATAACTAGAAAACAACATGGAAGATAAGGCTTATACTGCAATATAATGTGTCACACTGTCACAAACTAAACATTTGTTGCATGGTAGGCCTAAAAGAAAAATAAACTATACAATCTATATCTTAAATAACTTATGCAGGCAACGAGCTGTGTATTGTGTAGCTATCTTCATATTTAATTGTCATCCTCTTAAGAGGATGATTCCTCTTCAATTAATTATCTGACTGCACTGTAGGCTATGCGTTGCGCAGCGTTAATTAACGATTGAAACGTACAATTAGACATGGTAATCGTAACATAGGCTACAATTAGATATTGTTTCGGGAGTACAGAGCTGCATATCGCCTAATGACAGATACATTAGACGCATTCAGAGGGAAATTAGGCTATAGCCTACTATTATTAACTGCCCAGCAAACATTTTCACGTATAACGACCGTCTGCTGCACGTCAAACCACTACATCTAGTCAGGGTCTAATTATATATTCTGAATGGAAATCTTAGCGACGTAATTCCTCTACTTCCCCACAACGTGTCCAGATTCAACGATTTTTGAAAGACAAAAGATCGCACCTCATGCGGGATTCGATCCTGCGACGCCCGCTTCGCAGTCATGTGTCTTATCCATTAGGCCACCGAATTAGTTACAAATGCTACGGATTTGGTCATATATAGAGATACTTAACATTGAGCACTTAGCATTTTTGACGGTCCCGACTGGAAGTTGCGTTGATAGGCTAGCTGCCTCGCTAATTCTGTTTCATGATTTCAACCAGCGATGAGACAGGTATATTTATATAATTTACGATAATATAACCAACGTGACTTTAGCAGACAGCATAGCACATCCAAAACCCACAACACTGCGTTTAGTTACGGCAAGAGAAATGGGACAACAGGTGGAGTGCATGTCACACTGTGAGTATCTGATCACACAACAGGTAAATTGTCAATCAAATGTCATTTTATTCAACAAAAACACAAAAGACACCTACATGTGGTGTTTTCAAAGCAATATGAGGTCAATATTTTTTGTTTTGAAGTGACAGTCTAAACGTTACTTTGGAGGAATGTGGAGAGAACGTCAGACTTAGATGGTAGATGCCAAACCACAATTCTATCGTCTGGTGATGTCGCGGTCATGACGATGTTTGCTGGGTGCTTACCCGACATGTTGTGCCCGTGGAAACAATGGCAGGAACTAGTTCATTTCAGACTACTGTAGTCTTTAGAGATGAGGGGAGACATCTCGCCTGCCACGGACCGGCGGGGTCTCCCTGTCAGAGTGTCCGTCCGTGCCTCTGCCAGTGCAGGCGGCAGACACACAGACACACACTGAAACACACGGTCCGCATGGAGTTAACCGCACGGGGAAACGTGAATAAGTGTTGCGCAAACTTCGCCAGCAATGCATTAGTCTATAAATAGCGCATTTAATCTTGTCGGTTATTTAATGAGCGTCGGTTTAGTCCCCATTTCAAGCAAAGTAATGAAAAAGATAGAGAGAATTCAGATCAGTGCCAAAACTCGGCATGACACCGGCCCGTCAGTGCAGAATGTTCAGAGGTTCTTTTTCTCGGGATATAGTTTTTCATCTCCACCATATCGTCACATTTTGATATCGCGCAATTTCGTGGGACGAAATATCACCCTCCCTTGTCCTCAGCCTCAGCCTGTTCACTAGACAACTGACTCACACAGACTTTACAGTTGAATAAGAATAATGTTGTAAAAACACTCACCCTGCCTCTATGGCCCATTTCCACCGCTGGTATCAACGCGGCCCCGCCCAGCTCGTCTCGCTTTTTTGTCTCATATCGCCCTCAGCCCATGTTGTCCTGCTGTGTCTAAAATGGCGTCTGTCTGAACTAACTGCGACACATTTAACTTTCACTTTCACTTTGTTTGCTCCGCCTGGAGAACTGACATTTGATCTATTTTGCACCGGTTCTCAACCTGTGGTATGGTTACCACAGGTGGTACGTACGGTGCTCCCTCCCTAGCTGTCTGTAGAGCCTGATCATTTCTGATGTGGTAGCTATGGGGGCATACAGTGATATAATAATCAATGCATAGAATATTGAATTTTGGCACACTGTTGTGATAGGGGAACAACTCATCTCTGCTGCAGTGTGGAACACAACGTTTCTCTGCAAGTTACTTGTTGCCTCTAACCTCGTCAGAAATAGGCCAGAAACGGGTCCCAGACTGCAGAATTTCTTAAAGGAACACTCCGCCCATTTTCAACCAGCTTTGTATCATTAGAACATCAGTAGTATATCAGAAAACTGTAAACGGTTTTTAAGTCTGTCATTTAATTTGACAGTTATTGAGTGTTAAAGTGTGGCACACTAACTCAAATGAATAACTCATTAACTCAAATCAACCCTCAATAACTGTCAAACTAGCTGAATGATGAACAGTTTGACAGTTATTGAGAGTTGATTTGAGTTAATGAGTTATTAATTTGAGTTAGTGTGGACCAGTGATGTCACTGGTCCACACTTTAACACTCAATAACTGTCAAATTAAATGACAGACTTCAAAACAGTTTACAGTTTTCTGATATACTACTGATGTTCTAATGATACAAAGCTGGTTGAAAATGGGCGGAGTGTTCCTTTAAGTGAATTAGTCCTCAGGAACCGGAGTCTCCATACATATAGCTAACCGATACCATGTCCGTCAGCCACAGGGGTGCAGCTCCGGTCCCGTTCAGTGAAGCCGCTGCATGTTAGATCGCTGCTCTGGCGGCTGTAGCCAGGCCCGTATCTAGCTATGAGGATAGGGAGTCCGGACCTCCCCTAATATTTCAGAGAAAAAAATAAAAAAAGCTCCATGGAAAAGCGTTCTATTTAATTTCAGTGGGCCAACAGATGATGACTGACTGATTGCAGAAGCCAAAGTATACTCACACAGAAAAGGTAATTCATGTTATTAGTATACACATATTACTGTTACAATTACACTTTGAATGATCATTATAACTTATGTTTGTTCTATTTAATTTCAGTGGGCCAACAGATGATGACTGACTGACTGACTGCAGAAGCCTAAGTACACTCACACACTCTCACATCCTTCTCATCCCTTCCGATTATTGTTTTTGGTCAATGACAATAAATACATGTTCTTGACAGCCAACAGGTCCCTCTGTATGTTTTTTTTATTATCGATGATGACTTTGTGTGTTGTGTATGGCTTGGGTTGTGTACCTGTGTTTGTAGGTGTCATTTTGATATGAATTTGGCTAAAACAGTTTGTGTTTCTTAGTTACAATTATGTTGACAGGAGAGCTGAGCAGGTGGTGACATGAAAGAGAATATACTGAATAATGACATCACAACAGTATAATCCTAATGTTGGTTTAGAATGATATATTCCTCTAAATATGGCTAAAAAAAGGTTAAAAAAAAACTTTTTTTATTTAAAGGAGGACTTACCCCCTAGATATGTATCAGAACAGTGATTTGAAAATACCTATGGAAAAAAACAAGAATTGACATATGCTGTTGTCTATACTATACTCTTTGGCTGTGTTCATTCAAGAACACTCAAGTCATAGAATTAACCATTTATTGCATAAATGAATATAATGCATACAATTATGTTTGGCGTTGAAGGCTCCGCTCTTAGAATTAATTTAATATTTAATTTAATATTTAATTAATTCTATTCTCCCTGAACTCGGCTCAGCAGCATGCTACGCCGAGCAGGGAGAGCAAGCAGAATCCCCCATGGGAATAAAATATTCCAGATACATTTAAACCATAGAAAGAGGGAGCCTAAAAGCAAGACATGGAAACATGTTCATTTTTTGAGCCATGCAGACTCCAGAGCTACAATACATGATAGCATTTGCATTTGATCTAAAAAGGTGGAGGTTGGGGTGGAGGTGGCAAAGCGTTGCCAGCAGCCGCACGATCCAGCAAGGATCCAGCAAAGTGGGGAACAGATCAGTGAGTGAGAGGCTGCCCTATTTAAACGGACCGCCTTGTTGTGAGAATGACTGTGATTGGAGAATTGGTTAAACGGTGAACCAAACAGAGGCTGTCAGCTGGTACAGCTGGGGCGTAGACTATGACATCATGTCTTGAATGAACTAACGCAGGCTTCATTTCATTCAAGAACACTCAAGTCATAGAATTAACCATTTATTGCATAAATGAATATAATGCATACAATTATGTTTGGCGTTGAAGGCTCCGCTCTTAGAATTAATTTAATATTTAATTTAATATTTAATTAATTCTATTCTCCCTGAACTCGGCTCAGCAGCATGCTACGCCGAGCAGGGAGAGCAAGCAGAATCCCCCAAACAACGGAACTCGACAACGCCAAGCATGAAACGCCCATGCGAATGCATCAGCCAGACTATAGAAGCTATGTGTAGCAGCAGCATGCTGCGGACCTCGGGTCACCTTGAAAAGAGATACACCGAGTAACTCAAAAGAGGCCCATACTATGATTAAGTGGATTACCTATGTGAGGCAGTATGCCGCTGCCGACCTTTCAATTAAATAGGATGTAAGCTTACAACCAAAGGTAATTCTAGTATTAGTGAACCATTTTAAGAGAAGCAGCATGGATGCTGCAGATAGGGGGAAGCAAGCCTTGCAACCCTGAGCCATGAGTGCAATGAGATAGGAGGAAGCAAGCCTGCGACCTTGAGCCATGAGTGCAATGAGATAGTGGGAAGAGACCCTGAGCTATGAGTGCAATGTTCTTTGTGCGAATGCATCAGCCAGACTATAGAAGCGATGTGTAGCAGCAGCTTGCTGCAGACCTCGGGTCACCTTGAAAAGGATACATGCATGCATCTTGAGAGGCCATACTACAGTACGATTAAATGAACTACCCATGTGTAGCAGCAGCATGCTGCGGACCTCGGATCACCTTGAAAAGAGATACAACCGAGTAACTCAAAAGAGGCCCATACTACGATTATATGAACTACCTATGTGTGGCAGTATGCCGCTGCCGACCTCACACTACATAACGTGGATGTAAACTTGCATCCAAGAGGTCATTCTACCAATATGTGAACAGCAGTATTTACTGAAAGTGAAGCAGCACGCCTGCTGCGACCTCAGCTGCGTCCCGCTTGGGAGAGAAGCAACTGCAACCCCTGAGGTCATAATACCTACGTCAGTACAATGAACCCAGCCAACCACTGTCCAATGCAGCAATTAACATAATGGCCGTCTCCTCAGGTGTTTAGAGCTCATGCCTGTTGAGCCGAGATGTCATTGACCGAATATGACGTTTGAATGGTGCAGAAAACCAATGTCCCATTGCTTTGAGAATAGATGCTGAGACATCTCAGCTGCAGAGGTAGACGTGCCAGTGCAGGAGTGAAGAGAGCAGCTGACGAGGGACTCCTCGTCATTTGCAGAGGAGACGGCAACGGGAGGTCGCCTTCCCTTCGAACTCAAGTCAGGAACAGAGTTAATCCTGCCCCACATCAGGATCTCATGCGGTATGAATCTTAGAGGATAGACAGATAAAGTATTAGTTTGAGAGATAACAGATGAGCCTTTAGCATCCCTGTCTGTTTAAAAATAAAGTGAATAAGAAAATTAGTATTTTGTCACTGGTTGGGACAGCAATGGAATATTTTATAATGTCAAATAAAATCAATCCCCCAAAACACACTTGCTTCCTGCTGGATCAGCGGCAGTACTGCACCAGCAGGTGCTACTTGCTGGAACAGCAGCAGTACTGCACCAGCAGGGTCATCCCAAGAGTAACCATACTGTATGCCTAGCCTAGCCTGTTGCATACCCTAAATGCACTTTACCTATGAGAAGCAACAAGCATTCTGCTATTCTCATTGGGTACTGAGAGCCTTTCTTGTTCAAGTGAGAGCTAAGCGAGCATGACCTACCCCTTGAATGAACATCGGAAAGACACAGCATCTTTATCCAAGAGAAATATTTTACACATTAAATGACTTTACCTATGAAGAGATAAGCCTGGCACAGATATAAGCTGAACACTTTCTCCGATGGCAGAACATAATGAGCTGCGATTTCCATATTAGATATTGAATGAAACTAAACTATAAACAATGAGCTGCATTTAATATATTTGATATTAATTAACTATACTCCATGTGCAGAAATACCAAGCTTAGCTTTCACTGAGGCGGCAGCCGGCATCCCGTCTTTGGCACTTCGCAATGCACGCTCTGGCTCATGGAACATCCTGAATTGAAAAGAGATTCTTAAATATCTTATTTCTTGCAACTGACAGCGATGACCGCAGATGAGAACCATGAATATCAACTGCTAATTGAATGTTTGTGATGATAGCCCTATTACCTATAATAATACTGAGAAAACTGACTTGACTTCCTCCTGATTGACAGCTGTCTTCAATGATTAAACATACAGAAAATAACTAAGGATAGAGGTCAGCGGCAGAGTCATGATTAACTTAAACCAAGATGGTTCTGAGAAGTTCCACTGTTTTATCCTATCCAGCAGAATCCCTTCTAACTTTAACATATGCTGGCCAAACAATGGCCTATAGATGTCCAAGTTACTTTACCAGCTTTGACCTTCATGACGGCATGCCATGATGTAACTAGTAAACAATAGCAAGGAGAGGAGCCATCCTCAACATGAATGTGTTCCAGCAGAATGGACTAGCCGCTAGCTTTGTTGTCGAATATCTTGTTCATACTCCTCAGGGAGGAGGACTCACCAGACAAGGAACTCTATAACAGACTGGCCGTCCCAAGATGGCGCGTGGAGAAATACAGGTCACCTACAGGTGTATCCCCTCCTATATGAGGAGACTCCTAAATGACAGTGGATTTAGGACTTTTAACATGAGATTTTAGTCTAGAATTGCAAAGTATCGTCTTTTAGCTTTATTTGATCTTACCGTTACAGCAAAATAGGTGACGATAAAGACAATTGATTTTACCGACCTCTAAAATCACTTTCAGCTAACCTAAACCTGCAGACTGACTTTGTTACGATTCTTGATATTATTTGCTTAGACAGATCAATGTACTAAAATGCTGTTGCCATACTCAGCAATATTAATTATCCCAAAATCCTTCTGGAGCTTAAACATGAATCACCCCTTACTTGTGTTGTAATATAAAACTGATGAGTTATACCTTAGAGTATTGAGCTTCTTGTGCTCAACACGCGCCCTTGCATCGGACTAACTGCCATAGCCCAAGATGTAAAGCTTATCGAGCTTCACGTGAAATTCAGCCGCACATATGCTTAGCAATCATCCTTACAAGAGCTTGGATGAAGCCGAGTGATTATTGAACTCCATAATCCTCACAATTATGTCTCACCAAAGGTTCATGCAGCTTTTTTTTTTTTTTTTAATTATTATTATTATTATTTATTTTTATTTTATTATAATATAAAAAAGTACCAACCAAATTTTATGGACTCAGACTATATCGACACATCTTAATTGTTACTGTAAATTCAATGTAAAATAAGCTTATATCCCTTATACCCGCAGCAACGATGTAAGTCATTACTTTATATTTTACCAGCTGCTTCATATTACTTTGAATGGTTTGATCAGAATGATCTAATGTTTACTAATTTCCAGATTACATAACAAAGCACTTAATCCATCCATCTATCGTTTTATAGACAGAATTCAAGTTCATTTGAAAAAACCCTATTATGAAAATCAATCACTTCCAATGAATATATTGATAAAGCATATTCCTGAACATGGTTAAGAAGCATTTCCAACTTAATCCCTGAAATTGAGCTGCGCTTGAATTACAACCACTGAAAAACCATCCAGTGAGGTGATTTGCATTGATGCAGTTACAATAATACGCCACCAGAGTGCACCGGGGCTCAGCTAGCGGCACAAGATAATATAGCAGAATAAGAATTACATCATGCCAGCGTTGTGCTGATGAATACCTGCCAGTAAACATCGGTTTGATATTGCTGAAATCAATCTGTTAGCAAACAGATAGATCAACATGCCAACATAGTAGCTTATCCACCAGGCTACATGAAATTATGCTTGATTGAATACTGAACTTTAGAACGCAGCCATGAAAGCAATGCAACTCCATTTCCCAGCGTCCTTGTCGGTGAGGTGACGTCACTCAGGAGGGCACCCGTACCTGACGTTGATGCTAGCTGCTAGCAGCAGAAGCCGACAGCCCTGGCTTTGCTGTTTGAGGAACAGTCAGAACAAACACGACATCAACAGAATAGCTTAAACCACTACAAGAATATAGGCGCTTGGCCAGCAGCTGGAACAGTACACAACATGCTGAATGCTTGAACCTATGATAGCATACACAACTGAATACTCAGCTTTTAATGAAGAAACGCAGCGATGGGACTACATTTCCCAGCGTCCTTATCGATGAAGTGACATCACTCAGGGGCACACTCCGGCTACCGTTGTGTTTTAGCGATAGCTTGCTAGCAGTAGCATAGCCAGCAGCCATGGCCTGAAGTTGTTCTTTGTGGAAAAGAGACGGGAGTTTCCAAAACCTGGAGCGCACATGCCTCTCACTGGACGATCGGCGCGGCAAGAACAGACTGGACTTCATCCGGCGTAACGTTTATGATGGGAGACTTGCTCTTTAGCAGGGGAGCCAACCGCTTAAAGCAGAAGAGAAACAGCAGAGCAAGTGCAGTTCTTCCTTGAAAACTTGTGCGTGGAGATGGAAAGTGTTTCCACAACTTAACAGCTCTTCGTGGCTGCCCCCAGTCAGGATGCGGAGATATTGGCTAGACGCTTTGAGGATCTTAATGCTTGCCCGGTTTTATCAATGGAGGAGCTCCGATCCCTTCATCGTCATGAGAGATCCTTCCTCCAGAAACAGTAAGTGCAATGAACAATAATAAGAATCCTACTGAACTTCATACCTGGCTAGATTTGACATCCAAACTCGGCACGGCAGCAATGAAAGTAACAGCGTGAGATTAGCAAAGCGTTGCCAGCAGCCGCACGATCCAGCAAGGATCCAGCAAAGTGGGGAACAGATCAGTGAGTGAGAGGCTGCCCTATTTAAACGGACCGCCTTGTTGTGAGAATGACTGTGATTGGAGAATTGGTTAAACGGTGAACCAAACAGAGGCTGTCAGCTGGTACAGCTGGGGCGTAGACTATGACATCATGTCTTGAATGAACTAACGCAGGCTTCATTTCAAGTCAGGATTTTTTTTCGGAAATCGACGCCATTACAGTTTGCCCACCGCCTCGAAAATAATTTATTTGAGAGCTGCAATATCTTTATAAATATCAACAACTAGCCAACGCTGGTGGCCTGTATGGAAACAGCGTTGCTGAAAATGGTTGAAAGTTATATCAATTTGCCCATTCAGTGGCGAACTAGAAATTTAATTATTTTTCTCCCATATGTGTGTGCGTGGCTTGTCTAAACTTACGTTAAAAGAGACTAGTGACGCGAGGCTCGTTACCGCAGCACACAGCACGGACAAACGCCCCGCTCTCAGTTTATGTAATCATAATGCGAGATTTCTCCACGTCATTCCCTCGTCCAACTTGCCATGAAGTCCCTTTTTAATTTTAGTTTGGGGGCTTTTCGTGATTCTTGTTAAAAGTTGTGCAAAAGTTTTCCTCTCAGCGCAGTTGCAGGCTGCACCTCCTCCCTCCTCCCAGACCCTGGCTGGCGAAACAGGCTCCTGCATGGGACCAGGAGGATTCAGTCTGTCCAAACTCAATACCGATCTAATCTCTCAGTATGAGATGCAAGGAAATATATTTTAGTAGCCGATGTGTTTAAAGCAGCTTTGTCACGTTGTCACGTCGTAGTATATATAGCGTTATATTTTACATGTGCGCTAAACTGCGATGAGATTTGTTTGCGGAAATGTCAGACTGTGCTCTCTCGGCCAGAGGGAGCACAGCTGCTGCTGCGCGCGCCCCCCGGAGCTTGGGGCTCGTGCATGAGGATACAGTACGACTCTCTCCCGCCTGACTGGCCTGGAGACAGTGCTTCCAACTCGGACTGATAATATAAACATCATCATTCGAGCTTATCCAGGTAAGATATTAATAAAGTAATGACACATTCAGCGGGAAACTAACTATAATTAAGACATGTGCCAACTTCGACGACGTTTGGTTCAGTATTTTAACACGTTAACTGCCAACGACGTACTGATACGTCAAGCAGAATCCAACCGTTGACTGCCAGCGACGTATGGATACGTCAAAAAAAACGTTTTTTTTTTTTTGACGGTGGGGCGTTGATCAATCCCTTTTACGTCTCCTGTACAATTATTGGAGGTATTGAATGTGTATAATCTATTTTACCGACCCACTAAGTGTTGACAGTGCTCCCCCAGACGCGCGATATCAAAGAAAAAGGGACCAAGCCATTCAAGGAAATGGTGAGGCGATTTTACAGTATTACATTCTCATGAAAATGGTTGGGGGAAAACGCTCTCGTTTTCGCGCTGATTGCTGGCGATGCGGGATTGCAAATTTACATAATACATTACAGGTGGAACACACTTTGAAACACGCAGCATAAATATGACCAGAATCGCAAAAGCTTCTCTCAACCAAAACTCCCAAGAAGCGAGCGAGTCCATGCCGACTTCCTCAAACAGCAGCCTGCAGACAGGCACAGGAGAGCAGCAAAAGCACTGAGACTGTGACGGCCGCGGCAGCCAAGAAGAGGGAGGAGTTGAAGCAACTCTGCCTCTCGCTCTCTCCCTCTCTCTCTCTCTCTCTCTCTCGCTCTCTCTCTCTCCCTCCCTCCCTCTCTCTCTCTCTCTCTCTCTCTCTCCCTCTCCCCCTCTCACTAGGATTAAACCTAGTGCGTCTCCCTCCCGAGAGGGAGGGAGAGAGAGAGAGAGGGAGGGAGAGCGAGAGGGAGGGAGAGAGAGAGAGAGAGAGAGAGAGAGGGAGGGAGAGCGAGGGGAAGGGAGAGAGAGAGAGAGAGAGAGAGAGCGAGAGGGGGAGGGAGAGAGAGAGAGAGAGAGAGCCAAAAATGAATGGTTAAAGTGACAGCTCTATCGAATTTCACAAAAAGCCGTTTATCTCTGAATATTTGTTCTGATGCTAAAACCATGCTGTATTCAACTGATAATGCTTACATAACTCTACAAACTAACTCTTTTAGACAGAGAAAGTACACATTCTATTAGTACTTTTGAGATATTGTATGTTCACAAACTCCAAGCAGAAAATAATCCTCGGCGCTTGTAAAATGAGCCACAATCCTCAAAAAACGGCTTGGCAGAAGCTACCTACAGCAAGAAAAAAACGGCTGGCAGTCAATGTGTTAAGAGCAAACTTCCTGAAAAGTTGCTGTTTTGGAGATTTATAAAAGGGTGGGAATGATTTTACAGCAACACAATGCCATGTCCTTCCTTTTATGATTATAGTGGCGTTTATTGATAGTATTGTGTTACATAGGAGTTGGTAGGAAAATAACAGGCGATTGTAATAAATTAACAGGTCAAGTGACATCATGGGAATAGGCTTGGAGTTGTGAGGAGCCGAAAGGGTACAGGGGGGGTAGGGGAGTAACTATTTTGAAATCCCATAGTCTTTGGTTCATGGTGACGTCACGACGTGTCAAATATCCCATTCATTTGAGGGCAAAAAAAAGCAGTGTTCCACCCTTAGAGGGCGCTTATGCCAGGTATGCTGCTGAAAAATGATACAAATGGTAAAATGGCAACAGTTTGGTGTCAAATGTGGAAATTTTGACCAGAATTCTTCACACATCACCCCCAAAGTCATATATATTGGTTGAAAGCTGAAAAAAAGTGTTTTGGAGGTAAGTTCTTACGAACCTACTGAGGGGGGCCACGCAGCGCGGAGAACGTCAGACGGAGGAGCCGCAGAGACTGTGTTGGACTTGTGGAGCACAGGGTCATCTGGCGAGGTGGTGTCACAGCGTTCCTTCGGGGCAAACCAGGTACGCGGAGCAACGGTACTGGGGGCGCCCGGGTGTCTGCTGGTCATGCGGTGGGTGGGGACATCTAGCCAGGGAGTGTCACGAGGCTGTCGGAGACCGGAGGACAGCGGGAGAGGAGAGACGTGCCGGCGGCGGGCAGGTGAGACTCTGTTGGACTTGCCGGTCGCCTGAGCACTTGGCCAGAGACTGCACTGAGGCTGTAGAGGACCGGGGAGAGACACAGCCTGGGGAGGATGTGAGCGGCCGGGGAGAAGAGAACGTTGTTACGGTCAGGAGAGTGACGATTGTGTCTCCGGAGGAGCTGGTGTTGCTAACGCCGGAGGAACCGACCCAGCCTAGCTCCTCTGCACCCCCCACGGTTGCTGCGCAGAAAGCCGAGGTGGAGATCGCTGCCGTTCGTGTTCTCCCTGCTGCCCTGAACACGCCGCCCCCTGGGGGAGGGGGACGCGAGGACGAGCGAGTGCAGGAGGCGGAGGAAGGGGAGTACTGTCCGGATGTGGACGCCATCTGGGATGTCGGGGAAGATGAGTGGAGACGCAGGCAGGCGGAGGACGCGGATATCGGTCCGGTGCTTGCGTGGGTAGCGGCCGGACGCCGGCCCCTTTGGGAGGAGATTTGCACACGCTCCTGTGCCACGAAGGGACTGTGGAATATGTTTTCGGACCTGCGTCTGAATGAAGATGGGCTGTTGAAAAGAACAGTTCCAGGATCTAAAGGGAAAGAGGGGTCCCAGAGGGTTGTGCCCAGCTCCCTGCGGGGATTGGTGCTACGATGGGCACACAGGGGACTCGGGGGCCGGTCATCGCGGCCCTGATGACACACTCCGCCGTGCTCGTCTGGGATTCTACTGGGGCGAACAGAGGGAGGATGGGTGGAGCTACTGCAAGGCGTGTGATGACTGTGGGGCACAGTTGGGTGGGACAGAAGCTTTGAACAGTTACAGAATGAGGAATTATTGAATGTGAAAAAAAGAAAAGAAAAGAAAGAATGTAAATGTGCTTATATGGTTCCTCCTCTGATCGTTAAGGGCGCCTGTTCAGAGGGAGGGGAACTGGTTGGAATAGCGTGAACCTCCCACGTGCTATGTCCTACCGGTGAAGCTTCCTCGGGCAGGTGAAAAGAAGCGGCTGACTTGACTGCCCATGTCTCGGAGGATGCATGGAATCAGTCTCGGCCCTCCCCAGATCGGCAGAGGATGGAGTAGCAACCAGGATTGAGTAATTCAAATGAGCACTAAACGGGGGATAAAAATGGGATAAAAAATCGGGAAAAAAACATAAAAAAAAAAAAAGAATGTAAATGTGACGGGTTTGAACTGAATTGGGATGTCGGGGTGTTACTGTGTTGTTGTTGTGTTGCATGTTTACTGTGCCACTTGGGACAAGTGTTTGTTTAAAAGGGGGGGCTGTGTAGCGATGTGGGTTTGTCAGTAAACATGAGTTTGTCTAGTTGTCACGTTAGTCTGGGGTTGACATGTCTGTGGGGATTTACGGGGGTACGTAAAGGCAGCATACCAGCCTGGGGGTGTGGTGGAAGATAGGGGTTCACCTGTGATTGGCTGGGGGAAGGTGGAACGTGAACGAGAGAGCGATAGCTCGGGGTTGTTGAGGTGGGAAGCTGAGGGAAGGCTGTGCGTGTTGGGAGCTGCGGAGCTAGGAGAAGCTAGCTGGGTTTGGGTGCGTGTTGTGGGGTGTTGTTTTGGCGTGGACCACGGCTGACAGTGGTCCCCGGTTGTAGCGATCCACAATAAAGTGCGGTGACAAGAATCTGACTGTTCGACTGCTTTGTGGGATCATTACAATACATAACGCTACATACATACATACATACATACATACATACATAACGCTACATACATACATACATACATACATACATACATACATACATACTGTGGTGATCCTGGGTTTCGCTAGGAACTGATGTGGGTTGTTGTTCCTGCCGGAACGGGGTGTTGGTGGGAACTTCCGGTCTGACGGTGCATGCCTGTGCTGATAGCAACAAGAATTGTGTGCTTGTACCCAAGAGAAAAGCTGAGAATAAAAGCCTGTACCAACCGTACTCTCCTGTTCCTTGACAACTGTGGAGGTTGTTACATTGGTGTCAGAGGTAAACTTGGAGTTATTGCCTCCGTGGTCGGCCAAGATGGGAAAGGGCAAGAAGGAGCAGGGGAGGAGAAGACGAGAGGCGGCAAAAGAGACAGCGCGAAAGAACAGCCAGACGGCCGGGGAGAAGCACGAGCAGGCGGACATCGTCGCTCGCAGCAGCTCAGACGGAGCGGGCTGTTGACAGCCAGGTGATGGCGGGGGTGAAGATCGAGCCGGGCGCTGGAGCCACCGCAGCCATGGACGCTATCACGCGGGCCAGTGAGGACTTCGCACGGGCAATGGCGGGGACTGGCGAGGTTCTAGCACGGGCCGCGGCAGCGTTGGACGGCGCCCGCAGAAACAAGAAGGACGTGAGCGCCCCGAAATACAACAGTAAAGGCGAGTGGGAGGCGTACTGCCATCAGTTTAATGTCTCTGCAGACATGAATGGCTGGTCGAGAGAGGAGAGAGCCAACCACCTCGTTATGTCCCTCGAGAGCGATGCTATAACGTGCGTGTCGGCGATGGCTGATAAAAAGGACTTTGATGTGGTGGTGGGGGCCTTGCGGAGACGCTTCGGCCGATGTGACCACCAGGGCATCGTGGTCGCGGAGCTGCGTAACAGACACAGACGGCGGGGTGAGTCGCTGCGTGCACTGGCAACGGACATTGAGATTCTCACCAGGCGCGCACACAGCCAGGTGCCGCCGGGGGCGCTAGATGAGTTGGCCAGAAATAACTTTATCCAGGCCATCGAGCCGCGGAGTCAAAGCGACCGGGTAATGCTGAAACGCCCGAAAACACTGGAAGAAGCGCTAGAGTTGGCGCTAGAGAGAGAGACTGTGGCGAGCAGGGCCAACTGCTCCGAAGCGCGACTCTGCAGCCCCCACACAACAATACCCGGCCCGGAGGGACCTGACCCAGAGGGCCCGGGATCATGCACTGTTGGAGCTGTGGACGCCCTGGCCATCGGGCAGCAGAGTGCAGCAGAGGGCCGTGGAACCAGGGAAACGGTGCGGGGTCCGTCTAGACGGGGCGAGACGGGCCTCCGGTATCATATCCCCTATGGTTCCGCCACCGCTGGAGGGAGCCCATCGGCACAGACGGGGAGGTGGGGCTCCGCCTCCCCCTGAAGCAGACGACATCGCCGGCGCAGTCAGCATGCTGAACAGGCCGCGCACAATGGACGCCTGCCATGTCCCGGTCATCCTGCAGGGGGTGCCCTGTACAGCCCTGGTGGACACGGGGTGCACGGTGACGCTGGTGAGTTCCAGCGTGCTGCCAGAGGGGGTGCTCCTGGAGTGGCCAGCAACGCAGCAGCTGAGGACAGTATCCGGTGAGTTGATGCCGATGAGGGGAAAGGGATCAGTGATGATAACTGTGGGGGGGTGGACAGTGAACTTTCCAGTGTGGGTGGTGGACATGAGGGCGCACTGTATCTTGGGGGAGGACTTTTTGACATTAAATCACTGCACAATAGACTTATGGGGGGGCACACTTGCTTTCTCTGGGGGTCCAGTAGTCAAGATGGTCCACATCCCCACCACTCCGGGGGAGCACCCCATTGTCAGCAGCACCACTGTCTACAGCGTCACGGTTGCACACTGTCCCCTGCCCCTGCCCCAACCCAAGCCCCTCCCCCAGCCGTACACACCTGGTGCAGCACCAGATAGATACTGAGGGGGCGTGGCGCATCAGATCACGTCCCCGTCGACTCCCGGCAGCACATAAGGAAGCAGCGAATGAGGCCATTGAGGAAATGCTGCGGAGGGGGGGGTCATTGAGCGGTCCGAAAGCCCGTGGACGTCGGGGGTGGTGATGGTAAAAAAAAAAAAAGCTCAAAAATGAGATTCTGTGTGGACTATAGGCCACTGAACAAAGTGACTAAGAAAGACGCGTACCCGTTGCCCATCATCGATGAGCTGCTAGATGCGGTGGGAGACTCATCCTGGTTCTCCTCACTAGACCTGCGCAGTGGCTACTGGCAGGTGCCCCTCTGCAACGAAGCCAAGCCGAAAACTGCCTTCTGCACTGAGAGAGGGCTGTGGCAGTTTCGAGTCCTCAGTTTCTGGCTGTGCAACGCACCAGCAACGTTTGAAAGACTAACGGAGAAACTGCTGGTGGACATCCCCCAAAGAGAATGTGTCGTGTATCTGGATGACATATTGGCACACGGTAGCTCATTCCAAGCAGCATTGGAGGCGTTACGGAGAGTCCTGAAGAAGATCGCTTTGCAGTGGCTGTGGTCCTTCCGAGAACCAGAGGGGCAGGTGTGTTGCTGGCTGGAAAAGCTGGCGGACTACAACTTCACCGTCGAGCACAGGGCCGGAGCACGCCACATCAACGCAGACGCCCTGTCATGACGCCCCTGCGCTGAAAGGGGGTGTCGGTACTGCGAGAAGAGAGAAGCGAGGGAGAGAGAGCTCCAGGAGGATGCGAGGATATGCCCCAACCACACTGGAAACGGGCCGGTTTGCAGGGAGCTGCAGGTGGCTGAAGCGGCGGATTGGAGAGCCCATCAGGAGCAAGACACGGAGTTGCGGCCGGTCCTGCAGTGGGTGGAGGCCGGCCAGAGGCCGCCCTGTGAAGAGGTGGCAGGGGGCACCGCCACAATAAAAGGGCTGTGGTCAGATTTTGCGGCCCTGCGACTGAGCGACGGGGTGCTGCTGAAGTCCTGGAAGGAGCCAGCGACAGGAGAAAGCAAGTGGCGGAAGGTGGTGCCAAAAACATTGAGAGAGGATGTGTTCAAGAGCTGCCATGGCACCGCGGGGGCTGGACACTTTGGAGTCAATAAAACCCTCCGCTGCCTTCGACAGGGTTTCAACTCAGGGCAAATGTGGAGGGACATAGAGGACTTTTGCCGCCGCTGTGACCTGTGCACGGCATACAAGGGTCCGCTAGACCAGTCTCGCGCCCCGCTCCAACAACTAGCAGCGGGAGCTCCCATGGAGAGGGTGGCGGTGGACGTGATGGGGCCGTTCCCACGCACTGAGAAGGGGAATCGATATGTCCTGGCAGGCATGGACTATTTTACGGAATGGCCAGAAGCATACGCGCTGCCAGATCAGGAGGCTGGAACGGTGGTCGACGCACTGTTGGGGGGCATGTTCAGCAGGTTCGGGGCGCCGGAGACCCTCCATAGTGACCAAGGGAGGAACTTTGAGTCACGTGTGTTCGCCACCATGTGTGAACGACTGAACATCAAAAAGACGCGGACCACGGCGTTACACCCCCAGAGTGATGGCCTTGTAGAGAGATTCAATAGGACCCTGGGGAAACAGTTGGCCATCCTCACCGAAGAACATCACCCTCATCCTCATGGCCTACAGATCTGCTGTTCAAGAGTCCACCTCCTGCACACCAGCTCTGCTCATGTTGGGACGGGAACTGCGGACACCAGCGGAAATGGCGTTTGGCAAACCCCCGGACACACCCGACGCGCCCCCAGGGAGAGAGTACGCCAGGAGACTACAAGACCGGTTGGAGTCCGTTCATAACTTCACTCGAGATCAGTTGAAAAAGGCGGGCATGAGGCAAAAAAGGAACTATGATGTGAGGGCGAAGGGGAACCATTTCCAGGCCGGGGAGCCGGTCTGGGTGTACACACCCCGGAGGAAGAAGGGGCAATGCCCCAAACTGGACTGTCACTGGACGGGACCTTGCCGAGTCCTGGAGAGAATGGGGGAGGTGGTATACAGAGTGCAGATGCCACTTGGTGGCAGGAAGGTACTCCACCGGGACAGGTTGGCCCCGTACAGGGGGGTGGGGGTGCATCCTCCCTCAGGGTCTCAACCGCCCAGCGGTCCCACCCAGACCCGCTGGACGGAGGACTCCTTTCCCGTGGACAGATACGCCCGGCCTTGACCGGACGGCCACCCCCCAGACACTTTCTGTCCCCGAGCCACTGCAGGCGGGCTCAGTCCCGCAGGCAGAATCACAGAGGATTCACATTAACTCTGTGAGAACACGGAGCTCACGCGAGATCTTAAACAGGAAGAAAACGGTGAATGTGAAGGGGAGACTGAATGACTGTGGGGAAAAGAGGACAAATATCATTGTAAAAGGTAACACGTAACAAAACATATAAATATTGCCATCAGTGTGCGTAGATGAGTGTGATTAAGTTATCAGACTAAGGTTGATGAAGGATGATTTTGTATTCCTGCCGATTCATGTAGATTCCGTTAACAAGTGTAAACATGTGTGAGGTCTCCACCACGCTGAGCGCAACTCGGGACAGCAGATCAGCGTGAGTGATAAAGCACTCTTGAGTGATAAAATCGAATCAAGACAGTCTGTGTTTATTTTGTACGCTTTCACCACATTTAGAGGGGAGATTGAAGCTGCTCTATAGTTCCAGTGAAGCTGCTCTATTGAGTTCCAGGTGTGTTTAGGAGCGTGCAGGCTGCACCCTGCAGTGCAAGTGAGTTTGTCATTTGATTCTGAACATTTTATTTGTTACTCATGTTGGAATGAATACAACATAGTGTTGTTTGGGGATAAATAATTTGTTTAATGCATTGTATTGTAATGGTAACAGTGGGTGGTTCAACAAATGTATTTATGTTGTATTTATTTTATTTTATTTATTCAGAACCAGGCCACAGTACTACTGTTGTCTTTTCACTGCTACACATTATAGTATATGGAGTTGAGTTATCTAAGAGCTACAGTGGTGCTCTGAGTAGCTGCTTTGCACCTTAGTCCACTACGTTACAACCAAACAGCTTGGAGCTGAAGCTATTGTTTTGATTTTGTTTATTTGTTTATTTGAAGGTGTTTCAGGACAGCTGAGCATACAGAAGATAACAATCCTGTTTTCTTATTTACTGTAATTTCCAAACAAATTCTCTGAATTATAAAATTAACGCTGCTCTTATTCAGTGCAGACTGGGAATAAAAAGATCCACAAAAAGAGTTTTGCTTTGTGTCTGGTTTCATCATTGTTGACCAGGTCACATATATATATATATATATATATATATATATATATATATATATATATATATATATATATATATATATATATATATATATATATATATATTCAGTGTTTGCTGAATAAATCACAGTAAAGTTACTTCAGTGTGCAGTGGTACTTGTTTTGTTTTTGTGCCTTTGTACCTACAACCTACCAGCACCTGATCATTCCACTGGCTGTGCGTGGGGACTCTCCTTTCTCTTCATATATATATATATATATATATATATATATATATATATATATATATATATATATATATATATATATATATATATATATATATATATATATACATATATATATATATATATATATACATATATATATATGTTATACACAACTAATGTATGTTAATGTTATACACAACTACAACTTCCCTCTCTCATCCCTCGCCCTACTGTAACACCTACAAAAAAACAGCTGAAATGTTGATTCCTCTTGAGGTTTAACAGGAGTAAAACAAAACACAAAAATAACAACCAAACTCATGGAAAACCAGCCCAAATTCAGTCCACAGTAACACCAAGTTGATTTTTCCCTGCACAATGCAACCCAAACCAGTCCAATTGGGCAGAAAACCGCCCAATCTGGCAACACTGTGAATGAGATGTGAAAGTGGGCGTGGGCAGGGCCATGGGGTGTGCCACATGTCTGCAGCGCATGAAAAATGTGCTTCAGTGACATTCAGTACTAGTTTGTTTTGTCATGTTTTCCCCCCAGATTTGTGTAATAGGCTAGATCAGGCGAAGGTGCTCACCACCGGTGGACTCATCTCTTCATGTTCTTGATGATCTTGGAGTAATGTTACATTCTTGTAATGTTACATTCTAGTCCAATTTGAGAGAGATGAGGCCTGTGAGATATTGTTATTGTTGTAAAGATGTGTGTGTGTGTAAACAAGCACAAATCCCGTGCAGGCCGTTTCAGAATTTTAAGTTTCACTTTTGTTTTCATCCCTGAGAGACAGATAATGGGAAGCGCTGCATCTCTTAACCAAAGACGCCCTCTAGAGGCAAAGCAGTCAAAGCATCGACTGTCTGCCTAACCTACTCCTTGATGCCCTTGGCTGCACCGTGTGTGTGTGTGTGTGTGTGTGTGTGTGTGTGTGTGTGTGTGTGTGTGTGTGTGTGTGTGTGTGTGTGTGTGTGTCAAATGGAATATCGTTCCATCAGTACCAATTTTTGTTAGTTTCTAATGGTTTATCTGAACTGTTCATCTGCCAGTTCGCTCCCTCTCTCTCCCCTCTCTTTCTCTTTCTCCCCCTCTCTCACTCTCCCCATCTCTCTTTTCTCTCTCGCCCTCTCTCTTTCTCTCTCTCTCACTCTGTGTCCCTCTGCTTGCCCACTCCGTGAGAAAGAAGCTGCTGTCACAGACGTGTGACGCTGTGGCTTTTAAGGGGGATGGACATGATCTCACACGTGTGAATATTGTTTTGGGCATAAACACGCCTATATGGAGGTTTGCACGAGATGACGCCAAGCGCAGTGGGCCGACACGCCCACAATTAGGGCTTTGCGCGACGCTATTCCGGTGCAAAACGGCCGCTAGCGCAAAATTACCGCCTTTGCGACGATGGAGCCCTTTATATAGAGTTTGGAATCTAGTGGTCAAAATGACCACTTACACTCGTTATTGTAGTAGTTCATTTTGACACATCACTATAATGACCAGAAACAAACAGCAGCTACGTGCCCTCTTCATCTGTACTGCCATGAGAGAGACATGGGAGCAGTGTGGAGTAGCGGTTGCTGGGACCTCACACACACGCACACACATGCACACACGCAGGCACGCAGGCACGTACACACACACACGCACACACGCAGGCACGCACGCACACACATGCACACACACACACACACACACATGTGCCTCAGCAGGATTTATGACATCACTGATGATGTCACAATGTCTATGACATCACTGATGATGTCATAAATCAGTGATGATGTCACAGGTATATGAAAGCGAATGTAGGCATAAAGGATGCCAACTGCCATAAAAGAAGAAGAAACATAAATCCAGAAGGAGGTGGTAATGCAACATAAAGGATGCCAACTGCCAAAGCACAACAGCAGAAGAAGAACTGGTTTATGAATTAGATAGATATAAGGTGAATGAACGAACACAACGAAGGGTCAATGTTGTCAGTCCTTAATGAGCTGCATCTGGAGGGCTCACTGCCTGACATGGTGATCAGAGTGGATGATGTGGAATTCAACGCCCACAAGGCCGTCCTCTGCAATTGCAGCCAATACTTCAACGCTCTCTTCACCCATGGCTGGACGTCCCAGGAGAACATCTACGACATGGCCGGCCCCGTGTCAGCAGACATGATGCGTCTCCTCATAGAGTCCGCCTACACCCGCTCTGTCCCGGTGACCGAGGACAACGTGGAGGAGCTGTTGATAGCAGCAGACTACCTCGGCATCATGGGGGTCGTCCGCTCCTGCTGTGAGTTCCTGGAGGTGCGGCTCTGCCCGGAGAACTGCATCGGCATCTTTAAGTTTGTAGACTTGTACTACTGCCCGGACCTGAGGAGCAAGGCCTTTCTCTTCATCCTGGAGCACTTTGAGCAGATTGCCAAAGCCTCTGAAGAGTTCCTGGAACTCTCTCTGGAGCAGCTGACGGACATCCTGGCAAGAGACGATCTGAACGTGAGACAGGAGAGCACGGTGTTCGAGGCCGTCCTCCGCTGGATCACCCACTCGCCCGAGGAGCGTGAAGGTCACATGTCTGTGCTGCTGCCTAAGATCCGCCTGGGCTTGATGACCACCGACTACTTCATCAACCAGGTGAAGAACAACAGTCTGGTTAAAGACAACGCCGAGTGTGAGGCGATCATCCTCGATGCAGAGAGGGCCATGTATGATGTCACCAGCAACAGACCCTCCAACCCTCTGACTCGCCCGCGCCTGCCTCATGCCATCCTGTTGGTCATTGGAGGCTGGAGTGACAGCGGGCTAACAAATAGCATTGAGGTATACGATCCCCGTGCCGAGCTCTGGGTCAATGTACCAAACGTTGAACTTGAGTCTCACCGGGCTTACCACGGCACCGCTTTCCTAAATGGCGTTGTCTACTGTGTTGGCGGCTACAACAGCATGGGGGACAGGCTCAGCAGCGTGCGGAAGTTTGACCTCTGTACCCGTACTTGGCACGATGTGGCAGCCATGCATAATCGCCGGAGCTGTGTCAGCGTGGCAGTACTGAATGGCAGCATCTATGCCATGGGAGGCTTCAATGGAATCGTCCCTCTCGACAGTGCCGAGTGCTATGATCCTCAGACTGACAAGTGGACTCTGCTCCCACCCATGAATGAGCAGAGGAGCGAGGCCAGCGCCACAGTACTCAACGGCAAGGTGTACATCTGTGGTGGTTACGATGGGAAGAGGAGCCTGAACACAGCTGAGTGCTACAACCCAGAAACCAGCCAGTGGATGAAGATCGCCCCCATGAGCAGCAGGCGCTGCCGCTTGGGCGTCATGGCCTACAGACAGCGCGTCTACGCAGTGGGCGGCCACGACGACACCACTGACCTGCGCAGCGCCGAGGCCTACGAGCCGCTAACCAACACGTGGAGCGCCGTGCCCGACATGCTGAATCCACGCAGCTACTTTGGCATTGAGGTGATGGACGACCAGCTGTTCGTGTGTGGAGGCCTCTCCAATGAGGTGGAGCGCTACGACGAGAGCACCAACGAGTGGCACGAGGCCTGCAGTATGAGGACACCATGCCGAGGGCTCAGCTGCTGTGTGGCACATGGACTGTCCAACATGGCCGAGTACGCCGCGCCTCGCCACGCCCTGCCCCCCGGGGAGCCTGCTGGCATGTCAGGAGGATCCATCTAGTTTAGTTTATATGTTTGACAAGTCAATTTAAAAGGACAACATGGCTGCAACACCAAAGTCGCTGCACAATTAAAAGAACATCAGGTACAAAAACATCACAGGACTTATTTCCATTGTGCTCCTTGTTGTAGTGAGATGTCGTGGAGGTGCGTTCGTACGTACGTGTGTGTGTGTGTGTGTGTGGGACCTCCCCTAATATTTCAGAGAAACAAATAAAAAAAGCTCCATGGAAAAGCGTTCTATTTAATTTCAGTGGGCCAACAGATGATGACTGACTGACTTGACTGCAGAAGCCTAAGTACACTCACACACTCTCACATCCTTCTCATCTGTTCCGATTATTGTTTTTGGTCAATGACAATAAATACATGTTCTTGACAGCCAACAGGTCCCTCTGTATGTTTTCTTTTATTATCGATGATGACTTTGTGTGTTGTGTACGGCTTGGGTTGTGTACCTGTGTTTGTAGGTGTCATTTTGATATGAATTTGGCTAAAACAGTTTGTGTTTGTTAGTTACAATTATGTTGACAGGAGAGCTGAGCAGGTGGTGACATGAAAGAGAATATACTGAATAATGCCATCACAACAGTATAATCCTAATGTTGGTTTAGAATGATATATTCCTCTAAATATGGCTAAAAAAGGTTAAAAAAAACTTTTTTTTATTTAAAATGATATACTCTAAATATGGCTAAAAAAGGGGGGGGGGGAACCCTCAAATAGCTAGCTAGCTAGCTGGCTAGCAATCACCTGTCACTGTGCCACAGTCTGCACTGGAGGAGATGACTTCCCAGCAGTGTGCACACATTCACACAGTTTTCACTCACTGAAATCTGTTTCATACAGTTCATTTATATGTAGTTTATATACCTTTATACATTAAAGGACGGCTTTACCGATAATCAACCCACTTTGTATCATTAATAATGTTGGTAATATAAGCACAAGGGCAGTGTTTACCTCCCCTTTCTGTTTTGCTCACGGAGATCTCCCATTTCCTCCTCTGGCAAGCCCCTCCGTTGTGATGCATTTGACGTCACAACGGAGCTGCAGAAGTTCTGCTTGAGAGGCAGAATCTGCTCCGAGGGCGGCTGTTATTGTTTCTTTTCACCCGGGGTCTATTTAGCTTGTTGTACACACATTCCGAATGCCCCGCCCACGAGGTCTGTGGTTGGTCAATTCATATGTCTGTCACGTATGCTTTTTTTTTGTCTTGGGGGGCGGGCGTTAACACTTTTGAGAGTTGTGCTCCAGACTAGGTAAGCAGAAAGAGAAGGTAAACACTGCCCATGTGCTTAGGTTCTATTACTGAGATTATGATACAAAGTGGGTTGATTATTGATAATCATCATGGGAGATTTTATTTTATTTTGCCAATGATCCCGTACAACCATTAGCTCAAGGTTCCCCAAATAGCCCCCTGTGTGGCCCGTGCTGGAATTGTAAAAATAATAATTATATGTATATATATATATATACCGGTATATATTTACAGTGCACCTGAACGCAACATGCAAGATACGCACTGCTCTCTGTATTGACCTGGCTATGAGCCCCTCCCCCTCTAAACAAACACAGGTGCAGAGCAGTGAGCAGAGTGTCTCATCTATCAGATCGCCTCCTTCTAGTCAATAAATAAGTGTAATGAATAAGTGTCCAAATATTCATGTCATTCTGGCTATCTCCTGCTATTGCTGTGATTGCTGCGCTGCATACTGCACAAAGTAAAATTCTTAATGGATTATGGCTATTAAGTGTGCTTCCATTTCTTCTTCCATTTCCACTAGCCAAAATGTCTTTATTGAAATAAACCAGAATATGAGTGGGTTAATTTCAGCATAAGTATCAGTAAGTGGCCCAGGATTCAATTCAGAGAGCCGCGCATATCTTGCATGTTGCGTTCAGGTGCACTGTAAATATACAGTATATGCACACATGAATACATATTTACACAGAATTTAGAATTTGGAAATGTATGGTATGCAGTATGTGTGCAGTGTGAAGCAACCACACATATACAGGTACGTACAGTACGCACACACCCTACACACACCTGATAAGGTGCATTAAAGGAATGCCATCTTATAGAGGCACAGTTTTAACAGTTTTTTAAAATGTGGACACAGATGTTGACAGTCTGATTTAAGGGTGTATTCACACCTATCTCGTTTGGAGCAGTTGTTCCGAAACAGAGAGCGTTTTCCCCCTTGGTGCGGTTCGTTTGGGGGAGTGTGAATCACACTCGGATGCGCGACAAAACAAGCGGACCAAGATCGCCAAGAAAGGGTGGTCTCGGTCCGCTTTAAACGAACTCTGTTGCGGTTCGTTTGTGGTGAGAACATGATCCGACCTCGATCCGACACAACTGCAGGAAACAGTGCGCATTTTTGGATAAACCAGCTGCTGCAGTCAGCTGTGCTGTGCATAATGGCCTGAAGAACTAGCATTTTTATCGTTTAAAAACAACATCTTCATTCAGATCCTGTTTTGGCGACTTGTAAAAATAGCGTTTGCATGGATAAACTTTGGGGGATTTTTACATCATCACATCAGCAGTTTGAACTCGATCAACTTATCTGGTCTCCATAAATAAATGAAAACAAGTCATGGTAATCAGAGCCAGCCTTCTTTGAGATAAGATTGTCTGGTTCAATCAGACAGGTCAATCATTTACAATTCATTTACAAGGCTTTCTGCATCCCCTAATCTAAAGTGTAAACCAGTCATCACACATAAATGTGTTACATACAAGGGGGTAGCTCTGTCTTAATGAAGCTAATATGGAAGTGCACTTAAACCTGCATTGTTTCGAATGGCCTGTAGGGGGCGACCCCCATTGGTCTTTGGACTTCTGTTTTTTGACGCCTCACGTATGGCATTTTGGCCATTGCCATCTTGGATCTCGACACAAGTCCAGGGGTTTCCCACAGAGCACAGCCTGCTATTGGTCCGTGATCGGCGAGCTGTGTGATCAGTGGACAAGCGACCTGTCAATCACAAAAACATAGTCTGCAACTACAACATAGTCTGAAACTCTAGTGATTGAGACCATAAACGCATTAGGAAAGTGTTTACTGATGAGGCCATACTTGAAGCTTCAAAACAGCAGTCTACAAACCAACGGACCTGCAGGCAAAGAGGACACTTCCGCATTGGCTTCAATTTTGACAAACAGAGCTACCTCCTTGTATGTAACAGATTTATGTGTGATGAATGGCTTACACTTTAGATTAGGGGATGCAGAAAGCCTTGTAAATGAATTGTAAATTATTTACACATCATTTATAACAGGTGAGGAACACTTCATTTACTAAAAGTTTATAGATGACTTACAACACATTTGTATATGTTAACATAACATTTATTAATCATCTACAAATGTATATTCATGTTTTGTAAGTGGTTAGTTCATCATTAACTAAAGGCTTATAAATGACTTAGAAATTAACGTTATAATAAAGTGTTATGAAGCACTACTAGTCCTGTTAATTAAGGGCCATTAATTAATGCTTAATAGGCATTAACCAACCCTTACTTAATGCACATTAGTTAATGTTAATTAAGCATTATTAAGCATAAATTAACCCTTAATTAATGTACCCTTATTGTAAAGTGTTACCAGAATTTCTACATCGATACCGAAAATATTGATACTTGATTCAATTAAATTAATTTATTAAAGAAAGTTTTTCAGAGATAGGTGTGAAATGCACTCTTATTAACAACAAAGATTAAAAATTGACAAAGTGTACATACTGTAGGCTAAAAACTAAGCAAGGATAAACGATTTAACTAAGTAAGTGATTCACATATCAAGCCTCAACATGGAGATGGTGACGGTCAGACAGTTTTCACTTCTTTATCATTATAGAGTCTGACTGCAGTGTGCAGGAAGGACTGCTGGAGGCGCTGTGTCCTCGCAGGCAGCACGGAGAGGGCGGTGCTGTTTCTCATTTGCCTACCAGTACATTGGAGTCTGGTTGGAGGGAGAAGGTCATGTCACCCAGATGCTGGGCTTCCAGTTGCATAGTCTGATCTGATGGACTTTTTTTTTTTTTTTCATTTTCAATACCACGCAGGGGGGTGACAACACATCAAGAAGCATACAAAATAAACAATAATCTAGGCTTGATATAATTCATTAAAAAAGTTGCATTTACACAGCAGATTACACCTGCTCATCAGCTTATCAGAACACTTTGAGCTTGTTGAAGCAACAGATACCCACCAATGGCAGGGAGGGAGAAATCAGTAGTATGTTTGATTTTTCATTAAGAGAAAGCACTGTTGATATTGATACTGTTGCAAATGAGTATTGTATCCATTTCAAATTTTTAGTATTGATTTTTATCGATACTATCGATACTTTTGACAACCCTACTCAATACCTGTATGGGTCATAAATCCTGTAGACACTCAATAATTGAGCCAAGATAGCCTGATATTGCTGTTTGAGATCAGACTACACCAAATACATAAAATAAGGTCGGTCTGAATGCATGTATTTGTTTCTGACTCTGGGAAAGTGGAGGGGAAAAATAGTAAATGATCTCTTTAACCAAATCACACACATTTAGGTTATTCACATTTTTAGCCTGGTTCAGTTCCCTTAACAATCATCAATAAAACCAGGATAACAAAAATCACCAACATCTCAAGTAAAATCTGAATCAAATGCCGGGCCTTTTCATACAGAAGCAATACAGAAAGCAAACCGGATTATAGCAGACATTACTCACCCACAACAGCCAGTGTGAATAGCCAAGACAACAGCAAACAGAAGTTACAACAATACAACACAAAACCACAAAATACAATTACAAGGAATACATGCAAATATACAAATTACACAGTGTACAATCTCAAATAAAACAGCTACAAACTTCAGTTTTTAAAGACTGCAGCAGACTTTTAAGCCCATCCAGAGGCATGAGGCAACCCAGGTTTGCATCTTTCCGGAGATGATTCCAGGACCAAGGAGCATAATAACTAAAAGCAGACTCCCCACATTCTGTGGAAGCGCGAGGAACATTGAAAAGTACTCAAATCTGCACTATTGCTCTGCTAACAATGAAATAAATCATTATTTAGGAATTATAGTAAATGTCTGTACAGTATATATTCAGTGACAGAATGCAATCCTTTGATCTGAAACACTGCAATTTCATATTGCTCAATGACCTTCAGAAAGGCTCAACACAGTGAACAGAATGAAGTGTAAAAACACCTTACTGCGGGTAAGTAAGGTGGTTTTGTGGTTTATATAAGCAAATCATATGACTGACGATTTGGACGACATCTCTCCAGCCACCTTGTTGACCTGTGTTGTCTTCCTTTGTGCATGAACATGAGGGGAGTGGCCACAGCGTATATTTTTTACACCCAATCACAGTTAAAATATATACAAAGGCAAGTAATGATGTCACTGCAGTTGTGGTCTCGGCTGGTCTTGAAATAAAATCCCGAGTCCGGCTTGCCCGAGGCCAGAGACCAAGACCAAGACCAATGGAGGAGGGCGAGTCTAAGACGAGACCGAGACCATCAAAATGTAGTCTAGACCGGTCTCGAGACCAAGACCGGTCTAGAGTACTCCAGTCCAACACTACTCAGCATATACTGCTATGACAGTAATCACCTTTTTAGTTCATCACATGTTACAATGAAACTAGAAAATTGGTAGTTTTCACACTCCTTAGTGATTAGTCAATTAAGTTTGTATGATCCCTATTTTTTGCAACAAGTAGTAGTAATACCATACATAAAATAAAAACAGTACCATATTAACCTGAATCTGGATTTTAACGTTCCTTTAACATATTTTTCATGATCATTTTGAAAAGAAAAAGGTAAAGAGACATAGTTACTGGGCTTTTTCCACAGACAGGGAGTTTGTCTAAGTCTTCTCTCAGGCTAAATTTCTAGGGTGGCGACACTGGAGACAATGTGCCGAGGGCGCAACATGTGGGGTTTATGACATCACTGATGATGTCACTGATGATGTCATGATGTGCGTCACAAATCACTGATGATGTCACTGTTGTAGCACACGCCCCTGATTTCAAGGGTGGAGACTGGAGACGATGGGTCATGTGGGATTTATGACATCACTTTTGTGTCAAACATGAGGAACACCCGCCCGGCCGCAAAATTGTGACTAGCACCGCCCGCCGTACAGCTCAATTTCTAGGGCGGAGGCAACATGTTGTGGGATTTATGACATCACTGATGATGTCACCCATGTACTCCCTTGTCCTATGTGTGTGTATATATTTATAGTTTATATTTATTTATTAGAATGCTATAACAGTTACCTGAGGGGGGTGGAATGTATGATCAGAGGGGCGGAGTTTTTACCTCCATAATTCAGACCGGTACCAAAGAATGGGTAGAGTTTCTCAGTGAAGGTGCAGCCAGTAAAGGAGTAGATAAGAGCTGCAGCATCTACGTCATAAAAGGAGACCAGACCCTCCTCATAATCCACAAACACCCCCACCTTCTGAGGCTTCGTCTTCAGAGAGAGGAGGACAGCAGGGCCTGCAAAAGCTTTGTACTCATTTCCATTTCTCAACACTATCATCCAGAAGCCATTCTTAGGGCTCGCTGTGATTTCTCCCTTCCTGTTGATCGACCCTCTGGCCACTCCTACATCCCACTCAGTCTTCCCTTTAACCTGAACCTCATAGTAAACCCTTCCTGAAGAGAAGCTCTGCTTTCCTAAGACATTGGGAGATTGAGAAAATCTCTCTGGGTTGTCTGGGAGATCCTTCCTTACATCACAATCATATACTTGTTTCCCATCATCAGACAGGATGAGGTCGGTGTGTGCTGTATCAGGATTCAGAGTCACATCTACTTCATACTGCTGGGCCATCTTCATCTCCATCTTTGTCAGAGGGATGAAGTGATGTATGATCAGAGGGGCGGAGTTTTTACCTCCATAATTAGGACAGGGATTGAAGTATGGGTAGAGTTTCTCAGTGAAGGTGCAGCCAGTAAAGGAGTAGATAAGAGCTGCAGCATCTACGTCATAAAAGGAGACCAGACCCTCCTCATAATCCACAAACACCCCCACCTTCTGAGGCTTCGTCTTCAGAGAGAGGAGGACAGAAGGGTTATCAGCAGCTTTGTACTCATTTCCATTCCTCAATATTATACTCCAGAAGCCATCCTGTGGGCCCAGAGTGATCTTTCCCTTCCTGTTGACCAACCCTCTGGCCACTCCTACATCCCATGCAGTCTTCCCTTTAACCTGAACCTCATAGTAAAACCTTCCTGAAGAGAAGCTCTGCTTTCCTAAGACCATGGAATAATAAGAAAATCTATCTGGGTTGTCTGGGAGATCCTTCCTTACATCACCATAATATACTTGTTTCCCATCATGAGACAGGATGAGCCAGGCGTGTGCTGTATCAGGATTCAGAGTCACATCTACTTCATACTGCTGGGCCGTCTTCATCTCCATCTTTGTCAGAGGGATGAAGTGATGTATGATCAGAGGGGCGGAGTTTTTACCTCCATAATTCATACTGGGACCAAAGTATGGGTAGAGTTTCTCAGTGAAGGTGCAGCCAGTAAAGGAGTAGATAAGAGCTGCAGCATCTACGTCATAAAAGGAGACCAGACCCTCCTCATAATCCACAAACACCCCCACCTTCTGAGGCTTCGTCTTCAGAGAGAGGAGGACATCAGGGCCAGCAAGAGCTTTGTACTCATTTCCATTCCTCAACCATATAGTCCAGTAGCCATTCTGTGGGCTCAGAGTGATGTCTCCCTTCCTGTTGATCGACCCTCTGGCCACTCCTACAGCCCAATCAGTCTTCCCTTTAACCTGAACCTCATAGTAAACCCTTCCTGAAGAGAAGCTCTGCTTTCCTAAGACAACGGGACATTGAGAAAATCTCTCTGGGTTGTCTGGGAGATCCTTCCTTACATCACCAGTATATACTTGTTTCCCATCATGAGACAGGATGAGCCTGGCGTTTGCTGTATCAGGATTCAGAGTCACATCTACTTCATACTGCTGGGCCGTCTTCATCTCCATCTTTGTCAGAGGGATGAAGTGATGTATGATGATGGCGATAATCATGATCATGATCATGATTCTTTTTGGGTGGTAGGTGCTGGCTTTCGTTTGAGCTGACTTTCTGAACTGAGCAGTCTCTTTCTTGAGAGGCTCCTTCAGTTTGGTCGATTGGTCTGGACTGCTGCTGGCTTTCATGTGAGCTGACTTTCTGAACGGAGCAGACATCTCAGATATGAAAGTATTGACCTGTAGCTCAGGTCTTCTGTCAAAAATCTTATTGCACATGGGACACTTGCACGGGGCATTAACATCCCAGTGATGTGTGATACAGTTCTTGCAGAAGTTGTGTCCACATGGTATGGTGACTGGATCAGTGAACACATCCAGACAGATGGGGCACAGCAACTGATCTTCAGATAGGAGACAGCTGGCAGCAGACATATCTAGATGCTGAGATCTAAAGTGAAAGTGTAAAATAACAAGACTGTAACACATCATTCTTGAATATTCATATAGAAAATATCAAAGTTAGATTATTGCAATATTGTCAAACATCATTTTGAGGTATGTATAGTTGATCGCACTTCACTTCACAGTCTCAGTGCAAAATTAAAACAGGGAAGCTTCCCATGATCCCATCCACTGTAAAAACTCAGTCAATTTAGTGAAATAATCTAATCTTTATCTATTACACAGTGTACGGTTATGTGTTTGTCGATTTCAACTTAAAAGTCCTTCATGACTTAAAATCATGAGTTCACATCTTGTGACTTAAGATTATGAGTTGAAAAAACAGCTTATAAAGCATTTACTAACACTCATACTGTATAGACTTCACAAAATACATTGAACTCGGTATAACTCTGGAAAATCTTCTTTCTTTTGGTTTGAATGAAGTTACAGATAGAAGCTTGTTATGTATGTATATCTGGTGAATAATCAATTTCTGATCAAATAAAAATAAAAGGATAAAATCTACTATCTATATTATCTAATTTATCTGTGAATTCAAAATCAATAGGCTAAGCTTCCTGATGCAAATGGCAGGTACAATCTAATACAAATAATGTAAGTGTATTGCAGCTGCATGCTATGCTGAACTGTGCATTAAGGTTTGGTTTAGTCATGATTAAATTGAGTGAATTAGTCATGTTCTCACATTCATCATCATTGTAGCTGGCAATCTTTCCTTGCATGAAAAAGGTTTAAAAAAACCTGTGCGTCGTGCGTGCGCGCACGCGCGCACTTCAGTTTTCAACCCAATGTCAGTAAAAGTCTTCAACTGTAAACCTCAATTTATGCTTCGTCTGCCGACACTTTTGAAACGGTCGCCGACAGAAATGAGGACTTGAGTCGACACTTTCAAGTGTCGGCGATCAGTGTCTGCTACCCGGTGAAATGTCTAGTGTCGCCGTCTACGTCATACTGTAGTATCGCACAAGTCTGATTGGCTATATAGACGGCACGCACTTTTCTTTGTTTTGGTTAGGGTCCACCCGCTAGTTTTCGCTCGATTGAAATGAATGAACATGTACCCGCTATTTTTATCAGCCTGTCCTTGATCGTGACCAATTTCCCAGAGAGAGAGGAGGTGAGTTGTGTGTGGTTGTGTGCTGCAGCCAAGTACGTTACATCTTGCCTCCGAAGTAGTTTCACTGTGCATTCCATTCCCTCTCTTCTCTTGGCTGTCTGCTTATAGTGTTCGAGTGTCACGTGACCGTTGAACCAAGGCGAACGTCCTCTGAAGTATAAATGCAACACCATGAGCGACACTTTCTTTTTCGTCTGCGACCATGTGGTGAGCGACACTTTATAATAAGTATAAATTAAGCTTTAGTCCCATTACAAAGGCTGCTGCGCTGCTGCTGTGTTTCATTGTCTCGCTTGCCAGACTATCTCTGTTTAGGTAGCCTGGTATCCAGACCCATATGAATGGCAGTTGTCACACCATGGGTCTGGACCTACGCCCATCCACTGCATTTATTCAGGACAGGTACTGTCCGGGACACCTGATTGGCTGGTCGATGTAGGTGGTAGGACCTTATTAAATAATTAGTGTAATGTGATCTAACGTTAACGATAACACATTGCAGAGTGCTGCTAGCTAGGCTAGCTAGTTGTTAGCACGTTTGTTATGTGGCAGTAAACGCCACTGAATGACCAGTCTGAAATAACTGACAATCAGTTCGAGTCACGCTCTTTCCATAAAGCCCACCAGTTTTGATATCTGTTGGCTAGTTGTTGATATTTATAACAATAATGTGGCTCTAAAACAGTGGTTCCCAACCCTAGGGTCGCGACCCCACTTAGTTTATTTTTATTTTTTATCATTAACTAATAGCTTTTAAATGACTTACTACTGAACGTTGTTATAAAGTGTTACCAAACTTTTGTACGATATAATTATATTTATTGTTGCCTATTATTGTTGTCTTTTTGAAGTTGAATTTGTATTGGGGAATGTGAACCTGTTGGATTCTCCACTAATCAGCAACTTATTATTTAAAGACACACCTGATGGCAATCAAGCACAGAGCAAATCTGATCAAGCAACATGCGAAACACGTAGTTCCATTTTGTAATTAATGTAATCTGTTATTCATTTAAAAAAAAGTGTCAATCCTAGCATCCTGGTGTGCACTGGAATATAGATTTATATTTAAGTACTGTAAGTTTGTTGACATACTTGGTAATGGGTTTTCCACCGTTGCTCTTGGGGGCTTTCCCTTTCAGCTCCATATGTGTCTTGGAGACCTCCTCCACTTTCAGAGCATCCGGAGGTCCAGGAGTAGCTGCAGAGGAGCAGAGCACATGGAAAACATTACAGCACCAGATCTGCCCTTCACTTCACAGCGCTACACGGGTTCCTCATGCAGAGAATGAGAATATGCAGCCACAATCTGAACAATTACTTTCAGGCTATCGGGGATGGATTTAAAGGGAAAGACTAGCGATGACTGTAATTTGACAGATGTTTCTAAAACGGATGAAAAAATATAAAGAAAAGTATGAAATTGATCAGATGGAACAATGGATCTTGGTAGAAAATCATCGGTCTCCCCCTGTCCACACTCGAGGACATCTTTAGGACCCGCTGCCTCCGACGAGCAAACAACATCCTGAAGGATGTGACCTACCCCTCCCACCACATCTTCTCTGTGCTCCTGTCCGGCAGGCGTTACAGGGCCTTCAAAGCCCGCACTTCCAGGCTGAAAAACGGCTTCTTTCCAAGGGCCATCAGAGCTGAACAAACACTCCCCCCCTAGGGCCACCACATCATCTAATTAGATGGACTATACTTTATATATTTTTTATTTTAATATGGTTTTATATTTTTGGTTTTATATTTTTCGATTGGGACTGAAGGACTATGCGTAATCATGCAATAGTCTGACTCTGAGCCACGACGTGTGTGTGTGTGTGTGTGTGTGTGTGTGTGTGTGTGTGTGTGTGTGTGTGTGTGTGTGTGTGTGTGTGTGTGTGTGTGTGTGTACGGCCTTAAACGAGCGCAGAGACGCTAAATTAGCGCTTTTGGGAAGATAGAGCCCGTTGTCTATTCATTTTAAGAATGGCATTTAACTGCATGCTGTATCTCCATCATATAATGTACCAATAACACTGTATTATTTATTCTTTATCAAACTAAATACCCTTTTATTCTTTCAAAATTATAAGAGTTTGTTCTTGAGATAACCGCATTCAAACTTATAATTGCAAGCACGACCATTCTCAGCTACCAGCAGACAGAGTGTGCCCCCCCCCCCCCCCCCCCCCTCAATTGTAGATTTAGGTTTCACACTTTTAGATATTGATATTTTACCAGCTAGAAATCTCCAGTAGGGCCTAATGTAATACCGGTCAATGACTCACCAAAGGAAGACTTGGCGACGATTGGCTCTGCAGGTTCGCTATTGCCGTACTTGTTCCTAGCGCTCACCCTGAAGGCATACTCCTTCAGAGGGGTGAGGTTGTTGGCCGTGTAGGTAGTTTCTTTCACAGTGGCCGACAGAATCACCCACTCCTCTTTGTCCGTCTGTCGCTTCTCCACGATGTAGTTGATGATGGGAGAGCCTCCGTCGTCTCTGGGAGGGTTCCAGGACAGCATGCAGGACTCGTTGGTGATATTGGAGATCTCAAGGTCAGCTGGAGGTCCGGGTTTTTTTCCTGAAGAGGAGCACGTCAAAATTACTCAGTGGGAAGAAGTACTCAGATCTTTTTTCTTAAGTAAAAGTAGAAATACCGCAGTAAAATACTCTGTTGTTACAAGTAAAAGTCATGCATTCAAAATGCAAGTAAAAATACTCATTATGCAGAATGGTCAATTTCAGAATAATACAGTATGATATTATTGGATTATATTGATGGATAAAGGTGGAAAAGATGGGGCTGATTTCCACTCATCTGTATACTGTTGGGTAGCTTTAGCTTACAGTCATCTATAATAATACAGCACTAGTTATTAGTGAATTATATTTTTGCATTAATCTGAATCGGCAAAGTAACTAGTAATTTATTTTATCAAATAAAGGTAGTGCAGTAAAACGTACAATTCAGTATTTCTGAAATGTACTGTAGTGGAGTATAATAATAGAGTCGCGTAAAATTGTAATACTCAAGTAAAGTACAAGTATTTGAGTAAATTTACGTAGTTACTTTCCACCTCTGTAATTGCTGTCTGCAACCCACAAATTCTTTGGGATGTTTCATTTCATCACTTGAACCACTTTCAGCCATTCTAAAATTATTTCCCACCTTTTATGTCACCGTGATCCAAAGGTGTGACCAAGTCCCAAGGTTTCGGAGAGAGATAGAGAGAGGGAGAGAGAGGGGTTAGAATTGATCATATTAACAAAACATTGTCACCTCATAATTTTCACATAAATAACCTAAATAATGTTATTTTTTAATGTGCACCCAAGGGAATATCAAACAGATGTTTATTCATTTTAAGAATGGCATTTAACTGCATGCTGTATCTCCATCGCATCATATACCAATAACACTATTATTTATTCTTTATCAAACTAAATACCCTTTTATCCTTTCAAAATGATAAGAGTTTGTTCTTGAGATAAGCGCATTAAAACTTGTAATTGCAAGCACGACCGTTCTCAGCTACCAGCAGACAGTGTGTGCCCCCCCCCCCTCAATTGTAGATTTAAGGTTTCACACTTTTAGATATTGATATTTTACCAGCTAGAAATCTCCAGTAGGGCCTAATGTAATAACGGTCAATGACTCACCAAAGGAAGACTTGGCGACGATTGGCTCTGCAGGTTCGCTATTGCCGTACTTGTTCCTAGCGCTCACCCTGAAGGCATACTCCTTCAGAGGGGTGAGGTTGTTGGCCGTGTAGGTAGTTTCTTTCACAGTGGCCGACAGAATCACCCACTCCTCTTTGTCCGTCTGTCGCTTCTCCACGATGTAGTTGATGATGGGAGAGCCTCCCTCGTCTCTGGGAGGGTTCCAGGACAGCATGCAGATCTCGTTGGTGATATTGGAGCTCTCAAGGTCAGCTGGAGGTCCGGGCTTTTCTCCACCTCTGGAATTGCTGTCTGCAACTGCATAGGTATGTGAGAAGAGAAGAGGAATTACTCTGTGTGCGCGCATGCGGGAGGTTTCGGAGAGAGATAGAGAGAGAGAGAGAGAGAGAGGGGGCAGAATCGGTCATATTAACAAAACATTTTCACCTCATAATATTCACATAAATCACCCAAATACTGTTATTTTTTAATGTGCACCCAAGGGAATATCAAACAGATGTTGGACCCTATCTGCTGACAGGCGCTATCTCCTAATAGCACTTGCGCACCTGTTTGCGCATGCCTTAAGGCACGGAAGATAGCACTCCACCTTGCGCCGTCCGCCAGGTGTTGTGCCGAGTTTTGCTCCCCCGCCAAGCAGCAAAAAAAAGCATCCCCACATCACGGGAGCATACTTGTAATGATTTATACAGAAATATAACTGTTTAAAAGTGATATAATTGTCTGGTAGACGTGACCTCCCTGATTTCTAGGTTAAAACAACCCCGAAATATGGTTGGGGATCCAATTCTCGGCCGGGATGCGGAAATGTTCACGGCACGTGTCGCAGACGCAAATTAGAGCCGTGCCAAAATCATCTGCGCCCCAAAATGCCTGCGCAAACGGGATTTGGGCGGTCTTAACTACAAGAATTATTCACAGGCGTGGCCAGGCAATGCTGGGCATTACGTCAATCAAAACCAATCAGATTCCCGTCTCGCAATGGCTGTTTGCGCGACGCATGCAATATGCTGTAATTCTCTCCATGTGTAATAGAGTGTACTCACTCATGCGAGGACAGAGAGAGATGGAGAGAGCTTATTGACAGATCGTCTGTGGTGCCAACAACCCTCCGGGTTATGACGGTAAATAGCCTATGTCCATTGTCCAACAAGTTTTCTCAATTAATTTCCCTCTTTGCGATGTGATAAAAGTTTCTCAGTGAGTTATAGTTGATTGCCTTACTGAATTATCTGCTAATACCCAATTTTAGCCGCATAATTTGATGTCCTGGCATGGCAAGGCTGTGCGTAATGATATATCCAAAAGGGATTTTACTTGTACTGCGCTGCGCTGCACGGAGATTATGGTGCGCAACCCAGCGCAGAGAGGTATTTGCGCGTAAGAGGTCCTTTTCAAAGCTCTTAGCGCAAAGTACTTGCGTGCTGCTGACGATAGCATAATGTCATCTATCACCACATTTTAGCGCTGAAACGCCTGCTTTGGCTTGTGGCAGCCAATGCCCAGTACAATTATCACAGGCAGGGCGCTTGTGTCCGCCCCCAATTTGCATTGTGCACGGCCTTAAACGAGCGCAGGCGCTAAATTAGCGCTTTTGGGAAGATAGAGCCCGTTGTCTATTCATTTTAAGAATAGCATTTAACTGCATGCTGTATCTCCATCATATACCAATAACACTGTATTATTTATTCTTTATCAAACTAAATACCCTTTTATTCTTTCAAAATCATAAGAGTTTGTTCTTGAGATAACCGCATTAAAACTTATAATTGCAAGCACGACCGTTCTCAGCTACCAGCAGACAGAGTGTGCCCCCCCCCCCCCCTCAATTGTAGATTTAAGGTTTCACACTTTTAGATATTGATATTTTATCAGCAAGAAATCTCCAGTAGGGCCTAATGTAATAACGGTCAATGACTCACCAAAGGAAGACTTGGCGACGATTGGCTCTGCAGGTTTGCTATTGCCGTACTTGTTCCTAGCGCTCACCCTGAAGGCATACTCCTTCAGAGGGGTGAGGTTGTTGGCCGTGTAGGTAGTTTCTTTCACAGTGGCCGACAGATTCACCCACTCCTCTTTGTCCGTCTGTCGCTTCTCCACGATGTAGTTGATGATGGGAGAGCCTCCCTCGTCTCTGGGAGGGTTCCAGGACAGGATGCAGATCTCGTTGGTGATATTGGAGCTCTCAAGGTCAGCTGGAGGTCCGGGCTTTTCTGCACCTCTGGAATTGCTGTCTGCAACTGCATAGGTATGTGAGAAGAGAAGAGGAATTACTCTGTGTGCGCGCGTGCGTGAGGTTTCGGAGAGAGATAGAGAGGGAGAGAGAGAGAGGGGGCAGAATCAGGCATATTAACAAAACATTTTCACCTCATAATATTCACATAAATCACCCAAATACTGTTATTTTTGAATGTGCACCCAAGGGAATATCAAACAGATGTTGGACCCTATCTTCCGACAGGCGCTATCTCCTAATAGCACTTGCGCACCTGTTTGCGCATGCCTTAAGGCACGGAAGATAGCACTCCCCCTTGCGCCGTCCGCCAGGTGTTGTGCCGAGTTTTGCTCCCCCGCCAAGCAGCAAAAAAAAGCATCCCCACATCACGGGAGCATACTTGTAATGATTTATACAGAAATGTAACTGTTTAAAAGTGATATAATTGTCTGGTAGACGTGACCTCCCTGATTTCTAGGTTAAAACAACCCCGAAATATGGTTGGGGATCCAATTCTCGGCCGGGATGCGGAAATGTTCACGGCACGTGTCGCAGACGCAAATTAGAGCCGTGCCAAAATCATCTGCGCCCCAAAATGCCTGCGCAAACGAGATTTGGCCGGTCTTAACTACCAGAATTATTCACAGGCGTGGCCAGGCAATGCTGGGCATTACGTCAATCAAAACCAATCAGATTCCCGTCTCGCAATGGCTGTTTGTGCGAGGCATGCAATATGCTGTAATTCTCTCCATGTGTAATAGAGTGTACTCACTCATGCGAGGACAGAGACAGCTTATTGACAGATCGTCTGTGGTGCCAAAGACCCTCCAGGTTATGATGGTAAATAGCCTATGTCCATTGTCCAACAAGTTTTCTCAATTAATTTCCCTCTTTGCGATGTGATAAAAGTTTCTCAGTGAGTTATAGTCGATTGCCTCACTGAATTATCTGCTAATACCCAATTTTAGCAGCCTAATTTGATGTCCTGGCATGGCAAGGCTGTGCGTAATGACATATCCAAAAGGGATTTTACTTGCACTGCGCTGCGCTGCACGGAGATTATGATGCGCAACCCAGCGCAGAGAGGTATTTGCGCGTAAGAGGTCCTTTTCAAAGCTCTTAGCGCAAAGTACTTGCGTGCTGCTGACGATAGCATAATGCCATCTATCCACATTTTACCGCTGAAACACCTGCTTTGGCTTGTGGCAGCCAATGCCCAGTACAATTATCACAGGCAGGCGCTTGTGTCCGCCCCCAATTTGCATTGTGCACGGCCTTAAACGAGCGCAGGCGCTAAATTAGCACTTTTGGGAAGATAGAGCCCGTTGTCTATTCATTTTAAGAATGGCATTTAACTGCATGCTGTATCTCCATCATATACCAATAACACTGTATTATTTATTCTTTATCAAACTAAATACCCTTTTATTCTTTCAAAATCATAAGAGTTTGTTCTTGAGATAACCACATTAAAACTTGTAATTGCAAGCACAACCGTTCTCAGCTACCAGCAGACAGAGTGTGCCCCCCCCCCCCCCCCCCCCCCTCAATTGTAGATTTAAGGTTTCACACTTTTAGATATTGATATTTTACCAGCAAGAAATCTCCAGTAGGGCCTAATGTAATAACGGTCAATGACTCACCAAAGGAAGACTTGGCGACGATTGGCTCTGCAGGTTCGCTATTGCCGTACTTGTTCCTAGCGCTCACCCTGAAGGCATACTCCTTCAGAGGGGTGAGGTTGTTGGCCGTGTAGGTAGTTTCTTTCACAGTGGCCGACAGAATCACCCACTCCTCTTTGTCCGTCTGTCGCTTCTCCACGATGTAGTTGATGATGGGAGAGCCTCCCTCGTCTCTGGGAGGGTTCCAGGACAGGATGCAGATCTCGTTGGTGATATTGGAGCTCTCAAGGTCAGCTGGAGGTCCGGGCTTTTCTCCACCTCTGAAATCGATGTCTGCAACTGCATAGGTATGTGAGAAGAGAAGAGGAATTACTTTGTGTGCGCGCGTGCGTGAGGTTTCGGAGAGAGATAGAGAGAGGGAGAGAGAGGGGGCAGAATCGGTCATATTAACAAAACATTTTCACCTCATAATATTCACATAAATCACCCAAATACTGTTATTTTTTAATGTGCACCCAAGTGTTGTGCTCGTTATTTGGGTGAATTTAGCTAGGTAAAATAAAATATTAATAATCCGAAAATTATTAATATTTCATAAAATTATTAAAATATTAATTATGTAATCCTGGATAAGGATTAACCTAGGGGCACCACCTGCAGTGTTGCAGGACCTAATCTGAATCACCTTTAGTCTAATCTGAAATGGGAGAGTTCCTACACCTTAGACAATAGTTCACCACAATTCTCACAAAGTCACTCTGAAACAGTTGAATTCTAATAAAAGTTGACAATATTTATTATATATAAAATAAAAGAGAGGTATTGGCAATACAGTCAATGAATTCAAGTTATAACTAAGTTATATTCTAAACATTTCAATGCATGGTCGATAAGTGTGAGGTAGGGATATTTATCTGCATCGAAAGTGTAAAGCACCGGATGAACACTAGAGGGAGGCAGAGTGTGTGTGTGTGTGTGTGTGTGTGAGTGTGTTCTCGGGCCAAAATGGCGATCGGCCCAAAATGGAGGATAAGGGAGTGTGTTCTCGGGCCAAAATGGCGATCGGCCCAAAATGGAGGATAAGGGAGTGTGTTCTCGGGCCAAAATGGCGATCGGCCCAAAATGGAGGATAAGGGAGTGTGTTCTCGGGCCAAAATGGCGATCGGCCCAAAATGGAGGATAAGGGAGTGTGTTCTCGGGCCAAAATGGCGATCGGCCCAAAATGGAGACTAAGGGAGTGTGTTCTCGGCACAAAATGGAGGTTAGCCGACTAGTAGCTATGTGTGTGTGTGTTTATAGGGGAAAGGTTCGTGCCCGCGCTTACGCACGTGCCCGTGGGGGAGAAAATACGCTGTCTAGATAGAAAAGGACCGCGAGGTACTCGCTTCACCACGGCTAGGGTTAACCGACGTTTAACTGGTGAAAGGAGTTCCCCTCGGCTCATAGACTATGCTAGATCCACTTCAGCGGCTCGGTGAAGAGTTAAATAGCTAGCGTGTAAACACTCAGATTCAGTAATGCAGGTGTATGCAGCACAATTACAGTCAGACACAAACAGTCACAGATTCATTTACAGTATCATATCAGTCTATCATGTATATCTATAGATATATATCATCTAACTCTAAACAATTCTAAGCCCGGACTTGAGTGATCAATTCAGTCTTACTTGGCTTGTTCGCTCAGCTCTGCAAACGCGGAGGCAGTGGTTCGTTACGGTCGGTCTCGCAAGGTTTCTCCAGCAGGGAGGAGGGATGCTCGTGTAGCGGGCGTCCGCTGTCCCGGAGAGGAAGGAGCGGAGGAAGGAGCGGGGGTTGAGAATAGGCAGTCGGACTCAGCTGGCCACGCTGGGTTCTTGCATCTGCTGTCGTCTCAGTGGAGGAAAGGGGGAATCTCACAGCTCGCTTCTTCAGGTTGAGGGCACTCGCCTGGTCTAGGCGATGCGGGTCGGTTTCAGGATATCAAAGCTAGCTTAGCTCTGATGTAGAGGTCGTCAGGCCTGGTTGCGGCCTTTGCTGCTCGGGTTCGAGCAGGGGGGAAGGGCGGTTTGTCTCGAGCTACAAACGCACGTCCTGTCGCGACGATTTGTCACTTAGAACTTCTCAGGTGAGGACCTGTCTGCAGCGAACGCCACATAGGAACTGAAGTTTTCAGGCTTCAAACCTGTATATGTTTTGGGGTGCAGGGCGTGTCTTTGCTGTGGTTTAGGCACACCGATTGGTTCACCTTATCTCGCTGCTGTGGGACAAAGAAGTCGGCTCGGTCCCCTGTGGTTTTTATCACGGGTGTGGTATTCAAATTGGCCAAATGGCTAGGTATGTGGTTGTGTGCTCCCACTGTCTCCACATAGACCAGCCAGTATTCAAACAACATGTCTTTCATTCAATGTCAGTGTTCGTTCAACATGTCTTTCATTTAATATCACTGTTAATTCAATATCAATGTTCCTTCAATATGTCTGGCCCAACATCCCCCCGATGGTTGAAAGGGTGTGTTCTGGCACAGTCTTTAAAGCATCTCCAGGGCCATGCGGCCTGAGGGTGGCAACCCATTGGTTGCCTAGTCCGTGAGGCTGAAAGGAGCAAGTTCGTTAGGTCCTATCTGGGCTCATGTCCGGGCTGATCACCTGTGTCCGGGCAGGACTTTTCTCAAGCTATTCTATCATTCTATATCACACAAACAATACATTCAGATTGTCATCCTATACTACATCACACGAAGCAATACATTCAGATTGTCATACTTCAAGTTTCCTAGGCAGGGCCTGGGCCCGGTTCTCTGTCTTGGTCACTTAGCTCTTCGTTTTTACACGATTTGCATAAGGGGAAGGGAGAGAAGGAGTGTGAGGTAGTGTAATGACCTGGTTACATGTTTGGTGAATGGGGGTCCAGTTGCCTTGGGGCTGAACTAGACTAGTTTGGTCCCTCGGGAGACCGTGTAGAACACCATCTGATTCATAGGCTCAGTTTAGTGACCGTGTCATAGCGGTTGTGTGACAGTGTTTTAGCCTATATGTTCTGTGGTTCAATGATTGGTAGGTTGACAAGGAATCCTATTTCTAGATGCTGTGGATCTATGAAAATTGGGATTGCACTGCCAAGACTATATGCCAAGTGTACCTGAGAGGGCTAGGCCACGGTGGTCGTGGCGGATTTTAAGATTTGTTCAACCAGAGATAGGGAGACTAGGTAGGGGGGTATGTTACCCCCACTCAGACTGGTGACTGAGGAGGATATCTCCCTGTAAGGTCTTGTGTCAAGTCTCTGGTCACGTGCACATAGGTCTTGTCCTCTCGTACTATGCTGGTTAGAGTCTGTAAGGCATGGAGGTTGAGTCTGAGTTACTGGCAGTAGGGCTCTATGTAGCCTAGGTTAGTGGTTAGTGCATACTGGCGGAGTGAGTGGACATGCACCTATCCTGGCTACCCTACTAAGTCTCGTTCACTACCTCTGTGGTGGGGCTTGCCCCCCCCCCTTTGGAGGTGTGTACAAGCTGTTAACTGACACTCCCAGTGGCTGCCGCATCAGCGCTGGGTCAGGTGCATGCGTCGGGTTCTGCACCAGAGTGTTGGTTGAACGATTGTCCAACTTAAAGAAAGGAGTGCCGCGCATCGTCATGTTTTGTTCTCTGTGCCGGGGCAATGGCTGGGAGAATGCCTGCCTGCCGGGCAGTTTCTGTCCCGGGCTGATGGCCAGGCATACGGGAACCTTCGCGGTTCGAGCGGGAACTGACGCGCGGGTTTCGTTTGCGGAGAATGCGGGGAGCAGTCGCTCCTGTTTGCACAGGCGGCGGTACAGCTCGGGGCTAGCGGTGGAAACGTAGCGTGCCGGCAGCGATGTGCCAGCTTCCTTGATGACAGCGACTTGTCTGTCTGTGCTAGGCTGGCGGCCAGGTGACGCCCATGGCTTTGGCGTCTGAACCTGAGCCCAAATGCGATTGCTGGAGCAGTCGATGATTGGGACTAGCCGGTCCAGGAGATCCTGGCCAATGAGGAGCGGTTCGGTATCGAGAGGGCTGATGTGAATGGGGTGGCGTATAGTCATCCCCTGGAAGGTGATGTCCAGCAGAGCACGCTCAGCAATGGGGGTTTGGTCTTGTGTGTAGCTGGTGATGCTAACATCACAAGGCTCAATCCGAAGTGGCCTATTGGTGGCGTGCATGGCTATGCAGACCTTCTCGAAGGTGTTGGCACTCATCAAGCTGATGGAGGCTCCTGTGTCCACTAAGGCGAGGGTGCGAGTGCACCCCCCTACCACCACTGGGGTGTAGATGCGATGGGCGTTGCCCTTGCGGACAAGGTTGCCCATGAAAGTTAGAGTAGGACGGTTTGGTGAAGCCTGAGAAGGAGACTTAGGAAGGGGTCTGGTTCTTCGGGGTCCCCTCCGCCTGTTGACAAAGCGAACTTTGGCAGGTGGCGGAGGTTCCCCCCCAAGTCATGCGACCGGGGTTTTGTCTGGCTCCGGCGGGGAGCCAGCTGGTTTGTCTTTTTCAAAGAGCATTTTTACCGTGTCAGCTAAAGCGTTCAGCAGTCGGGTCGACTGGTCTTCCGCGGTTGTTCGCCTGTCTCTACCGTCGGTGTCGCTCCCTGACTGGTTCTTATGCTGGTTGGGTTTGTGTGATTTCTTACCTGACTGGTCCTGGTTCTGCCAGGGGCGTCCCTGACTGGGGTAGTAAGAGTTCCCTGACTGGTTCTGTACCCAGTCCTGGTTGTACCAGGACCGTCCTTGACTGGGGTGGTAGGAGTTCCCTGGCTGACTTCGTTCCCACTCCTGGTTCTGCCAGGGCCGTCCCTGGTTGGGTCTCCCCCCCTTTCCCTGCTTCCTACCCCTACCTCGATGGCTGGGCTGTCTGTCTTTTAAGTGTGAGGGTGCAGGGCGTCGAGGAGCGGTTGGCTTCCGGACCTGGGGCACCTCGTCGCCCTCTAGGGTGAGACGGTCAGGTACTGGCTTCTCTACGCTGTAAACTGCTCTACGCTGGGCTTCCTCTTCATCAGAGTAGTCTTCCACTGAGTAGGCTTGGGGGCTCTCTAGGTGTTTCCTGGTTGGCTTGGGTCGTGCTTCCCATGCCAACTGTGCGTACTGTCGCGTATAGCTCAGTGTGGACTGGAGGAGCCTACAATGAGTTTCTACACCGGAGCGTATGCTCTCGTGCAGGTTTGACATGTACGTGAGGAGGAAATCCCTATCTCCCTCCCCCCCCCCCGATGGGGGGGCCTCTACCCTGGAAGTAGGCTGCTGACAAGCGCCTGAAGTACTCTCTGGGATCTTCGTCTACTTTCTGTTTGATGGCCTCGGCGGCCCTTCGCGCGATGATCGGGTCAGAGTATGGGCGGTACTCCTGTCGGAGGGCCCGGCAGACGAGTCGGTAGCTCTTTTGAGTCCGACTGGGAAGTACGTCTATGAAATCGCGGACGGTGCTCGTGGTGGTCTTCCAGACCAGCCAGAGTCTCTCACGCGTGGTAGGTCGCTCCAAGTTGGTGAGGTAGCGATTGACGTCTCGTAGGTACCGATCGATGTTGGCGGCACGGTGCGCCGGGTCAAAATGTTCTATGTCCCTGGCGAAGGACTCGATTCGCCGGTCACGGACATCTCTTTCCCGCGCGGTGAACGCTGGCTCGGAGTCGGACGACGATGAGTCGTTGTGGTCGTCCGCCCATAGGCCACGCCCCATGTGACCCGAGAAGAGGAGGGGCGTCTCTTGGTAGTAGCCTTCGCTCCTCTTACTCTCCTGGCCATGCCGATGTCGCTCCTCCCGTGGGTGGGAGTCGGCGTGGCGTTCGTCGCCCCAGCGGTCGTCTGCCCGCCGTCCCGTGGGCGGGAGGCAGTCGTCCGGGCGGTCGGTGCGGCGTTCGTTGCCCCAGCGGTCGTCTGCCCGCCGCCCTGTGGGCGGGGTGCAGTCGTCCAGGCAGTCGGTGTGGCGTTCGTTGCCCCAGCGGTCGTCTGCCCGCCGCCCTGTGGGCGGGGGGCAGTCGTCCGGGCATGAGTGCGGGGAATGGTCGCGCCTGTATCTATTCCCCCCCTCCTCTGGTGGGGGGGAGACTTCGGTCCTACTGTCCTCGAAGTGTGGTTGTCCCCAGGCGGCCTTTTTGTGGCCACTCTCACGGGTTAGCGACCCCCCTTGTTCATGCCTATGCGACGGCCTTACGAGCGTGGACTCGTATGGGGGGTGGGGTCCCCCGACCCCCCTGGGCTGGGACTCGGGCATGGCGGGCGTGTCTATGGTATATAGTGAGGGTTCGACCTCACCACCGGACCCGTCGCGCGATAGCGCTGGTGCAGCAGGCGTCTGGGCAACGTGGGATGAGGATGCCTGTGGAGGCGGGCTTACCTGTGGCCCCTGGTCATGGCCCTGTCGGTGAGGGAACGAACACGCAAGCTGGTTGGCTCCATACCTACCTGTTTTTCTTTTCTCCTCCTCGCTCTCTAGGTCCGCCTTTTGTTTTTCCAACTACGTTGCTCGCTGGTCCAACTCAGCTGCTCGTTCCTGCAGCTGTGCGTTGGTTTTCCTGTCAACTGTTTCTCTGTGGAGAACAAGATAAAGCATATTGGGTCCCCTGGCCTCACTGGGCTGGGACCCGAGTACGACGGGCGTGTCGATGTCGTATGGCGAGGGTTCGGCTCCACTACCGAACCCGTTACGCGGTGCAGCCGGCGTCTGGACGCCGTGCGATGAGGACGCTTGTGGAGGCAGACTTACCTGCCTCTCTTGGTCTTCGTTTGAGACCTCCAGGCACGCATTTTGCCTGTCCAACTCAGTTGCTCGGTTAATGTGGAGAACGAGATAAAGCAGCTCTGACAGCATGGTGCAGTTTACCGTATCTGCACTTTTCATGGCGGCTGCTTTTCCTTCCAACATTTTCTCACATTCTTCTTCTGTGAGCTTCCGCAGATGTTCGATCTGTCCTCTCTCAGGAGGAACCGCGTTCATGAGCGCTTCATGTAACAGCTGGTCGGGCGAGGCCGAGTGCTCTGCAGCAGCACTCTGGCCGTTGTGCTGTGACATCTTACCTGCTAGTCAGTGCACTTCTTAAGCTTAGGTGGAGCTCGTACCTGTAGCTTGAATGTCAAATAACTTGTATTTGAGAGGCAAACGTAAAATAGGCTTGTAGTCAAACTGTGTTTGCGAAAGTCCTATGGTTGAATTTTAAATATAAGCAGGTTTTAATTCAACTGTAGTTGCCTAATGTTAGGAGTTAGTAGCTATGCAAGCTTGAAATAAGGGGTTCTTAAATCAAAACGATTGAACTGTGTTAGATCGTCTGTGTCAGTTTGAATCTGTGTCAGTCTGAGCGGTGGTAGCTCTGTCTGGCTCCGCTCGTTCTGGCTGGAAGCTGTTTTGGGAGGTTATTAGCATTCAGTGCTTAGCATGCGCTTACAGTGCATACACAATGCAATTTAGGTAATTCAGTGTTTCAGTCAAAATTGTGATACTTGTGGTAAACTCTGCCTGAAAGATGCCTCGGGCGGGGCTCCAAATGTTGTGCTCGTTATTTGGGTGAATTTAGCTAGGTAAAATAAAATATTAATAATCCGAAAATTATTAATATTTCATAAAATTATTAAAATATTAATTATGTAATCCTGGATAAGGATTAACCTAGGGGCACCACCTGCAGTGTTGCAGGACCTAATCTGAATCACCTTTAGTCTAATCTGAAATGGGAGAGTTCCTACACCTTAGACAATAGTTCACCACAATTCTCACAAAGTCACTCTGAAACAGTTGAATTCTAATAAAAGTTGACAATATTTATTATATATAAAATAAAAGAGAGGTATTGGCAATACAGTCAATGAATTCAAGTTATAACTAAGTTATATTCTAAACATTTCAATGCATGGTCGATAAGTGTGAGGTAGGGATATTTATCTGCATCGAAAGTGTAAAGCACCGGATGAACACTAGAGGGAGGCAGAGTGTGTGTGTGTGTGTGTGTGAGTGTGTTCTCGGGCCAAAATGGCGATCGGCCCAAAATGGAGGATAAGGGAGTGTGTTCTCGGGCCAAAATGGCGATCGGCCCAAAATGGAGGATAAGGGAGTGTGTTCTCGGGCCAAAATGGCGATCGGCCCAAAATGGAGGATAAGGGAGTGTGTTCTCGGGCCAAAATGGCGATCGGCCCAAAATGGAGGATAAGGGAGTGTGTTCTCGGGCCAAAATGGCGATCGGCCCAAAATGGAGACTAAGGGAGTGTGTTCTCGGCACAAAATGGAGGTTAGCCGACTAGTAGCTATGTGTGTGTGTGTTTATAGGGGAAAGGTTCGTGCCCGCGCTTACGCACGTGCCCGTGGCGGAGAAAATACGCTGTCTAGATAGAAAAGGACCGCGAGGTACTCGCTTCACCACGGCTAGGGTTAACCGACGTTTAACTGGTGAAAGGAGTTCCCCTCGGCTCATAGACTATCCTAGATCCGCTTCAGCGGCTCGGTGAAGAGTTAAATAGCTAGCGTGTAAACACTCAGATTCAGTAATGCAGGTGTATGCAGCACAATTACAGTCAGACACAAACAGTCACAGATTCATTTACAGTATCATATCAGTCTATCATGTATATCTATAGATATATATCATCTAACTCTAAACAATTCTAAGCCTGGACTTGAGTGATCAATTCAGTCTTACTTGGCTTGTTCGCTCAGCTCTGCAAACGCGGAGGCAGTGGTTCGTTACGGTCGGTCTCGCAAGGTTTCTCCAGCAGGGAGGAGGGATGCTCGTGTAGCGGGCGTCCGCTGTCCCGGAGAGGAAGGAGCGGAGGAAGGAGCGGGGGTTGAGAATAGGCAGTCGGACTCAGCTGGCCACGCTGGGTTCTTGCATCTGCTGTCGTCTCAGTGGAGGAAAGGGGGAATCTCACAGCTCGCTTCTTCGGGTTGAGGGCACTCGCCTGGTCTAGGCGATGCGGGTCGGTTTCAGGATATCAAAGCTAGCTTAGCTCTGATGTAGAGGTCGTCAGGCCTGGTTGCGGCCTTTGCTGGTCGGGTTCGAGCAGGGGGGAAGGGCGGTTTGTCTCGAGCTACAAACGCACGTCCTGTCGCGACGATTTGTCACTTAGAACTTCTCAGGTGAGGACCTGTCTGCAGCGAACGCCACATAGGAACTGAAGTTTTCAGGCTTCAAACCTGTATATGTTTTGGGGTGCAGGGCGTGTCTTTGCTGTGGTTTAGGCACACCGATTGGTTCACCTTATCTCGCTGCTGTGGGACAAAGAAGTCGGCTCGGTCCCCTGTGGTTTTTATCACGGGTGTGGTATTCAAATTGGCCAAATGGCTAGGTATGTGGGGGTTGTGTGCTCCCACTGTCTCCACATAGACCAGCCAGTATTCAAACAACATGTCTTTCATTCAATGTCAGTGTTCGTTCAACATGTCTTTCATTTAATATCACTGTTAATTCAATATCAATGTTCCTTCAATATGTCTGGCCCAACACAAGGGAATATCAAACAGATGTTGGGCCCTATCTACCGACAGGCGCTATCTCCTAATAGCACTTGCGCACCTGTTTGCGCATGCCTTAAGGCACGGAAGATAGCACTCCGCCTTGCGCCGTCCGCCAGGTGTTGTGCCGAGTTTTGCTCCCCCGCCAAGCAACAAAAAAAAGCATCCCCACCTCACAGGAGCATACTTGTAATGATTTATACAGAAATGTAACTGTTTAAAAGTGATATAATTGTCTGGTAGACGTGACCTCCCTGATTTCTAAGTTAAAACAGCCCCGAAATATGGTTGGGGATCCAATTCTCGGCCGGGATGCGGAAATGTTCACGGCACGTGTCGCAGATGCAAATTAGAACCATGCCAAAATCATCTGCGCCCCAAAATGCCTGCGCAAGCGAGATTTGGGCAGTCTTAACTACCAGAATTATTCACAGGCGTGGCCAGGCAATGCTGGGCATTACGTCAATCAAAACCAATCAGATTCCCGTCTCGCAATGGCTGTTTGCGCGACGCATGCAATATGCTGTAATTCTCTCCATGTGTAATAGAGTGTACTCACTCATGCGAGGACAGAGACAGCTTATTGACAGATCGTCTGTGGTGCCAAAGACCCTCCAGGTTATGATGGTAAATAGCCTATGTCCATTGTCCAACAAGTTTTCTCAATTCATTTCCCTCTTTGCGATGTGATAAAAGTTTCTCAGTGAGTTATAGTTGATTGCCTCACTGAATTATCTGCTAATACCCAATTTTAGCAGCATAATTTGATGTCCTGGCATGGCAAGGCTGTACATAATGACATATCCAAAAGGGATTTTACTTGCACTGCGCTGCGCTGCACGGAGATTATGGTGCGCAACCCAGCGCAGAGAGGTATTTGCGCGTAAGAGGTCCTTTTCAAAGCTCTTAGCGCAAAGTACTTGCGCGCTGCTGACGATAGCATAATGTCATCTATCACCACATTTTAGCGCTGAAATGCCTGCTTTGGCTTGTGGCAGCCAATGCCCAGTACAATTATCACAGGCATGCGCTTGTGTCCGCCCCCAATTTGCATTGTGCACGGCCTTAAACGAGCGCAGGCGCTAAATTAGCGCTTTTGGGAAGATAGAGCCCGTTGTCTATTCATTTTAAGAATGGCATTTAACTGCATGCTGTATCTCCATCATATACCAATAACACTGTATTATTTATTCTTTATCAAACTAAATACCCTTTTATTCTTTCAAAATCATAAGAGTTTGTTCTTGAGATAACCGCATTCAAACTTATAATTGCAAGCACGACCGTTCTCAGCTACCAGCAGACAGAGTGTGCCCCCCCCTCCCTCCCCTCAATTGTAGATTTAAGGTTTCACACTTTTAGATATTGATATTTTACCAGCAAGAAATCTCCAGTAGGGCCTAATGTAATAACAGTCAATGACTCACCAAAGGAAGACTTGGCGAGGATTGGCTCTGCAGGTTCGCTATTGCCGTACTTGTTCCTAGCGCTCACCCTGAAGGCATACTCCTTCAGAGGGGTGAGGTTGTCGGCCCTGTAGGTAGTTTCTTTCACAGTGGCCGACAGATTCACCCACTCCTCTTTGTCCGTCTGTCGCTTCGCCACGATGTAGTTGATGATGGGAGAGCCTCCCTCGTCTCTGGGAGGGTTCCAGGACAGCATGCAGGACTCGTTGGTGATATTGGAGCTCTCAAGGTCAGCTGGAGGTCCGGGCTTTTCTCCACCTCTGAAATTGCTGTCTGCAACCCACAAATTGTTTCGGATGTTTCATTTCATCACTTGAACCACTTTCAGCCATTTCTAAAATTATTTCCCACCTTTTATGTTGCCGTGATCGAAAGGTGTGACCAAGTCCCAAGTCAGTCTCAATGTACATGTAGATTACAAAGTCAAGTCCATGGGCCCTATCGTCATAAAAGTGGTACGCTAACCCAAATCACCAGTTGATCCACTTCAACTTTTGTCATAGGACATATTGGACTCCTCAGAGAAAACACATGATCAAAGCCTTTCCCAATCCTTTCTGTTCCTTCTGTCAACCGGAACAAGTCGGAACTTTCTTACACATGGTTTGGGAATGTGAACTAGTTCAAGAATTCTGGAATAAAACAACTTCAATAATATCAGACTTAATTGAACACCCACTTCCTCTGGACCCAATACTTTTATTAATTAATGATGACTCTAAGCTAAATTTATCGGGGAAGCAGAGGAAAATTTGGCTGGCTGGCCTAACCGCAGTCAAGAAAATGATAGCCCAAAGATGGCTTCCCCCTCACTCACTTAACATTCACAAATGGCTGGCATACTTTCGTGATATAGTAATGCTTGAACTCTCCACTGCGAGGGTTAATAGAGCGAAGTCCTCAACTCTTGAACTCTGGAGAGATGTAGCATCTCAGATCTCTGACTTAATGACCTCAGTGCATCAGGAACCAGTGCCCCAATAGCGAAGTGTGAGACAGTTACTTTAAACAAGAGACTGCGGGGGGATGGGGGGTGGGGGGTTTGGGGTGGAGAGGGTGCTCTCCTATATTTTATTTCATTTTTATTTCTTTTTGTTTTGTGGTAAATACGAAATCGATGTCACTCAGCACATGTTCTGATGGGTATTGGGGGGGTGATATGAGTGGGCAGGTGGGATGAGGGCTCATGCATCCTGGCTAATGTCTGTCATTGATGTCATAAAAAATTGATCACAAAAAAAAAAAGTGGTACGCTGATTTTAAGCACCAATGTTGGCCTCAAAGACCAAGGGGAGACCCTCACCCTCCAATTCCATTCTACCCGAATCTAGTGAGTCAAAATAGATATGGTGAAATAACTTCATAAACTATCAATGTCAGATTGTTTCTCATCATTGAGCATCCAGAAAGAAGAGTATATCATTTTAAAGTAGGTTACGATATAAATCATTACAATGTGCTCCCACGAGGTGGGGATGCAATTCTCATGCAGAATTCGGCATAACACCGGCCCTCAGATCACCAAGCGGTCACAGCTGGCTCTGTGTTCAAACTGGACTTATTTCAGTTACTACTTCTGATATTTGACCTTAAATTTCACACATAGTTAGGGGGCACCATAAGGTTTATTTTAAGATTGGCAGGGAAGTCAGATTTGACCAAAATTACAAGATGGCCGCCATTCCCCAGCGTCGAATGTGCAAATGTGCTTATAACAATTGTGCACTTCTTCAAAAAATCACGGAATTTCTCACATAGTGAGTGAATACCATAAGGTTTATTGTCAGATGTGGAGGGAAGGCGGATTTGGCCTCAAATCCAAGATGGCTGCCATTCCTCCCTAGTCTTATGTTCAAGTGTCCTCATACCATGATGAAGGTTTCACAAATCTGAAAGTATTCCTTGGTGAAAGTGTAGGGTCCCCTTTGTAACCTAGAACAGATTTGAAAGGTATAAGTATAATGGTCTTTGAACTAGACCTGGTTTAATGTGGTCTACATGGGGCAAAAACACTGAAATCTTCTATTTTTCAATTTTCACATATAGGATAACATTTTCACGAATATCAAAGTGTTTCTTTGTGAGACTATAGGGTCCCCTTGGTAATCTAGCCTAGATTTGAAATGTGTAGGTGTAATGGTCTTTGAACTGGACCTGGTTTTATGCGGTCTAGATGGGGGGAAAACTATGAAATCTCAGTGAAATTATTATTTTAGTTTATTTTAGTTTTCACAAATGGAATAAAGGTTTCACAAATCAGATAGTGAGTGAATACCATAAGGTTTATTTTCAGATGTGGAGGGAAGTCAGATTTGACCTCAAATCCAAGATGGCCGCGATTTTAAATGAGATTTCATTGTTTTTTTTCCGCATCTAGACCGCATAAAACCAGATACAGCTCAAAGACCATTACATTTACACATTTCAAATCTGGGCTAGATCACCAAGGGGACCCTAGACTCTCACCAAGAAACACTTTGAGATTTGTGAAACCTTTATCCTATCTGTGATAATGGAAAAAATGAAGATTTAATTGTTTTTCCCCATCTAGACCGCATAAAACCAGGTCCAGTTCAAAGACCATTACACTTACACATTTCAAATCTGGACTAGATTACCAAGGGGACCCTAGACTCTCACTAAGAAACACTTTGAGATTTGTGAAACTTTTATCCTTTCTGTGAAAATGGAAAACTGAAGATTTCATTGTTTTTCCCCATCTAGACCACATAAAACCAAGTCTAGTTCAAAGATATACCTTTCAAATCTGTTCTAGAGTACCAAGGGGACCCTACACTCTCACCAAGAAATACTTTCAGATTTGTGAAACTTTTATCATGGTATGACCACACTTGAACATTAGACCTGTTCACACTTTTATCTTCCTATGACTTGCCTTCTGACAAACTCTGCGCTAGATCAAGCTTCTTCATCTCCCTCAAAACTTTATTGGTCACTTCCAGAGAGTTGTCAGGGTAGGTCTGGACCATCGCATCAATTGTGTCCGTCCTGTCTGCATTACACAGTCGGCTCTTTGTGATGAGAGGGAAGTCTTCCAAGATGTCAGCCTGTTGCAGGGACCACTTGAACGTCTTGAACTCTTCATTATCCAGATCATCGAAAACCTTTCGCAGCTTGTTGATACCATCCTTGTTGCGCCCTGCAAATCAGAGGTTATTTTTTAACTCAAAGGACAATTATGTCATTTCTTCACTGTGACAATTAAAAATTAAAAATCATCTCAGTCCTGGTGGCTCATTGATTCTCAATCTTTTTGGCTCATGAGCACTTAAAACGGAAGACTGGAGTCATGTGACCTCCATCACAGAACATGATAAACGTGACAAATTTCTATAAAAGACAATTCCCTGTTCCAAAAATAATCTCATGATTAAGGTTAGAGAAAGGACAATGATCTGCTTTTAGTGAAGGATACATAATAAAATGGTTAGAGAAAGGACAATAATCTGCTTTTAGTGAAGGATACATAATAAAATGGTTAGAGAAAGGAAAATAACCTGCTTTTAGTGAAGGATACATAATAAAATGGTTAGAGAAAGGAAAATAACCTGCTTTTAGTGAAGGATACATATTTAAAATGGTTAGAGAAAGGGTAGTCTCGCTGGCCAGCCTCCTCTCCCTTCTGTCCGAGGAGTCTGGCACCGCAGGTCTCCATAGGATTGCGATGGGCGGCGCTTAGCTGCAGTGCCCTTGGAAAATAGTTTCCAACAATCCAATTTGCCGTTTTCAGCGTGTAGCAACGAGCTAATACATCCATGGTTTCTGCCGTTAGCTTGCTAGCTAGTTAGCGTTGTTGTTTTCACTGAGGCGGCAAGGCACTATTTACAGCGACACACAGGGAAGAGGGAGCTCTGATTGACATGGTCGGAGCCAATGACAGAGCTTGTAATAAGCCGGGAGCGGACATCCGGCTGCCACCGAAACAGTCACTCCAATGGGAGAGCAGCTGTAGAGCAGGGGGGGGCTTATCCCTGTTTCCTGTTTCCGTGGCGCCAGACTCCTTGGACGGAAGGGAGACGAGGCTGGCCAGCGAGACTAGAGAAAGGGCAACAATTCACTTTTAGTGAAGGATAATCAGGACAGATCATTTGAGAGAAGACAATAGTCTGCTTTTAGCGAAGGATACATATATAGAGTGGTTAGAGAAAGGACAATAATCTGCTTTTAGTGAAGGATACATATATAAAGTGGATAGAGAAAGGACAATAATCTGCTTTTAGTGAAGGATACATATTTAAAATGGTTAGAAAAAGGACAATAATCTGCTTTTAGTGAAAGATACATATTTAAAATGGTTAGAGAAAGGGCAATAATCTGCTTTTAGTGAAGGATACATATTTCTCACTTCCGGTTGTGGAGAGGACGCTGGCGCGCTTTTGGCTGGCGCGCTTTTGGCTGCCGCTTCTCCCTCCGTCTAGCAAATAGTTTGAATTATAGCTTTAGTTTCTATATTTTCATTTTGATCTGTTTGGACTCATTTCTCAATCTGCCACTGTCATCGGCTGTCCAAAACAGATAACTCGGCCATCGGCCTGAAATAACAATCCATCTCACTCCATCTGGATTACTAGATTTGCGCTTGGCACTCACCTGTGTCCAGCCGGACTTCTATTCCACCACCGCTTGCTGGAAGGTAGACCCCGGACAGGCCTCCACCTGTCTCGGTGCGGTTAGCCCCTGTTGGCTGGGACCGCTGCCTTCCACTACCGCTGAAGAACACCGCCGCGCCCGCGGCTGAAGGCAGATCCCGGGCAGGCCTCCACCTGGCCCGGTGAGAACGCTGCCGTCCACTACAACGGGCCAAGGCCCAGAACACCAAGCCTCTCCATCCACAATGCTGCTGCTTGTTTTCCTTGTCTCTCTACTGCCAACGTGCCTACCGCATCTTTCATTCAACATCTGTTCCAGTACTGCTTCGGCCATGGCACTACGTTACTCAACCACGCAACTCCTCCGGCTAAACCATCAATCGCCTCCTCCTACGCAACTCATCACAGCAATAACAAACTCCGGACTGCTACGACGCCACCGCTACATCCATAGAAGCTCCCGCCGCAAGTTTGTCTATAAATCCACCGCCATAAACTGCATTCCATCTCTCTGGTCCAACTCCGAAAACAGCTCCTGCACTTCCGCCTTCCGTCATCACAACAAAGCACGTCATCAGATCAACCCCCACGTGAATACTTTGAACCTCCGCAAAATAACCACTTCCGCCAATTCAACTTCAAAACAAAAGCGCCTGAAAATCACCCTGTTTAATACAAGATCCCTCAACAATAAAAGTATCATTCTCAACGAGTTCATCACTGACAATAAACTGGATCTGCTCTGTCTCACTGAAACCTGGCAAAAACCCCACGACTATCTCTCACTCAATCAAACCACCCCCGCTGGATACTTATACTTAAACAACCCACGCACTGAGGGACGAGGAGGAGGAACTGCTGTCATCTACCAGCAAGACCTAAACCCCCGACCACTCTCCATCCCTGCTGCACCTTCCTTTGAACACCTGGCTTTCATACTTCCTGGCTCCAAATCCCTACTCATTGCTCTCATCTACCGTCCTCCCAAACCCAACCCCTCCTTCCTATCCGACTTCTCAGAATTCCTCACACAACTGTCCACATATTCACTGTCTGTTTTACTTCTTGGCGACTTCAACTTCCACATTGACTCCCCGGACTGCAAAAGCGCAATAGACTTCCTGGACATACTCAACTGTTTTAACTTCACCCAACATGTCAATTTCCCTAACCACACCCGCGGACACATCCTGGACTTGATTTGCACAACTGGCCTCCACATCAACAGCATCTCTAACACCGACCTCACCATCTCCGACCATCTTGCTATCACACTGGACATCAACATCCCTGTTCCCCACCCCAAACAAGACCGCACAATATTTCTCAAATCCATCTGCCCCATCTCCTTCTCTACCTGTCTATCCAACACCATATCCAACCTCTCCCTCCCTGTTAACCCGGCTCCCATGGACCTTGTCAACTTCTACAACCATACACTGTCCACCTGCCTCAACCAGCTTGCCCCCATAAAAACAAAAACCATCACATTCACTCACTCCGCCCCCTGGTACACCCCTGAACTGCACATCCTCAAAAAACAATGCAGACAAATGGAACGCCTCTACAAAAAAACCGGACTCACTGTACACACACTGGCCTACAAAGAACTCATTCATCAATACAAGTCTGCACTCAACAATGCCCGCTCCACCTTCTACTCTGACATCATACACTCCGGATCCTCCAACCCCCGCACTCTGTTTTCCACCATCAACAAGCTCCTCAAACCACTGGACAATATCTCACCATCATTCACCTCGGACAAATGCAACAACTTCCTCTCCTTCTTCCACTCTAAAATTGAAAACATCCACAACCAGCTAGCCACCACCTCCTCTGCCATCACCCCCGATCTGGACCCTGCACCTTCCCTGCCAACAGCCCACTGCTTTCCAGCCTTCTCCCTCATAACCTCATCTGACCTCTGTGAACAACTCTCTGGCATAAAATCCACCACCTGCCCCCTGGACCCCATCCCCTCCAGCCTCGTCAAAGCCTGTCTCTCTCCTCTTGCCCCACCCATCACCGACATCATCAACTCCTCCCTCACTTCTGGTATCGTCCCCTCCCCGCTCAAGCTCGCTGCCATCACACCCACCCTCAAAAAACCCGGCCTGGATTCCGACAACCCCAACAACTTCAGACCCATCTCCAACCTCCCATTTCTCTCTAAAATACTGGAACGCACCGTCGCAACTCAACTCAAACAATACCTCCACACCAACCAGCTTTATGAAACATTCCAATCTGGCTTCAGATCACACCACAGTACCAAAACAGCACTACTCAAAGTCACCAACGACCTCCTCCTCTCCTCTGATTCTGGCTCCCTCATCATTCTCCTCCTCCTTGACCTCAGTGCAGCCTTCGACACCATCAACCACTCCATCCTCCTCAGTCACTTAAAATCAATTGGCATAACCGGCACAGCACTCTCCTGGCTCACATCCTACCTGTCTGACCGCTTTCACTTCATCTCCATCAACAACTGCAAATCCCACACCACCCCAGTATTACACAGAGTCCCCCAAGGCTCGGTGCTTGGTCCCCTTCTCTTCATCCTCTACATGCTCCCCCTAGGTCACAACATTCACCGTCATGGACTACAATTTCACTGCTACGCTGACGACACCCAGCTCTATATCTCCACCAAAACCATCACCCCTGCCACTCTCACCACCCTCACTGACTGTCTCACTGAAATAAAAACCTGGATGACCAACAACTTCCTCAAACTCAACTGCAATAAATCAGAAATCATGATCTTTGGCCCAAAATCCCTCCTCCCCTCCTCCCAGAACCTCTCACTCTGCATTGATGGGCATACAGTCACCCCCTCCCCTCTGGTCAGAAATCTCTGCGTCATCTTGGATCCCACCCTCTCCTTCAAGTCACACATCAACAACATCACCAAAACATCCTTCTTTCACCTCCGAAACATTGCACGACTCCGCCCCACTCTCTCCCCCTCAGCTGCCGAAATACTCATCCACGCCTTCATCACCTCCAGACTAGATTACTGCAACAGCATCCTCTATGGCCTCCCTTCCACTGTCCTCCGTAAACTGCAATATGTCCAAAACTCAGCTGCCCGATTACTCACCCACTCCCGCTCCAGAGAACACATCACACCCATCCTCCAACATCTCCATTGGCTCCCCATTCAACACCGCATCCACTTCAAAATCCTGCTCATCACCTACAAAGCCCTCAATAATCTGGCTCCCTCTTACCTAACAGATCTCCTCCAGCGCCACTCCCCCATCCGCCGTCTCCGCTCTGCTGATGCCAACCTCCTCACCCCCATCACCAAAACCAAGCACCGCACCACGGGGGACAGAGCCTTTGCCATCGCTGCCCCAACCCTCTGGAACTCTCTGCCCCTCAATATCAGAAACTCCGACTCACTCACCTCCTTCAAAACCCAACTCAAATCCCACCTCTTCAAAACAGCCTACAATATCTGACTTCTACCTCTAACCACCATTCCATCTCTGCAATCTATTCATTTGTATTTGTTTTCGTTCTTGTTATTTAGTTCTGTTTACTGTATTACTTTTCTATGTATTGTAAAGCGTCTTTGAGTTCCCCAGAAAAGCGCTATATAAAACTTATGTATTATTATTATTATTATTATTATTATTATTATTATATTTAAAATGGTTAGAAAAAGGACAATAATCTGCTTTTAGTGAAGGATACATATTTAAAATGGTTAGAGAAAGGGCAATAATCTGCTTTTAGTGAAGGATACATAATATGTATCCTTCACTAAAAGCAGATTATTGTCCTTTTTCTAACCATTTTAAATAATATTTAAAATGGTTAGAAAAAGGACAATAATCTGCTTTTAGTGAAGGATACATATTTAAAATGGTTAGAAAAAGGACAATAATCTGCTTTTAGTGAAGGATAGATATTTAAAAATGGTTTAGAGAAAGGACAATAATCTGCTTTTAGTGAAGGATACACATTTAAAATGGTTAGAAAAAGGACAATAATCTGATTTTAGTGAAAGATACATATTTAAAATGGTTAGAAAAAGGACAATAATCTGTTTTTAGTGAAGGATACATATATAAATGGTTAGAAAAAGGACAATAATCTGCTTTTAGTGAAGGATAGATATTTAAAAATGGTTTAGAGAAAGGACAATAATCTGCTTTTAGTGAAGGATACACATTTAAAATGGTTAGAAAAAGGACAATAATCTGATTTTAGTGAAAGATACATATTTAAAATGGTTAGAAAAAGGACAATAATCTGCTTTTAGTGAAGGATACATATTTAAAATGGTTAGAAAAAGCACAATAATCTGATTTTAGTGAAAGATACATATTTAAAATGGTTAGAAAAAGGACAATAATCTGCTTTTAGTGAAGGATACACATTTAAAATGTTTAGATAAAGGGCAATAATCCGTTTTTAGTGAAGATAATCAGGACAGATCATTTGAGAAAAGACAATAATCTGCTTTAAGTGAAGGTACATATTTAAAAGTGTTAGAGAAAGGACAATAATCTGCTCTTAGTGAAGGATACATGTTTAAAATGTTTAGAGAAAGGACAATAATCTGCTTTTAGTGAAGGATACATATTTACACAGGACCTAACAATCGCTTGTGCTGTAATCTATAGAGTGAGAATACAGATGCCCAATTCAAATGTTACAAGAATATGATGTACAATAATCCACATATTGACAGTAGAGACATCAGGCTACACCAGATCAGACCTACAGGTGCATCAGACTACAGTACATCAATTAGACAAAAATTTAATTGAGAATAGGCTTGTGTAACATGTGTGCTCCTCAGTCCCTCTCTTTTTTATCTAAACAACATTCTGCAAATTATTAGACTCTAGTCTAGACAGAAACCATTTTACAAATTTCTGCTGTGTTTAGCCTATAAAGTGTTGAAAGTTAAGTGAGCTTAAGTAAGCTTACGTGATTTGGCCATTATTTGTCAGTCCACAGGCAACAACAGGAAAAATATGTCTTCAGCTCCTTTTCTTCCTCCCATGCAGTCCTGCAAATATAGGATTTACAAAGGCAAGGGTGAAAAACTGACACTTCTCACTCTTTCTATCAACCACTTCTCACTCGGCGCGCCTTGACCCCGCCCACAACTTCAAGCTTCACGCTTGGAAAATAGGACTGAATCCTGAACGATCGCTTCAGTGCGGCTTGAGCGTGGCTTGAGCAAGGCACGCACGCGACCTCCCCTCAGTCGCCTGTTAACAAGGACGCCGAAATGAAACTTGTGGGTTCAGCGTAGGTTGAGCGTTGCTTTGGCGTATGGTGTGAACGTGGGATAAAATGAGATCAGATTAGATAGATTGAGTAACCATGTTTCACAAACAACTAAGACATTATAGCTTCACTCTGCAATCTCACTCGTTAGCAGCTGCAAAATAAATGTCAGCAGGAGGAGCTGTTTTACAAACTACTGAGGACTTGAATACCCTGAAATAGAGGTCTTCACTCCTCCAAAATTACAGACCCGGACCCATAATGGACCCGGGAAATTTGTGCCCGGACCCGGAGTAGACCCGTCTATTATTATTATTATTATATTATAAATGAAACTTTGTGCATCTTTATTAACTTATATTACATTATTCTCCCCTAGATGTGTTGCCTGACCGTGACGTAATGCATCCATTCATCCTTGCCAAGAAATTTGTAATAAAAAATAAATCTACATTTTCTGTTATTCTTCCTGTTGATTGAAAAGCCATGGCTAACGTTAAAGGCACGGGATACGTCGCCAACATCTTCACTGTGCATGCATTAGAAAGTGCGTTTCACAGTGAACGCTAGTTAGATAGCAGTACAATGCTACCGACATTCACTCACCCAAAAACACACACAACAGTGCTAGAAACACTCACATGTACATGTTGTGACTATAGGCGAATTTTGAACTTTAAGGTTGGGGGTGCAGAAAAAAGAAAATGTATAATTAGGATATCAGCATGTGCATTTTCATATCCAGAGAATGAGAGAATTTACCTTAGAAATACTATGATACTCAAATCAAACAAACCACAAAACAGAATTTAAACACACAGAATTACATGTGTCAGAGGGAGGGAAGGAGACTGGTGAAGGTATGAAGCGCGATACACACCTCTCCACAGCATGGAGAAGTCATTACGCACACGTTTTATCTGCTGTTTACATCAAGGTTATGCCACTAGCTCATAATTAGACCAGAATAACATTGTTTTATAATAAACACTGCAAATAATCACATTCACCTTATTCTACCCTTTATCTAGAGCCAGCGATATGCTATTCACCTTGGTGACAAGAGGATACAATTATGAACCAGAGAGAGTAATATACAGAAGAGGAACTTTTGCAGAGTGAACAGGCAGAAAGAGAGATACGAGGAACTGCCATAATATGCTGCCTAAATGCCGGGTGTCCTGCAGACCTTTTTCACCATTCCCAGGATAAATTGGGGAAAACGTCCCAGACCAGAGAGGCCAGGTGACTTGTTGTCTCTAAAGTAAGTCAGTGTTTTGTCTCTCTTCTTCTAAGCCTTCCTGTTTTGTAAACCGCGGCTCTGTGCTCTGTGCAGGCGTTTAGCGGAGGAATACGGTTGGGAGGAAATAGCTAGGGCTGTTTGACGGTAAAGTAAAGCACTGAAAATTGCCAAAATAGAGTGTGCATGTATACACTGATATTGATTTGTTTAGGTGGGCGTTGTTTTAGGTGGGTAAATTACGTTTTAGTTCTTGACCCCATGTACTAGAGAAACAGAGCTGTGGAGGCTGTTGCTTCAGAGTGCTGGATCTCGATGGACGGTGCACTCAGCGCCCAGAACACTGTACCTATTTCATTAGTGTATGCAACTAGCTGATACGACCCCACTTCAAACAAACCAAACTATCCCTTTAAGACCGCCCAAATCCCGTTTGCGCAGGCATTTTGGGGCGCAGATGATTTTGGCACGGCTCTAATTTGCGTCTGCGACACGTGCCGTGAATATTTCCGCATCCCGGCCGAGAATTGCATCCCCAACATATTTCGGGGCTGTTTTAACTTAGAAATCAGGGAGGTCATGTCTACCAGACAATTATATCACTTTTAAACAGTTACATTTCTGTATAAATCATTGCAAGTATACTCCCGTGAGGTGGGGATGTTTTTTTTTGGTGCTGGGCAGGGGAGCAAAACTCGGCAGAACACCTGGCAGACGGCGCAAAGCGGAATGCTATCTTCCATACCTTAAGGCATGCGCAAACAGGTGCACAAGTGCTATTAGGGGATAGCGCCTGTCGGAAGATAGAGCCCACAGACTTCACAGATGAATAAGAATAATGTTGTAAAAACACTCACCCTGCCTCGTCCTCAGCCTGTTCACTAGACAACTGACTCACAGACTTCACAGTTGAATAAGAATAATGTCGTAAAAACACTCACCCTGCCTCGTCCTCAGCCTGTTCACTAGACAACTAACTCACAGACTTTACAGTTGAATAAGAATAATGTTGTAAAACACTCACGCTGCCTCGTCCTCAGTCTGTTCACTAGACAACTGACTCACAGACTTCACAGTTGAATAAGAATAATGTCGTAAAAACACTCACCCTGCCTCGTCCTCAGTCTGTTCACTAGACAACTAACTCACAGACTTTACAGTTGAATAAGAATAATGTTGTAAAACACTCACGCTGCCTCGTCCTCAGTCTGTTCACTAGACAACTGACTCACAGACTTCACAGTTGAATAAGAATAATGTTGTAAAAACACTCACCCTGCCTCGTCCTCAGCCTGTTCACTAGACAACCGACTCACAGACTTTACAGTTGAATAAGAATAATGTTGTAAAACACTCACCCTGCCTCGTCCTCAGCCTGTTCACTATACAACTGACTCACACACTTCACAGTTGAATAAGAATAATGTTGTAAAAACACTCACCCTGCCTCATCCTCAGCCTGTTCACTAGACAACTGACTCACACACTTCACAGTTGAATAAGAATAATGTTGTAAAACACTCACCCTTCTTCGTCCTCAGCCTGTTCACTAGACAACTGACTCACAGACTTCACAGTTGAATAAGAATAATGTTGTAAAACACTCACCCTGCCTCGTCCTCAGCCTGTTCACTAGACAACCGACTCACAGACTTTACAGTTGAATAAGAATAATGTTGTAAAACACTCACCCTGCCTCGTCCTCAGCCTGTTCACTATACAACTGACTCACACACTTCACAGTTGAATAAGAATAATGTTGTAAAAACACCCCCTGCCTCGTCCTCAGCCTGTTCACTAGACAACTGACTCACACACTTCACAGTTGAATAAGAATAATGTTGTAAAACACTCACCCTTCTTCGTCCTCAGCCTGTTCACTAGACAACTGACTCACAGACTTCACAGTTGAATAAGAATAATGTTGTAAAACACTCACCCTGCCTCGTCCTCAGCCTGTTCACTAGACAACTGACTCACAGACTTCACAGTAGGGATGGGCATCGAATTTCGAATTTTCGAATAATCGTTGTTATTATCAAGGTCGACTTTTATTATTGAAAGTCGAAATTCGGAAAAAAAAAAGTGAAATGTTGCATTGTCTCCCCTGATTCTAAGTATAGTCGAATCGCTTGGTTTGAGCAAGTAAAACAATTTTTATAAGCATTTTAAGCAAGGTTTATGGAAAAATGAATGGCGGATGAAATCCCATGAAGAGGGAGAGAGGGTGACTTTGGCACCCCTTTGGCACTCAGACCTGAGCCTACTAAATATTTAATGAACCACTCATGATTGTCAAAACTGTTTTTTATTTTCGAAAATGTCAATGTCATGTAACATGTTCTTTACTTCAGTGGTGCAATGCTTGTTTGAGCTAGAAATCCACAGCAGAAGCTTTTTCTATTAATTAATAAAGCCTTAGACTTAGAATCAGGGGAGACAATGCAACATTTCACTCACAAAAAAAATAAATATATGTATACATTTTTATTTTATTTTCGAATTTCGATTAAAAGTCGACTTTGGCCAGCGAATTTCGAATAGTGTTTTTGCTAGAAATGCCCATCTCTACTTCACAGTTGAATAAGAATAATGTTGTAAAAACACTCACCCTGCCTCGTCCTCAGCCTGTTCACTAGACAACTGACTCACAGACTTCACAGTTGAATAAGGATAATGTTGTAAAAACACTCACCCTTCCTCATCCCCAGCCTGTCCACTAGCTCACAGACTGGATAACAAACTGATGGCGAGAAGCACTCGTCCAGCGGCTATATACCTTTGTGAGATCTCTAACCAATCATGGTCAAGGGCGGAATTAGGGCTGCACAATATATCGTTTCAGCATCGTCATCGCAATGTGCACATGCGCAATAGTCACATCGCAGAGCGTGCAATGTCAAGTAAGGCAAATTAACTGATAACATCCAGTAATGCACGCCCTCTCTGACGTTCTAAGCTCTTTTCCTACTAACTATTTACTCAGGATCCTGCAACTCACCCTGTCTGTGGTTAAAAACACATTCACTTCCACAACGTCGGGTACTTTGCTAGTCATTTCTATAGTCAAATGTAGAGAATATAAGAATGACTGTTGTGATCATAGTTTCTCTGATATCTCTCTAGCTACAATACAGTCATGGAACTCTGGACAAATTCACATCAGAAATATTCTGATTTTGGTTTGAGAGACAAAATCTCATCAAAGGGGCCCTGATGTGGGATAAATGAGGCGTCCTTGATATGAAAAAGTTTGGGGGAGCAAGATCTTGAACTCTCTCTCTCTCTCTCTAAATAATGATAGGTCTAAATTAAGTAGTCTATAAATATGGCGATATGACCATCTATAGTGTTTTCTATGGTGTTTTTCTGTGCTGTGGCATGGGGAGAAAATAGATCAGATGCCTAAACTGGAGCTTTACAGCTGTGCCCAGCATGAACAACCTGAACCATTAACATGAGTGCCAGGTCTGAACACACGTACACACACACACACACACAGAGACACACACACACACACACACACACACACACACACACACACACACACACCCACACAGACACACACACACAGACACACACACACACACACACACACACACACAGAGACACACGCACACACACACACACACACACACACACACACACACACACACACACACACACACACACACACACACACACACACACACAGAGGGTGAATTGTGAATTATCCTTCCCCTGCAGTTATCTACCTGGTATTTGTGAAACAAAATCACTGAAGTGAAAGTTCTGTCACAAAACTGTATTGTTACTGTAAGTATCCCTGCACATTTTTTAAACTGTCAAATTCCCCCAAACTACTGTATCTCTGTAACCAAAGCACACACGTTTAGGCTATTCTATTTACATTCCTACTTAGAAAACCCCTGGTCTAGATGATAGAAGAGCTCTATTGTTAGGTTTATACTTACCTCTCTGCAGAGATGGACGAAAAGAAATCAACAAGTATTTTGATACAAATTACAAATACTTGCTCAAAAAATGTATGAAAATGCAAATACAAAATACTGGCGTGAAAAATGTATTTGAAATATAAATATGTATTTTGCATTTTGAAAATACATAAAAATGCATTTTATAAAAACTGGTAAAGAGCTACAACGATTAGTCAATTCATCGATTCATTGCCAAATATTAAATTAATTGCATATTTTTAACTATTAATCATTTAGAGCCATTTCTTTAAGGGAAAATGTACTAATTATCTGATTCCAGCTTCTCAAATGAGAAATTATATACTTCTTTGTGTACCCTCAGTTCTTCCATTTCAGTTTTTCTTCAGCACAACTATTTCTTCTTCAGGTCAGCTGTTAATCACCTTCTGTGAGGGCTTTTGACTTACAGGCAGCATTTCTACATGTTAACCTCACGTTTTGGAACTTTGACCATGTTTAGCAGATATCTGACACCATAACAATATATAAATAAATCCAGAAAAAGCATAGTAGGTCCCCTTAAAACAACTTCACATCCACCATGTCAGTAAATTCTCACATAATAGTCTTTATTTAACACGCTGCATGCATAGAAATACAGCAACATTATTTATTCCACCACAAAAGGTTACTTTTCAGGAACGTAACAATGAAGTGCCAGAGTATGGCATTCATGGTGAGTGGAACTTGTTAATCCTGTGGCTAATGTATGGAAACAGGGAGGTTGTCAGCTTTGTAGCAGTGTATTTTATTCACCCATTTTGTAGAGCTGAGCTGGGCAATGAGGTGTTTTTTTATGTAGTATTGTAAGTATGGGACACGCAAAGCCGGTATCGAACCTGGGTCTGTCATTTAGAAGCGCAACACGTTAACCATCAGATCAAAGGGACAATCCTGTTGGTCAAGGACCAACATGGTCACCTTATAAATTTACATCGAGACACCGGATCGTTACAGTATTAGTTGTGTCTCTCTAATAGGATACTGGTTTACATAATAGTGAACAGTTTCACTTGCAGATAGGCCAGTGCTTGATTGAACCATCTTCACATGGTTATAAGTATTAGGCAAAATAGTCATAGTCAATAGTCATCAAAATAGTCACCTTTGTCTCTTGATTATTTTGTAAAGATCAACGGATAAAAAGATTAATAAATCTTTCTTCATCTCCATACATTGTATCATTTTGATCTCACTGTTCACCAGCCTTTTTCACTGAACACTCTGCTCTTTTGACAGCTCTTTTGTTGAACCAAAATATCCACTTCGCTTGGAATTTTTCTAAGTAATAAGATTTTCCACCTTCTCATGTCTCACCTCTTGTGCAGGGAGAGACAAACCCATGAGCTTGAGCTGCTGAGTGAGGTTGAGGGTGAAAAGCCCGTGCCAGCTGAGGTTTCAGTTCAGTTTTAGTTGTTTTTCAGTACCAACATGTTGTGGCCGCTTTCCCCGTTCACTTCCATGTTTCCATCCAAGTTTCCACCTGACGTGCAAGCTGCAAGCCGCCCGCAACCTCCCGCTTCCGCGTTAATCACATTCACTACCATTCAAGATCATTATCGTTCAAGCTGGAAATCATAGTGTCTGCCATTTAAACCGTGAATCAAAACCATCGCAGTCTAAAGAAATAACGAAATCAAACTTTAATTTGATCATTATTATTATGTTACAATTACTATTTGTCTGTATGCCTCAGTTGTCATTTGCTTTTAAATTTTCCATCATGCTTTTGGGGGGGTCAAAGATGGTTGACTTTTATTCAGCTTAGTGATAAAAAAACTCATAACCAAAAAAACTTCCAATTAAGGCACACCGTTTTGCAAAAATTGAAAAGCCTTTAATAGAATGGCTTCACGCCTACGCGTTTCAACATGTAGTCTTCATCAGGGCATAAAAACAAGTGAATCTTATTCACAGAAATACTATGGCTGGTGTCTGCTGCAGCCAATCAGAGTAGTTGAATGATTAACACAGGTGACATTCAAGGAGATAGACATGTAGACATACGTAGTCTATCGCCTTGAATGTCCATGTGGTTATTTCTATATGGGGAGAACAAAGAGAAAACTAAAAGAGAGAATTGCTGAGCACAAATATGCAATTTGCACAGGAAATGAGGATTACCCCATGGCAAAACACTATCAACAGCCCCATGGTTGTAATGTAGACTCGCTTAAAGCTGTAGGTATCAAGGTCATAGAACTGTCTAAAAGGGGTGGAGATACATTAAAGACACTGCTCCAAAGAGACACTTTTCGGATTTTCAAGTTAAGGGCCACGAAAATTCCTGGCTTAAATGAAGAACTGGACTAATTGCCCATATCTTAAAAAATTGCTATGTTGAGTTTCGGTTTATATCTGTAAATATCTGGTTCTGAAGATAAGATCCCTCCTTTCTTAATTGGGGGGAGATCCTGGTTCATCCAACTCTTCAAGCGGACGCTCCAAAAATGTAACCTCCTTAAGCAGCATGGAAAATGCAAACCCGTGCAGTAGCACCATTTCATCGCATTTCGCTGGTGGTGGTCTCCCCAAAATTATAGCGCCAGCAGTAAGTCGCTCGATGCGAGGTGGGGCGAGTCTAAAGTTATATCGCCAGCAGTAGTAATGCTCTGAAGTAAGCCGGTCGAACAAGCGTTCCTCTTCAGTGCCACATGAGCGTAATTGGTTGGATTGGTTGAACACCCAGCGCCCGCTGTATCGCTGAGGCCAAGCCCGTGCGGTGGTTTTCGTAAGTCGCTAAAAGCCGGAAAATTAAGTCTTCCTTTTGGGGGATTCTCTATCCTAGACTGAGCAGATGCCCTCCTCTCTCACCACATGAAGAGGGTCATCTTATCATGGAGTCATTACACCAAAATTAGTCGCAATGTTATTTGTGAATAAAGCTTGCCTGTCAAATTTTACCCACTGGTCTCTCATGATTGAAATTATATTAAACTATTTTGTTGAAAGTACACATTGTTCTGCTGTCACGTTAATGTCTACAGTTTTTACTGTACAGTAGAATTGTTTGCACAGCAATTGAAGAATTTAAAATCGTATTACTGCACTGTTGCAAAAGAAAAAATCGACTATATAAATCTGTAAATCATTAGTAAGAGGTGTGGAATATCTACAGATGATATGTAACACACAGTGGTGTCGTCTAGTTTATTATATGGCGTTTCAGCTTGGAGTGAGATTTGTTTCGGGGGGGGAGGGGTTCAAGAAGTTACTGTTGCTCTGCAATTCAGTACAGAATCCCGGATGAGCTCTAATTTAACAGGTTAAGCCAGGTTAGCCTATCTACATCAATTGGACATGTAGCAGCATATAGGTTTCTAACCGAATAACAAGCTGATGGCGAGAAGCACTCGTGCAGCGGCTGTCTACCTCTGTGAGATCTCCAATAATGGTCAAGCGCTGAATCAGCGTCTGGGCAAGCTTCCTGTTTTTACCCACTTTTGCTGAGGCTATTATCAGTTCTCCATGCGGTTGCTATCGGGGAAGTCTGTCACGGCCTGGCTCTTAGACCATGACAAAAAAGGGGAAACACACTGTTGTAACGGTGTAAACAAAGGTAATTTATTTAGATTAATTAAAGTTGAAAGATAAATCAACCAAAAATAACCATAGGATGTGTAAGTCAGTTGATCAGTGTAAGTGAGTGAATGTGTGAGAAGATATGTATGTGGTGTTGGAATAGAAGGTGCAAAAGAATAACCAAACGGCCAACAAAGGTCTGCTGTCGAGCAGGGGAAAGCCTGCACTGACTGAGGAGCAGTCAGTTAAGAGGCCTCTGGTGCAGTGATCAGGTGCTCAGGTGATCAGGTGCTCCCAGTTGCCCTGATTGCTCCTCCTGCCAGGACCTGAGGGAAGACACACAGGAGGAGACAGACAAACATACAACACAGGCCCAGACACACACACTGTAGAGGGCCGTCACAAGTCTAACTATTGAAATTATAGTCGAAAGTCGTAGTTAATGTCTGTTGTGATCATAGTTTCACTAGGTATAATACAGTGATAGAACTCTCGACAAATTCATATTAGAAAGATTCTGCTTTTGGTTTGAGAGACAAAATCTCATCAAAGGGGCCCTGAGGTGGGCTAAATTAGCGGCCCTTGATCTGAAAAAGGTTGAGAATCACTGGCCTAGGAGACCTAGATCTCTCTCTCTCTCTCTCTCTCTCTTGCTCTCTCTCTCTCTCTCTAAATAATGACATATAGGCCTAAATTAAGTAGCCGATAAATAAACAAACCTAAACATGTGTCCTTCTGTATTTTTGTGGTAATTCAATAGCAGACACAATTAGATTTTGATTTGAGGCAAGTGATATTTAACCACCAGACAGATTGTCATCCTACAATGTGTTGCATGTAAAACAGTGCAGATGGATTCATCAACAGTGAAGACCCTAAGTTGGTCATTTATATCTGTGCTTATTTAGGTTATCACTGTGTTCCAGCAGAAGAGCTGCAACTCATCTATATTACTCTTATTATTCAAAGTTGTGTATTATTTTCTATTGCATTGTATTTACAGGTTTACAGGCAATAACTAGGGCTCGTGCAGTCCATGTGCAATATGCTTAGGTGCACTTTATGCTGAAGTGGTGTAATGCGCTTCTTATCTTTTCTTTTTAAAACATTTACCTTTGCTCTATTGAGTATGGGAATACAGTAACTGCTTCTTCAGTGTAACATGTCACTGAAGAAGCCACACATTTTGTTGTCCACTTGTGTTTATTTGCCTGACTTTTATTTCATTGACATTGTGGCTGTGCAGCACTTCTGCCTAAGTCAACAAATTGGTGTGAGGACAGAAACATCTGGTAGACTCTGTATATTACATTCTAATCTAAATTCATGTTAACACTCCAAAGACCACAGCGGTCATTTTGACCTTTTTGAAATGGTAGGACAGAGTAGGGTGGGTCAATCCCCAACAATACTAGGAAAGAAGAAAGCAGGCCCAAACTGGATTGAGCTGAATACAACATTCTGGCAGGCAAGTCCGGATCGTTACAGTATATTACTTGTGTCTCTCTAATAGGATACTGGTTTACATAATAGTGAACAGTTTCACTTGCAGATAGGCCAGTACTTAATTGAACCATCTTCACATAGTTATAAGTATTAGGCAAAATTGTCATAGTCAATAGTCATCAAAATAGTCACCTTCGTCTTTTGATTCTTTTGTAAAGATGAACGGATAAAAAGATTACATCTTCAACTCCAGACAGTGTATCATTTTGATCTCACTGTTCACCAGCCTTTTTCACTGAACACTCTGCTCTTTTGACAGCTCTTTTGTTGAACCAAAATATCCACTTCTCAAGTCTCACCTATTGATCAGGGAGAGACAAACCCATGAGCTTGAGCTGCTGAGTGAGGTTGAGGGTGAAAAGCCCGTGTCAGCTGAAGTTTCAGTTCAGTTTTAGTTGTTTATCAGTACCAACATGTCGTGGCTTTCCCCGTTCACTTCCATGTTTCCATCTAAGTTTCCACCTGACGTGCAAGCTGCAAGCCACCCGCAACCTCCCGCTTCCACGTTAATCACATTCACTATCATTCAAGATCATTATCGTTCAAGCTGGAAATCATAGTGTCTGCCATTTAAACCGGGAATCAAAATCATCGCAGTCTAAGGAAATAACGAAATCAAACTTGAATTTTATCATTATTATCATCATGAAATGTTACAATTACTATTTGTCTGTATGCCTTTGTTCAGTTGTCATTTGCTTTTAAATTTTCCATCATGGTTTTGGGGGTCAAAGATGGTTGAATTGTATTCAGCTTAGTCATCAAAAAACTCATTACCAAAAAACTTTGAATTAAGGCACACTGTTTTGCAAAAATTAAAAAGCCTTTAATAGAATGGCTTCACGCCTACGCGTTTCAACATGTCATCAGGGCATAAAAACAAGTGAATCTTATTCACAGAAATACTATGGCTGGTGTCTGCTGCAGCCAATCAGAGTAGTTGAATGATTAACACAGGTGACATTCAAGGCGATAGACATGTAATCTATCGCCTTGAATGTCCATGTGGTTATTTCTATGTGGGGAGAACAAAGAGAAAACTAAAAGAGAGAATTGCTGAGCATAAATATGCAATTCGCACAGGAAATTATGATTACCCCATGGCAAAACACTATCAACAGCACCATGGTTGTAATCCAGAATCGCTGTAGGTATCGAGGTCATAGAACTGTCTAAAAGGGGTGGAGATAAATTAAATACACTGCTCCAAAGAGACTTTTCAAGTTAAGGGCCACTAAAAGTCTTGGTTTAAATGAAGAACTGGACTTAGGCCCGTAGCCAGGGTTTGAGAAATGCAGAGGAAATTTTAGCGCGGCGTGGGGGGCCCAAGGGGGGCTATGCCCCCTGGTTCGGAAATGTTGTCAATGCAGTAGCACCATTTCATCGCATTTTGCTGGTGATGGTCTCCCCAAAATTATAGCGCCAGCAGTAAGTTGCTCGATGCTAAAGTTATATCGCCAGCAGTAGTAATGCTCTGAAGTAAGCCGGTCGAACAAGCGTTCCTCTTCAGTGCCGCAGGGGCGGTTTTAGCATCAGAGCACCAAATGCCCCCGGACCCCTAGGGGGGTCCGGGGGCATGCCCCCCCGGTAGAAAATTTTGTACAGTTTCAAGTAAAAATGGATCAAACTGGTGCACTTTGAGATCAAAATGAAGAGACTAGATTTATGAAGAACTACACACATCAATATCTTCTTTACCGTTCTGTGGTTTTCCAGCGATGAAAAAATAATTGTTTCCCTATATATATGTAGCACTTCTTTAACCCCCTTTGTGTTTACAGGGTAGTGCCACCTGAAGTCCCTCTTGTATCGCTACGTTATAAGTATGTGATTATAACCCTTGAGGTTTGGTTTAGTTTGAATGTCAGTAATAATGTATAGTTATTGACCCACAATTCACCCTTGCAGTGAACCTTCACCATCAGCCCTGGTAAGTGCCCTTTAAAATTTAGTCCCACTAGTACACTATATTATCTAAATGTTAATCGATTATCTATACAAATAAATGTACAAATATGATAATATATCTGTCCAATATACTAATCCTATGTACTAATCACTTGTTTTTTCCTTCTCCCTTCTAATGTATGACCCAGGACCTTAAGGTAAGTACCTCTTAACAGGAAATGATGTCACTCATACAAGGTAAGTTTATAGAAAAATATAGTATTTAGTATCTTAAATGAAATAGCAATACATTGGAACAGTATTTCAGGAAATCAAAATAATAAACAATAACTCTTTTAGTTCTTTCAGAAATTCAAATAATAACACAGTATCTCTGTTGGTGTTTTCAGATACTCTCCATCATCAATGCAACCTGTGAAACACACTCAATACTCGGATACAATACCTGCAATGCATTCACTAGAAGATAGCAAACTAGCATGCATAAACAATTAAACAAATAAACCAATAAAGTCCTGTGTGTCTCTAATGTCAGCGATGCTACATCAATGCTACATCGTTAGCATCCACAGTTCCCCAAAACAAATCCCACCCTCGTTGCAGATCTGAGTCGTTGCTTGGGTACGTTGAGGCTTACAAACTTTATAGCCGCTTCGCTCCCGAAGTGAGCTAAAATAAAGAAAGGTACCTGTAGTCCTTGATGTGAAACGAAACGAACACCTGGCAATGGTGTGCGAGTGACTGGCAGGCAGGGCGTTGCTTGAGCAGAGCGGTCCTCCGGCTGGTCGGCTAACGTTGATGGCAGCCTTGGCGTGGAGAGGCGCAGGAACAAATCCCCCGACGTCACCTTTACTCTGCGTTCAAGCCGAACACAGTGCAAACGTCGGCTAAACAGACTTCGGTCAACGTGCGGTACTCACTTATCTGGCAGGCACCAGTTAACACGAAGCTAACCACTGACTGAGCTAGTACAGTGGCCCTACAACACGCAACAACTAGCTTCACTAGCCGAGAAGCTAATGCTATGCGCCTGTAGCATCAAATTGTCCAGTAGACTCCAGGCGTCCTTGATACAGCTCTCACAGGCTGTCCGCCCTGGGATTCCCGTAGCTTTCACCGGAACGTCGGCTAAGTCTATACTGGTCATGAAATGTCTAAATAACAAACAGGTCTCTCTCTTGGTGACTTGCTCTCCGCAGCCGTCTCTGTTGCCATCCGTCTCATTCCTCGTCCTCCGCACCCCTCACTTTCTCGCCCGTTCACCTCCAATCCTGCTCCGTGCTCTGCTCATGTGATCCTCCCAGCCAATCACTCGACGCCAAAACCATGCGGTCGCTAGCACGCCCCCTAGACCAGGAAATGAACTGTCCAATCCCCGTCCAAGGAAACCAAAACAACCAAAGGACCCAGCGGCACTCCCATTGCAGTCAATTAAAGGCACATTTCCACTTTCCTAAACATTTACAGATTATTGCATCTTCACAGGTAATTATTATAACAGGTAAGTATTATCACAGGTAATTATTATAACAGGTAAGTATGACACAGGTAATAGTTATCACAGGTAAGTATGACACACACTCCCAGACACACACACAACTTAAAGAGCCTAAAAACTAGCTTCTTAGTTAAACGAAATATTAAACCCCACTTGAACACCTGGGTTACATAATACTATATATATTCTGCATACAGGTTACTATATGGTAGAATTATGCTTGCATAAATAATACCAAAATCACTTCAGGGGAGTTTCAAGTAAAGTAACATTTTGCTTTGTAGGCAAAACAAAAGTAAAATTAAATCAAAAGGGAACTTCCTAACTTATTGGCTGGAATAATATTCCGACAAGATAATAATATACTGTAAGCACTAAAGCAGGAGTTTGCAGTCAACTAGTTGAAATTAATATGTGGCAGTATTTGTGGGGGTCAAAATTTATGTAGGGTGTACCACCACAAATAGATCAGTGTATGGGAAACACTGACTATTAAATTGTGTGACTAGAAAGACACCAATAAATCTGAGAAAATGTACTTTAATTTTGAACAACAGCACTACAACGGTGGTATTACAAATGGTATTATGAAATTATTGTGGGAAAAAACAAGAATGCCACTTTTTTTCATGAACATTAAGCAGAAAATTTAAAAATTGTTTTAAAGCCAAAATAAATAATAAATAAAGATAATTTTAACATTGGCTCAACCAGCCCATCTTACTGACCACCAGGGGTCCTGGTCCTTAATCCCTTTTTATTACTACCATGCCACTGGTACTGTACACAAACAAGGCTGTTTAAATATCTGCCTTGCAGCCTACGAAACAACGTTACGCGCTAATTTGCATATCAATATGCGTTAATTAAGTAACTACTAGACTCAGCCCTCAGTCTTAATCCGTTTCACTCCTGTAAGACTGAGAATATTACTATTTAAATCTTTGCATAACGTTAGGTGGCGCTGTTGGAAGCCTTGCATCGGAGAACCAATCATGAGTGTTGTGGGCGGGCCTGCTTTCTGGGGGCAGTTCTCATGCAGAACCGGTGTCTCGTAAAACATCGTCGCATTTGCGGAGAAACATATTAATCACGTAGAAACAAACATAACCTGTTAATAGGACGTGTTTCAGCCGGCCCCGGCGGCTAGAGGTCTTTCCCCCAGCGATAAACCCGACTCCCGAGGCTAACGTTACAGAGCCTGCTGATGACTCACAGTAGCAAGCGGACCACTTCCAGGTAGGAAAAATGATTGTAAAATAAACCACAGCTATAAATTTTGTTTGGAGCATATCAGCTTCATGCTCTGTGTTAGGACTATGATAAATGGCATTGCCGCTACCAAATAAAATTCTAATAATAAATGTAGGCGTGTCTGCTGCCGGCGGTCCTCGCCGGGCTCGGACAGACAGTTTCTGACAGTGAAATTCCCAGACGTTTGGTGGCGCAGCTCACCAAACGTCTGGGAGCCGAGACTAAGTAACTACTAACGACTCTGACTGCTCAATGCTCACCTCACAGTTTCATTGATCATGAGTGGGGAGAACGATTGTGTGGACTGTGGAGGACCACTTAGCTGCTGTACTGTATGTGACCTGTGTGAAGTGATGTGGGATTAGGCAGATAGATGGAGGAGGGAGCGCCTGCGCAGCCGCGGTTCTAGAAACTTTTCGGGTTGGCTGAACCCCCCTAAATTTTTGTCTCAGCCCACCCTAAGAACATAGAGGGGGGGGGGGGGGGGGAGACACGCACACAGCGCATTGAGTGTAGTCAGAAACTGCTACTAATGACCACCATGGATTTGGAGGGAAGGGAAAAAAAAGAAAAAAAAAAAAAAGCCGGAAGCCCAGAGTCTCTAAAATGAAGTCTTTCTTTTGGGGGATTCTCTATCCTAGACTGAGCAGATGCCCTCCTCTCTCACCACATGAAGAGGGTCATCTTACCACGGAGTCATTACGCCAAAATTAGTCGCCATGCTATTTGTAAAAAATGCTTGCTTGTCAAATTTTACCCACTGGTCTCTCATCATGATTGAAATTATATTAAACTACTATACTTGTTGAAAGTATACATTGTTCTGCTTTCACGCTAATGTTTACAGTTTTTACCGTACAGTAGAATTGTATTACTGCACTGTTGCAATAGAAAAAATCTACTGTATATGTTCTGCTGTATATGCAAATCATTTGTAACAGGTGTGGAAGATCTACAGATGCTATGTAACACGTGTCGTCTAGTTTACTATACGGCGTTTCAGCTTGAGCCCTTTTCCCACATGCGTACCGGAAAATTACCTGTAAGTCAATATTGGACATTTCCCTGAATTTCCCTTCACACCTCAGCGTTTGCAAGTGAGAATCTAGTCGTCAAATAGCCGGTATGTTGGGGGGTGGGGTGGGGTGCGGCGGAGCGGGTGGGGTGCGGCGGAGCGGGCGGGGGGCGGAGGAGAGTCGCCTGGGGTCTGTGCTGCAGGCCACTGAGGCCAGTCAGGAAAAAACAACAAACACACATGGAGCCGGCGTCCACTCTTTTGATAATATTGCTGACGCGCTTTTTCCTCAAACGTAGACAGCGACGCAGACAAATTAAGGCGAAAATGGAAAGGGATATAAGTGCGAACAGAAACAGATTCATGTTTGCAGTCTTATACCCTATATGAAGATAGACTAAACCGGGGACAGATCATGACAGTGTTATGTACCTCTGCGCTGCTGCGTGAGACTAGAGCCGTCTGGAAGCGAGAGAGACCAGGAGGGAATTTATTTTGGGAAGATGCTCTGAACAATTTTGACGACGTGGAATGGAAGCGTCATTTTCGCATGTCCCGGTACTACGTGCTGAGTCTGGTCCGACCCGCACGCAAGATCACCCGGTGGCGAAAACCACTGGAAGCGCGTTTGCGACTGGCAATAGTCCTTTGGTGGTACGCAACACCAGGGGAATATCGAACAATCAGCTGTATGTATTTGGTGTTGGACTGTCTACTGTGTCTGTGTGCAACCTGGTCCGCGAAGTCACAGCCCACTGATAGCGGAAAATGACTGGACCCCTTTCTCACCTGTCTGTCTATCGCGGCATACCGCTCTTCTGACTAGCTCAAAACTGGTGAAATGGCCGCGACGACGGGGTCGCGCTTATACCGGCACGGCGCCTTTCCCACATGCAGGCATTTGACCACGTTCCGGTCATTTTGCGGTACAAAGCGCATGTGGGAAAAGGGCTTTGGAGTGAGATTTGTTTTGGGGGGGGAGGGGTTCAAGAAGTTACTGTTGCTCGGCAATTCAGTACAGAATCCCGGATCAGCTCTAATTTAACAGGTTAAGCCAGGTCAGCCTATCTACATCAATTGGACATGTAGCAGCATATAGACGGTTTTAACTTGACAACAAAAACATTGTAAATTGAACCCCCGCTCACTTCCTGTTGCAGTGTTTGCTATGGACATAAAAGAAAAAAAAACATTCAAGTGCACGACTGACCATTCCGTGAAAACTGTCTATACAGCTGAGCGGCGAAAACAAAAGTAACGATGTCAAGTGAATATTTCTGCAGTTTGCCTAATGCTGAGAAAAAGGAAGTGCTGTGGGTTTGCGCTCTGCTGAAAACCGTCTATAGGTTTCTAACCGAATAACAAGCTGATGGCGAGAAGCACTCGTGCAGCGGCTGTCTACCTCTGTGAGATCTCTAACCAATAACGGTCAAGCGCTGAATCAGCGTCTGGGCAAGCTTCCTGTTTTTACCCACTTTTGCTGAGGCTATTGCCTTCAGTTCTCCCTGTGGTTGCTACAGAGGAAGTCTCACTTCTGAAATGATAGTCGAAAGTCGTAGATAATGTCTGTTGTGATCATAGTTTCACTTTTAACTCTCTAGCTACAATACAGTCATGGAACTCTCATGACTCAACAAATTCATATCAGAAAGATTCTGATTTTGGTTTGAGAGACAAAATCTCAATAAAGGGGCCCTGAGGTGGGCCCTTGATATGAACCATTTTGAGAATCACTGGCCTAGGAGACCTATATCTCTCTCTCTCTCTCTCTCTGTCTCTCTCTCTCTCTCTCTCTCTCTCTCTCTCTCTAAATAATGACATATAGGCCTAATAGTCTGGGAGCCGTGAGGTTGAACCTCGCTTTGTCGGATAAAGTTTTTTTCTCTGCTGATTCTTGTAGTTTGGGGGTATCTATTCAAAATACAGGAGGGTGCCCAGTGAGTACCCTTGAGCATTTTCAGATATTAACCCCTTAATTGCCAAAATTCCAGAAAATTAGGGATTTATGGGATTTCATGCAAAATACTCAAATCAAATGCATCCAATTTGTTTTCTCCAATGTCAATTCATAAAGGAGGTCATGTACAATGTATCTCATTCCACATTAAATAATATTAACCCTTTTAGGCCGTGCCAGCAAAACCAACTGTTTATGACTAGGGTTGTGCTGGATGAGAACATCCATTGAGCCTTTGCTCATTGGCATGTAGAGATTCAGAGTAGATGATACACATTGGGAGGTGTGAAGGGCACGTTTTGCTGCTGATGGTAGTTAAGCCTATTTGGGTCTTGTGCATCCTACCCTGAAACATGCACAGAACATTGTGCATGGCAAACCAGGCACTCCACAGTTGCACTTATTGGAGTTAAAATGGGTTTGCAGCCACACCTGATCATCTCCAAAATGTAGTCTGGGACAAGTTTGCGCTCTTCCGGTAGAGTGGTTCTGTGGTTGGGCTCAGTGACCTGTTGCATGTGTCTTTTTTCCATCAAAATTCCTCAGTGTTCAATGCTAGTGGCAGATTTACATTGATATTTCAATATATTGCTTGAAAGTGGGCCCTCTTAACATTCTCAATGAATGCTTCATTCGCTGGCGGTAGAGCAGCTAAGTTTGGAGCAGACATGTGTCCTTTCCCTTTCTTTTCCTCCCAGACAAGTAGCCTTGTGTGTGACATGTCTGTGCTCTCCTTTATACCAGAACAGGCTGAGATGAAGGCAGTGGCTTGGTCGGGGACCTGCTGGAACGGTGCATCCAGATTGCTAATGGCAGATAGTTTGTAAAGTTTTGAGGACTTTGATGACAGAGCCTTTTCCCAACCCATAGTAAGACGCTACAGTCTCACATCCCAATATGGCATGGGCTGGTAAAAGGTTCTTCACAATTTGTGAATGCTTGGCCAGTGTTGACTTGATGTCCACTATTGCCCTTTCCTTGTGGGGCGATTCCATGATGTGTGGGACATCCAGACCTTCCTGATGGTAATGGTGAAGGAGTAGGATGAACACATCTGTGTCATCAGAAACCACTGAGATTTGATGGGCTTCTCCAGCACACCTCAGGGCCTTTTGGACAATGATGTGTCAGTTTCTTTGTGTTGATTTTCTATATCATATTGGCTCCTTCTTTCTTCCAACCTGATCTCAATGGGGCATGGCTCCTCCCCTGTCACATGGCTCCTCCCCTGTCACCACCAACTTGTGTTTGCTTGTCCTCTGTAGATGGAAAAGCTGATCCTTCCTGGGTCAGTTCCTCACATAAGAGCTAAGCTGACCCCTGTCTCTGTGACATCTCGGGTGATGGACTTGATACAGTACTGTAATCAGAGTAGCTGCCGAAGATGAGGTACACATCACTGTCTGATAGGTATGAATTCAGCCGTGTCTTATTATTTTTGATGAAATCGGCTATGGTGCCATCAGCTGGCCAGTGGATGTCCAAAGAAGGGCTGATCCATCAATGACACTGGCATTCCTCCTGGAGATTTTGACTTGGAATGACTTCTTCAGTGTAGACTTGGATTTACAAATTTGCATTCCGTCCTCATCCTCCCTAGACAACAGTGTGATTACCCTTGAATCGATGGCATTTAGGTCATAAATTGTGGAGTTGTCAACTTGGATTGATTTGGTTGTTGTCATTGTCTTTACTTTGTTTGAGATGGTGTTGTAAAATCCCTCTGGCCAGGTCTTCTCAAAATCTTCTAACATTGCCTCCCCAATCATTACGGCACTGTCACTGGTGGGGTGATCTTGATGTTCACGATGCTTTTGCCCCTGGATGTTCATTGGGATCCAATGGATGGAGGCAGGTTTCCAGTTTCTGACAAAGTCCAGCCCTGTCCTTGACTTTGGCATCTGCTTAACTCATGGCTTTAGCCTCCTCCTTGTGATAGAGATTAACCTTTGTAGTATCTGTCTCATCATCTTCCATCTCCTTCATGTCTGACTCAATCTTGCAGCATATGTGGTGGCTCAGGGCCCAGATCTTCAGTGCCTCTGGCTTCATGGTTATTCCAATGATCCCTCCATCACTGTGGCCATACCTCATGAAAGTAGTTATGAACTGGTTGATCCACAGGCCATTCCATATTCCACTAATGTGTCACATCACATGCTGCCCCTCCTTTGTGAAGGAAGCTTCTCCATGGAACGAAGATAGTAGAGGCCATACCAGACATGATTGACATGGCCAGCTGCAAAGTAGTAGGTAAGCATCTTCTGGAATGTGGTCAGATGGAGAAGCCAGTCACCCTCACGTTCAGCCCAGATGTATGACATCAGCATCAGCATCATTGGTTTCACCAAGACCTAAACCCAAAGTTTGGCTGTTCTGGTCTGACTCACAATCTGATCCATAAGGCTCTCATCAGGTCATCTGCTTTCTGGAAATGTCTTACCGGAACTCCAGAGAGCCCACTATCAGCCATCAGTGAACATAAAGCCCCAACAAAACTCATCAATGCGTGCATACCCCCAAGACACTTTAACTCATTCATGGCCAGTTTAGGACTGCCAATATTTAGCACAGGCCAAAGATTTTCATAATTGTTGGTCATCTTTCAAGACCCACAGTAAATTATCTATTAGCACCAAAGTGATTTGCAATACCTCAAAATGAAGATGTACGTCTCTGGGTTCACCAGGGGAAAAAAAGTGAGCTTTTAGCATGTTCTGTACTCTACTTATAGCCATTTATATACACCCTGTTTTCACCAAAAAGGTCTCTCTGAGAAGATAAATTGCAGAAAATGGTATTTTTCTAAATCACACAATCTCAGGCAGAACTCGCTCTCAATTCTTTTATTTTGAACTGTATTGACATCAGACATGTAAATATTATTCGTTATGACACAAATGAAAATAAATAAATATATATATATATATATATATATATATATATATATATATATATATATATACATGATGTGCTTTTTTTACATTCAACAATACAGTTTACTCAGTGTGAGTGAGTGTGATCATAGAATAGAATGCAGAGATCAGTGTAGTCTCTCTCACACACACACACACACAAGTCAAGTCAAGTCAAGTCAAGTTTATTTGTATAGCACATTTCATACACAGAGGCAATTCAAAGTGCTTCACATAAAATGGTTGACAGGAAAATAAAATAAAAGAAGAGAGTAAAACGGACATTTAAAAGCATCACAACAAAACTTAAAAAAAAAGAGTATAAAAAGTGTATTACAGGAAAATAAACCAAAAGAAGAAATAAAATGGACATTTAAAAGCATCACAACAAAACTTAAAAAAAAAAGAGTATAAAAAAGTGCAATAGGCAGCAGGCGCAGCAGTTGCAGAAAGAGCTAAAACTTATAGAGGACTCATTGGGTTTGCATAGTAGCTGTCAGCAGTTAAAGGCGACGGTAAACATAAAAGTCTTTAGTCTATTTTTAAAAGTAAGTAAGGTTGGGGCAGATCTGAGGTCTTCAGGCAATTTGTTCCAGCTAGCAGAAGCATAGTGGGTAAATGCAGCCTTCCCGTGATTTGATTTGATCCTAGGGACAGTTAATAAGCTGGACCCTGTTGACCTAAGAGTTCTAGATGGTTCGTAGCGTGGGAGCAATTCAGCTATGTATTTTGGGCCTAGGCCATTGAGTGATTTATAGACTAATAACAGTATTTTAAAATCTATTCTCTGACACACTGGCAACCAATGTAAGGACTTAAGAACTGGAGTGATATGATCAGCTTTCTTAGTCTTCGTTAGTACTCTAGCAGCAGCATTCTGAATGAGTTGAAGTTGCCTAAGTTCTTTTTTGGAGAGACCAGAAAAAAGGCTATTGCAGTAGTCTAACCTACTATAAATGAAGGCATGAATTAGTTTTTCTAGATCCTGTCTGGACATGTATCCCCTAATTCTTGCTATATTTTTAAGATGATAAAAAGCAGATTTTCTAATTGACTTAATGTGGGAGTTAAAGTTGAGATCGGAATCAATAATAACTCCAAGATTTTTGACTTGATCCTTAGGCTTCAGGGATCGAGACTCAAGGCATGCAGTGATTTTAAGCCTTTGTTCTTTGGGGCCAAACACGATGACCTCCGTTTTGTCTTTGTTTAGCTGTAGGAAATTCTGGCACATCCAGTTATTTATTTGATCAATGCACTGGCACAATGATTCTATGGGGGCATAGTCAGCTGAGGAAAGAGTTATATACAACTGAGTGTCGTCTGCATAGTTATGATAGGCTACTTTGTTTTTTTGCATAATTAGGCCTAGAGGGAGCACACACACACACACACACACACACACACACACACACACACACACACACTCCTTACCGCGAGATCATCCGGGTCCTGTCGCATTTGAGTCAGTCCGGTCTTCCTCGCCCTCGACAGGAAAGTGGCCGTGCTGCTTCGCTCTGTGTGAAAGCCATTTCTGTGGCGAGGCTGCTGTTCTCCTCCAACTCACAGTTGTGACTCCGTCTCGTCTCTTTCGGGCTGGCACACAGGAACGGGGTCGAGGGACCAGGATCGATCATGTTGGTCACGGGTTTGACTACCGCGAACGATCGATGTCCGCTGCCCTGCAGCAAGCCGATCAGCTCGTGCAGCGCGCCGAGGGGCGTTTCAATGGCGTTTCTCCTCTCTGCACAACTTCACAAGGAAGCGCGTTTCTCTGTTTTCTGTTTTTGCTCCTGCTCATTTCAAAACAACAGCTGCGGTATGTGTTTGATCGCGTGTTGTCGGCTTGTCTTTGTGGCTAGGGACCTGAAAACATGTCACAGGCTGGGGAAGTGTTTGAACTACGCGCTGTACTAATAAAAACAAAAACACGTCAAACACGTCTTTGGCGTGGATGGCTATTTCTGATAACACGTCAAAGACGTCTTTGGCGGTGAATGAGTTAAGCAGCGCACCCACATCTATAAGTGACATGTGTGTCTGTTTGAGGCGAGATGTATCTGAGCCGAGATGCAGTGTCCCAGCCATTTTGAGTGGGGTGGCCCAGGTGGGGCACAGACTCAAGCAAGGGTGGCACTGATTGCGGCATTTAGGAAGGATGTAGAAAGGTTTTCCCTGGCCAAAATTTAGCCTAACGTCACTCTAGCTTAAAGATTAGCCCGCTACAGCCTCTGAAAGACAGTATTGTTGGCCAGCACCCTCAGGATTTTGGGGTGGCCAAATTAGATTTAAGGGGTGGGCAGTGCCACCCCTGGCCACTCCCTAGAAACTCCCCTGCCAAGATGTGTGCACAGGATTTCAACAGTGCACCTAGAGCCCTCCCCTCGGCTGTACAAGGAATTGAGAGTGGAGACAAAGTGCCGCGGCTCAAAGCCGGTGAAACATGCACATACGCGTACATGCACGCACACACATGCGCACACGCATGCACACGCACAGTGCCAGAGAGAGGGGAGTGTGGGAGAAGGGTCTGACTTGCGCAAACCTGCACTGCTTCAACACCTAGGATTGATTTATCAGACTAAAAGTCCTCTGCTAATTGCATGTTTTTATTGGGGGGGGGGGGAGCATGGGCGGGTGAATCAAATAGGCTACATTATACATGACCTCGTTGCTCCTTTATGAATAAACATTGGAGAAAGCAAATTTGATTTGAGGATTTTGCATGGAATCTCATAAATCCCTATTTTTAAGGGGATTTTGGCACTTAAGGGGTTAATATCTAAAAATGCTCAAGGGTGCTCACCGGGCACCCTCCTGTATTTTGAATAGGTACATCAAAAAAACAGCCTTTGGCTCCCGGACTATAAATTAAGTAGCCGATAAATAAACAAACCTAAACATGTGTCCTTGTGTATTTTTTTGGTAATTCAATAGCAGACACAATTAGATTTTGATTTGAGGCAAGTGATATTTCCAAACCAGACAGATCATCATCCTACAATGTGTTGCATTAAAAACCTGCATCAGTGCAGATGGATTCATCAACACTGAAGACCCTAAGTTGGTCATTTATATCTGTGCTTATTTAGGTTATCACTGTGTTGCAGCAGAGGAGCTGCAACTCATCTATATTACTCTTATTATTCAAGGTTGTGTATTATTTTCTATTGTATTGTATTTACAGGTTTACAGGCAATAACTAGGGCTCGTGCAGTCCATGTGCAATATGCTTAGGTGCACTTTATGCTGAAGTGGTGTAATGCGCTTATTATATTATATTTTTTAAATTGTATTGTTTTTACCTTTGCTCTATTGAGTGTTGGAATAACTGCTTCTTCAGTGTAACATGTCTGGGGCCACACATTATTTGTTATCTATGCCTGACTTTTATTTCATTGTGATTGTGGCTGTGAGCAGCACTTCTGCCTAAGTCAAATTTCCCCTTGGTGACAATAAAGTGTATCTTATCTTATCATATCTTATCTTATCTTATTTTGTGATCTAAGTATATAATGTTTTTTTGTGTGAAATATGTGTGGAACACAATCCCTAACGCAATCTGCTAATTTTTGTGTGGAACACAATCCCTAACGCAATCTGCTAATTCTCTGAATAGTTTTAAAAACCTTCTAAAAAAAGTCATGCTGCGTAAGCTACAGTAATATTCTTGTTTGTTCTTTACTGATGTTTTCATATGTGTAGTATTGTATTGATAAATGATTGATAAAAACTTTGAAAAGTGAATTTCTGACACCCTCTTACATCCAGCTCACATCTAAAGCTATAGCCGTGGTAATCATTCAATGTTCGTTCGGGTGAGATACCTCCTGCATATCAGATAACTTGGTTAATTTCTTAACTCTACATACGTACGTACGTACATACATGCATGCATACATACATACATATACATACATACATACATACATACATACATACATACATACATACATACATACATACAGTATGTCAGGGAAACATATGCTTAAAAAATGTGGTTAATTGCTCATGAGTAGGCCATATCCACCATGGAGTTTATTAGGGTAAATACAGAGCTTGTGCCTTATGAAAGACAATATTCACGTTCAATATCTATCAGTCTTCTTCACCACACTGACATTTGCTGTATAAACAAATAAAATGTGAACATACAACATTCAGGTAATTTTAGTTTACATACTTTCAATATACAGACAATGTGCTAATGTGCATGTCATGACTTAGAAAAAATAAGAGAAGAATCCACAGCGCTAATTCACAATAATGTATCAACTCCAAGACGTTACCCTAATCATGAAGACTGAGGATGTAATGAAGGCAGCTGTAGTGTACTGTACGGTACTGTATTTATATTAAAGAAAATGTTTAATTGAGATTTTTGTAACAAAAATATCTACAATAGACCCTTCTCACGGGGGCCATTTTGTGCCGAAAAGGCAGGGCAAACACAGGTGCAAGCAGAACACTAATGAGGGTTTCCAAATTCCAATCATGGAAGTTGGAAACCCTCATTAGTGTTTTGCTTGCACCTGTGTTTAACCCTCCTTTTCGGCACAAAATGGCCCCCGTGAGAAGGGTCTATTATTAAAAAAGCTGCAGTTCAGTAATGCCCTCATGCTAGAAAGCAAACCGTTTTATACACTTTATTACCAACTGTAGTAAGCATAACAAAGCTAACATGTAATATGAAAGCTAGCAAAACAATTCAAGTATATGCAAATATATTTACTGTAGGTCTACATACCACAAAGTAATTGTCTTTAACACTGACAAGTTGACATGACAAGCATCTAACATCAAATTAACAGCTTACAGTAATCATAATCATAATTATAATCTGACATGTTAACAGGCATGTTGACATTATAATGAAATAAACTTACAGATTATGCTTCTTGAAAAAGAAACAAGCAGATGGAAGAGGAATGGGAGATGCTTCTTGCCATGAGGCGTGATTTCTATTCGCACATAGGTTACGCAATAACCACGCCCTGTGCCCGCCTACGCAGCAGTCAAGCGCCGGGATTGGCCAGAACAGCTGACTGGACTTGGGAAAAATGTAGGCCTAGAAAAAACTGTGGACTGGATTTTTTTTATTGGAGCCTATTTGATTTTTGAGATAAAATGTCTGCTTGTTGAAGCTTGGGACTAAAGCACCTGGGTTTTTTCATCTTTTAAAATCAAGATGTTTAAAAAACTATTGCTTGTTACATTTTCAGTGCTGTACCTTTCCTCTGGGTAAGAATTGAGCTTGAAATTAACGATATGATACATTATATTATGATATGAGCTATGAACGTGAACACAACACCGTTTATATTATTGCATGTTTTTGTAGATTGTGTACATTGTGTAGATTACAATTATTATGCTTATTATTATTACTATGCTAAGGAAGGTAGGTGACCATAATTCATTTCAATGTCCGCTCTCAATGTCCGCTCTCGAAATCGTTGTCCGTTCTTAAGAGCTATTCAGTTGGTTCATGAAATCGCTGGGCTGCGTGCCCTCCAGTGTTTGTGGTGTGGGAGATTCCAGCTGTCAAAAGAAGAAGACAAAAGACTTGCTCCTGGCCAATCCCGGCGCTTGACTGCTGCGTAGGCGGGCACAGGGCGTGGTTATTGCGTAACCTATGTGCGAATAGAAATCAGCTGCCATGAGGTGTCTGACAAAATGGCCGATTCAAACTTATAAAATTTATTGAGAGCCTGAGCTTAACATAAACACAGCCACCAAGTGGCGCTAAACTACATTTACTGAAAGAGAAATAATGTTGTGTATCTAAGTCTATGCAACATTTAGGAGGAGCAGAACAGTCATGATATTGATGTTATTTCAATAAAAGTTAAACTTGTTGGACCATGTTTTGTTGGGGTGGTGGGGCATTTGTCCTTCTCCAAAGGAGTGTTCTTAAGAACTCTACAAACCTAAGCGGTTCATCACCACAAAACAGGGCTGCATACAAACCCGTGAAAACCCCTATCAACATGTGATGGGCATGTGAGACTGCGAAGAAAGCCCCTAAAAATGCCCCCAGTCTTACCGCCAACCTTCCTGCCCATCCATATCTGTCTGCTGCTATCCCTGCTGAAGTCAGAGAAAGATGTGCTCCCATAGCCACTCCCCACAGAGAAAACATTAAAGGCCAAGGGCCCACCACAGGTAAAACCTGCTTCATGGCAGTTAAAATTGATGCCCCAGAAGCGACAGCACTAAAAGTGAGTATATATACATCAACTTTGAATAGCCAATCCGGTGTCACCATATCACAAAAACGATGTAATGATATGGCTAATAAATTGCAAAAGAAAATGATGTCTATGAAAAAGATTGTGATTGAGGATACATGTGACTTTGTTGCCATGGAAAACACACATATTACCAGCATTAACAACGAGGCAATGCATTGCTTGATCTCATATTTTCCAACAAGACGTATGACGCATAGAACAGCAAAGAATTCAAGACTCCAACCGAAGCAACGTGAAACTATCCAAAGGAAATATTCAAGAAACTGATGAGATGTAAGAAATATAATGCAATACACAATGACTATTATCCAACAAACCAATTCATTATGGCCAAAAATCAGAAATAGAGCCCCCAAAGTTAGACCCAGAAGAAATCCAGTTGTACTGATACACATGTAGCACACTGAGCTAGACAGAATCAGAGCCGTTTCCCTCGCTGCACCCTCCCTTTCAATCATGTTGTTATATGTTGATAATCCAAGACGCATCCCCAAAACAAATGACAACAATGAGGAAATGACAGCTAATATACAGTATGGAAGTACATCTCTACTCTCTGGTGACATGTCATCCGATAATGATTGAAGCGGCTGAATCTCAATTATGGTGACTGGAATCTGTCCCAGGAGACCGCCTCCTAGAAGGCCCATCCCCAGTGTAGTGGCAATGCTGGAAAGAACTGACTCTAAATCTGTAGACAGATGAAGAAGTCACGTCAGTACATTATTTTATTATTATTTTACCCATATCAAGATGTCTTTGTAACAATGACAGTTTAGTAACCAGCAGTGCTTTTCTTTTTTGTGAGGTTGTTGCAACTGCATGTGGACAAAGCCTGCTGCCAAGATATAGCTTCCCCTCCCCCCAAAATTTGGTCAAGGGTTAGGGTTAGGGTTTGTTAGGGTTCTCACCTAGATGAGAAAAAAACATTTCGATAGTCCACAAATTGTTTGTCTGGTAAACGTAAGTTTCAAATTTGAGGAGGATATAAAAACCTTTGAGTAGCTATCCAACACGTTCTCACTCCGAGCGCGTAGCATATTGACGCTTTGTCCCGTCCCTTGTGCGTTGCTTGTTACTAACACGGTACCCTTGAGCGACCCATGAAACGACTTGGGCTTTCCGACTCAACTCCAATGTAAACCCATGGAAGTCATCTTTGAGGCTCATGGCAACTGCTCCCCCGTTAGGGTCTGGGGGGAGGTTAGGTTTAGGCGTGGGGGGTGGGAGAGGTTAGGTTTAGGGTTAGGGTCTGGGGGAGGTTAGGTTTAGGCGTGAGGGGTGGGAGAGGTTAGGGTCAGGGACCAGGGTTAGGGTCTGGGGGAGGTTAGGTTTAGGCATGGGGGGAGGTTAGGTTTGGCGTGGGGGCTGGGAGAGCTTAGCTCCAGCCGGTCCACCGACACGCTGCACGCCGCCTCGCTCAGCTGGTTCTGCTTGTGGGCTATCGGCATTGTGGACTGCACAATGCCTGTCGGCACATAGATGCGGCACCCCTGATGCAGCCTGACGCAGCGGAGCTGGGAGAGATGAAATGAGATGTGGTGGGGGTGGCGGCAGTGGGAAAAGTGGTGCCCCAATGAGTCAGTTTAACAGGCTAGGGTTAGGGTAGGGTTAGGGTTAGGCGATATACAGGCAAAATCCCCTATTATTCAAATTTTTTTATTTTACCTTTATTTTACCAGGTAGTCACTTGAGATCAAAAATCTCTTATACGAGCAAGACCTGGCCAAAATGGCCGAACTCAGTGCGAGTTCTAAGTACTGAGGCATGTAAATGGTCCTGTGATCGTAGGCTGTAAGATGTGTTTGTTGCAAGTGAGATATGTGAGGAGAGATAGAGGGGGAGCTTACCAATACGGATTGCTTGAGAAATGAAGAAACGCCAAGCAGCCTGAAGCAGCCTGCGGGCGGACCGGTATGGCCAGCGTACCTTTGCATACAGAAGGCAGTGATGAGTTAATGATCTATAGCCAGTAATGAATCTTAAAGTCGAACTGAACCCGTTGGTCACGTGCGTCGCAGTCCGTTTCAGACTGAAAATATAATTTGTCTGAGATGACAAGTTGAGAGGCGGGTCATAGTATCATGTCGATGATTTGATTTGACAATTCTGTCGACTGGCTTTGGCATTCAATCATGGCGTTGTTGGAGCCATTCTATTTATTTGTATTTTTGGCTGTAATTGAGTGGCTGAGAGTTAGTCACCTGCCGATGATGTGTTATACGTGCGACAGCGGTGAGAGACATTAATTGAACCAGGTGTGCGACACAGCAAACAGACGCCAGAGAGAAACAGTTTCCAACCGCACCGCACCGCGCATTGCACGCTCTTTAAGTTGATTATCGATACATTTATTTTTTGATACTTGAATCCATATTGAGCCTTTTGAACCTACGTTACGTTATTTTGATTTGAACTTAACGAGGCCGCTGCGCTGTACACGTACACACACTCTATAGCCTACATCAAACAAACATTCATCTCTTCATCTGCACGAGAGCGAGAGCTGCAACTCAACGTAAGAAGACAGCCAGTACTGTGCGCGACTGCGCGTTGGAAGTCTATGGCGTCTGACGGCTTAAAAATTGAAAGAAAGCCAGGACAATAGTTGGAAACTACTCAAGTTGAAGACTTCGTTTGTCACCGTTGGATTGGAAGGATTGTGCATCGTGTTAATTGTTGTTGAATGTGAATGAGCGTTGGAACGCATTATTGGAGAGTAACGTTAATTTGAAGAGGAACGGGATATTTCCGTGCATTGAATGTTGCAAACCGGCTTGCCACTCGCTCAATAAACACTCACGTTGAAACATGTATGCACGAAGCCTGCTATGAAAGCCCCGCCTGCGGGTGAAGTGAACGGCGTGGAGCTGTATTGATCAATGCAAGTGTGCGAAAATATTGCTTTGAAGTAATTATGTCCAAAGACCGCGAGGCTGGAACGAAGGAAGCAAACATGTCTGAAGAAAGAGAAAAAAGAGAGATCAAAATGACTGAAAAGGGTATTGAAGCAAAACTTGCTCAGCAAAAGAATGCAAGAAAGAGTACATTTAAACAGATGAAAATCAAAAGAAATAATATTGAGTCAATGATGGTGGATTACAATAACGTGGACACTGTTGAAACGGCCTATGAGAAGCTCTGTGACTTAAATAAGGAATTTTCAGAGCTGCAGTGTTCTATTTATAATTTGCTCCCAGAAGAGCAAAGGGATTCTGATCACAATGAATGGTATTTACCTAAGGTTGGAATGATCAAGGAATTTCAAGAAATTGTGAAAAAATGGTTAAAAAAAGCGGTTATGCACGCCAATGAAGCCGATGACCCAGATTTGTCACCTAATGCAGATACAACAGTACGTGAAAGTTTGCATGCCACTTCTGTGGGTAAAATAAGTAAATGTGACTCAAAGAAAAGTGCCACGAGCATCAAGAGTAAAGCCTCTGTTCAATCAGCTCTCATACGGGCAGAAGCCAAAAAAGCAGCCCTTATTGCTAAAGCTGCCGTGATGCAACAAAAGCATGATCTTGAAAAAGAAGAAGCTATAATGATGGCTGAGTTTCAAGCTAAAAAGGATGCTCTAAACATGGAAAGTGAAATTGCTGCAGCAAGTGCAGAAGTTAATGCTCTTGAAGAAGCTACTAAGGAAGATGATTATCTAAAGTATATACAAAGAGGTGATGATCATGATGATGAAGACGAAGACAACAGAGTTTTGTATACTAGGACTGTCCCCAGCATTCACAAAGTACATGTGCAACGTCATCATAAGAAAAGTCCTGTGCAGGATGACAACAATTCAGACCTGTTGAAAATCATGGAACGACAAAATGAAATTACTCAAATGTTAATTAAAGAACAAAGACTCTCACTTCTTCCGACAAGAGAAATTCCAGTTTTTCATGCATGGAAATCCAATGCATTATTTGTCCTTCGTGCGTACATTTGAGCACTGTATTGTAAGTAAAACCGATAATGACTGCGACAGGCTATTTTTCTTGGATCAGTTCACAAGTTGTCGAGCACAAGTGCTTGTCAGAAGTTGCATGCATATGCCACCTAAAACAGGATATAAGGAAGCTAAGAAATTATTACAAAAGGCATTTCGAAATTATGTTTTGATCGCTTCAGCTTATCAAGAGAAAGCCCTGAATTGGAATGTGCTCAAAGCAGAGGATAGAAAGGGACTTCAAGATTATTCACTATTTTTAAGGAGCTGTTGTAATGCTATGACTGATATTGACATGCTGCAAGACATGAACTGCCCAACACATATGAAGACTGTCATAACAAAACTGCCTTACAAACTCAAAGAAAGATGGCGCACTATTGCTTATGACTATTGTGAACGCACAGCCAAAAGAGCCAAGTTTAAACAACTTGTGGACTTTGTGGAAAGACAGGCAAACATCGCTTGTGACCCAATGTTTGGAGACATAAATGATGCTGCACAAAGGAAAGACAGAAATGTAAATATTAAAACCAGTGATGGATTTCGACCTCTAAAATCTCAAAAAAGCAGCTTTGTGACAATCACGCAGGAAACACGTTCAAGGAGTCCGAGCCATGGAAACACTGAAACATCAGAGGAAAAGGTTTGTTTGTACTGCAAAAAGGATCACAACATGGATGCTTGTGAGCAGTTGGATAAAAGGAAACACGAAGACAAAGTGCACTTCTTCAAGGCAAATGGCATTTGTTTTGGATGTGTGAATAAAGGTCACCTGAGCAAAAATTGTGGAAGACGCTTAACCTGTACCATCTGCAAGTTAAAACATCCGACAATATTGCACATTGTGAAGAGGCAAACAGAAGATGACAAAATGGATAACGTCAACACTGAGAAATTGTCAGTGAGCAGTGCAATGGTTTCTTTGGAGAAGCCAACTGGGGCCGGTGACAACCAAACCCTTTCCATCGTTCCTATTCAAATAAAACTGACAAACAGTGACACCTGTGTACAAACGTATGCTTTCCTGGATCCAGGGAGCACTGCAAGCTTTTGTACTGAAGCACTTAGGAAACAGTTGCATATAAAGGGAAGAAAAACAAAAATACTGCTGAGAACTTTAGGGCAAGATAAAGTCACCAATATTGACATCATATCCGGTCTTGAAATCTCAGGTATTAACACATTCACTGCCAGCCGTTTTTTTTTTACTGTAGGTAGCTTCTGCCAAAGGGTTTTTTTGAGGATTCTGGCTCATCTTTCAAGACCCGAGGATTATTTTCTGTTAGGATTTTGTGAACACAAAATATCTCAAAAGAACTAATAGAATGTGTGCTTTCTCTGTCTAAAAGAGTTAGTTTGTAGAGTTAGTAGTTATGTGGGCATTAGCAGTTGAATACAGCATGGTTTCAGCGTCTGAAAATTTAAGCTGAGATAAATGGCTTTTTGTGAAATTCGATAGAACAGTCACTTTAACCATTCATTTTTGGCATCAGTAAGACGTCAGACATCTAAACAATAGTTTTGAACAGTAATTTCCTCCATAACAGCAGGAAAACCCCCTCTCTTTCAAACTCCTCCCTCCGTGTGTGTTCTCCTCCTTCCTCCGTGGCTCTGCAGCGGGCGTGTCACAAGCGAGTTGCTGCTGCTGCTGCTGCCTGTCTGCTGGCGGCCGCTCTTTGGGCGAGTCTGGATGGGCTCGCTCGTTTCTTGGGGTGTCGGTTGAGAGCTTTGATGAAGCTTTTGCGATTCTGGTCTTATTTATGCTCCGTGTTTCAAAGTGCGTTGCACCCATAATCTATTATGCAAATTTGCAATCCCCCACCGCCAGCTCCCAGCGCGAAATCGAAAGCGTTTTCGCCAAGCCATTTTCATGAGAATGGCTTCCTCACGCGGCTGTTTTTTCTTTGCTTTCTCTCATTGGGAGAGCACTGTCGCCACTTAGTGGGTCGGTGGAATGGGTTGTACAGGTTCAGTGGCTCCCATATTTTTATAGGAGACGTAGGGAGCTTGGATCCACGTCCCACCGTCAAAAAACGTTTTTTTTGACGAGTTGACTCGTCATTGGCAGTCAACCGTTGGTTTCTGCTTGACGAGTTGACTCGTCAATGGCAGTGAACGTGTTAACAAAAATGATTTCATGAAACTTCCATCTTTGTACATCCAAGAGGAAATTCCAGTAACCAAAGAGCAAATTCCTACACAGGCAGCAATAAGTAAATGGGACTACCTGAAAGAGGTGAAATTGGCCCATACCGATGCAGATGTCGGCCTGCTGATAGGGAATGATGCACCGAATTTGATGGAGGCCTGGAAGATAATCAACAGCAAAGGAAATGGGCCTTATGCAGTTGAAACAAAACTTGGATGGGTTGTAAATGGAATATTGCACAAAGACAGCCCTGAAGGAAGTGCATTGAACCACATTTTCAGTAATCGTATATCAGTAGTCAATTTAAATGATCTCTTAATTCAACAATATAACCATGACTTCCCTGAAAAGACCTCAAGTGAAAAGTCAGAAATGTGAATAGAAGACAAAAGGTTCATGGATGTAGTCTCAAGCTCAGCTAAAATAAAAGATGGTCATTATCAGCTCAAACTCCCTTTTAAACAGCATGATCCATTAATGCCCAACAATCGGCAGATGGCTGAACAGCGAGCGCTTTCTGTAAAAAGAAAGTTTGAGAAAGACGACACCTTTCAAAAGGAATATACTGCTTTTCTGGAGAATGTGATTGCTAAAGGACATGCAGAAGTTGTTCCACATGATGAACAAAGCCAAGAAGAAGGTAAAGTATGGTACTTACCTCACCATGGTGTTCGACACCCAAGAAAAGGCAAGCTTCGTGTTGTTTTTGACTGCTCTGCATCCTACCAAGGCACCTCACTAAATGAACAGTTAATGCAAGGCCCAAACCTCACAAGTACATTACTTGGTGTTCTATTGAGATTCAGAGAAGAACCAGTGGCTATGATGGCGGATGTAGAGGGCATGTATCATCAGGTCAAAGTGACACCATCTGACTCCAACTACCTGCGATTCTTATGGTGGCCAAATGGTGACATCACAAAAAGCCTTGTCGAATACAGAATGACAGTTCACCTTTTTGGAGCAACCTCTTCTGCTAGTTGTGCCAGCTACGCACTTAGAAGAACGGCTGAAGACAATGTTCAAAGTTACTCACCAGAAGCCATTGCAACGATCAAGGACAACTTTTACGTTGATGACTGTTTAAAGTCTGCATCCACTGCATCTGAAGCCAAGGCAATATGCAAGGAGTTGATGAACTTGTGTGAAAGAGGTGGTTTCAGGCTAACCAAATGGATCAGCAATGACAAGTCTGTATTGAACTCAATTCCTGACGACGAAAGAGCAGCCAAAGTCAAAAACATAGATTTGGATAGAGATCACATACCTGTTGAAAGAGCCTTAGGTGTGGCCTGGAAAGTTGAAGAAGATTCATTCGGGTTTCAATTGACATTAAAGAACCAAGCACCCACTAAGAGGGGAATTCTATCTGTCATTAGCTCTGTGTATGATCCGTTAGGATTTCTCGCCCCATTTGTTGTCACTGGTAAACACCTGCTGCAAGAGCTGTGCAAAATGAAAATTGGATGGGACGATAAGATTCCAGTTGCCTACCATCAGCTCTGGCTGAAATGGTTAGATGGTTTAAAGGAGAATTTCGGTTTTTTACACCACGGTCCTCATTTCCAGCTTAAAATATGATGTTTTCTACCCACAAATACTTTTGGGTTCATTCGGATCCCCACAGAAGATTTGTCGCACCGAGTACACTCCTCATACACTCAAACAGGCTAGAACGAGAGCCTGCGGGGCATGCTGCTTACCCTGCGTAAATGACACTTTTTCGGTCACATCGCGGTTCGTTATGGTTGTAAATATAATTATGAGAACATGAAATAGATCTCTAACTAACCGTCCTCTGCTCCCGAGTGCCGACAGCCCACTCCGTTTGCTGTCCGGGTGCCCCGGATGTGCTTGGGAAGATGCAGTGAGAAGCGCTTCTGTTTGTTTACAGTAGAAGAAGAGAAACCACAGAAGAAGTACATAAGCACTGCAAGCCCATCCGGGGCAGATCAGAGTTGAGTCGCTCGGTGATGTTGTTAGCTTAGCTTCTAGCTTGGCATTATTATAGATATCTGATGTCAAGATTATGGACGTTTCAATTCCATTACCGCTCGTGTGGAATCATGCCACATATCGACAACAACAGCAGCGGGAGATGTTATGTGATGGGCACCCGGACAGCAAACGGAGTGGGCTGTCGGCACTCGGGAGCAGAGGACGGTTAGTTAGAGATCTATTTCATGTTCTCATAATTATATTTACAACCATAACGAACCGCGATGTGACCGAAAAAGTGTCATTTACGCAGGGTAAGCAGCATGCCCCGCAGGCTCTCGTTCTAGCCTGTTTGAGTGTTTGAGGAGTGTACTCGGTGCGACAAATCTTCTGTGGGGATCCGAATGAACCCAAAAGTATTTGTGGGTAGAAAACATCATATTTTAAGCTGGAAATGAGGACTGTGGTGTAAAAAACCGAAATTCTCCTTTAAAGCAAATGGAAAACATCAATGTCCCAAGATGCATCAAACCAAAACCCTTTGGAAAAATCAAAGAAGCCCAACTTCATCATTTTTGTGATGCTAGTGACAAAGGCTATGGAATAGTAACCTACATCTTGATGACGAATGTAAAAAATCTGAAACACGTCACATTCCTTATGGGAAAAGCACGCGTTGCACCTTTAAAACAAATAACGATTCCCAGAATGGAACTGACTGCTGCAGTGTTAGCAGTACGTATTGACAATTGAGAACTGAATTGAGGATTGATCTTCAGAAATCCATGTACTGGACTGACAGCACAGCAGTGCTAAAATACATAAGAAATGACTCAAAAAGATTCCAAACCTTCGTGGCAAATAGAGTTGGTTTCATCAGAGAAGCGTCAGATGATGCGCAATGGAGATATGTCAACACCAGAGTGAACCCTGCAGATCATGCATCTCGTGGCCTGACAGCAGATGCATTCACTAAATGCAATGACTGGCTTAATGGTCCTCAGTTCCTTTTAGCCACAGAGGAGCAGTGGCCTGAATCTCCTGAACGTCTTGAACCTCTTTGCTTTGATGACCCAGAAGTTAGAAAAACAAAGGTGACAGCTAACATCATCCAGACAGGCCCAGATGCTATTACAGCTCTATTACATCGCTATTCCAACTGGACCAAGTTAAGAAGAGCAGTAGCCTGGATGCTTGCCACCAAAGACCTGTTGCTAAAATTGAGCAGGAAGCGGAAGGAGGTGTGTCAAAACATGCAAGCACAAGAGAACGACCTCACTAAGCAGAAATTGAGGATTGAATGTGAAATGAAAAAGTTCAAAGAATCTCTTGAACCAACTAAGTTGAGATTGATGAGCTAAAGAAAGCTGAGACTGAAATAATCTGCTTATGTCAAGCTCAAGGTTTTGTTGATGAGATTGCCACCTTGAAGAAAGGCAACTCAAACGTAAAAAAGGACAGCTCAATCTTTAAGTTGGACCCAAAGATGGATCAAGGAGTGCTAAGAGTGGGCGGAAGACTTAGCAGAATGGCAATGCCCGAAGAAACAAAACACCCAGCCATTTTGCCCAAAAGGCACCACGTATCCAGATTGATTCTTGAACACATTCACATCCAAACTGGGCACGGTGGTAGGAACCACATGTTGTCAGTTCTGCGACAGAAATTTTGGATTCCATGTGCTAATTCCTTATCAAGGAAGGTCCTCTCTGAGTGTCTAACATGTCGAAGAACCCATGCAAATGTCGGTGAGCAAAGAATGGCAGACCTGCCACAAGACAGAGTAACACCTGATCTACCCCATTTTACTCAAGTAGGAGTTGACTACTTCGGCCCAATTGAGGTAAAGCGAGGACGAAGCACTGTGAAACGTTACGGTGTCATTTTCACCTGCCTTGCAAGCCGTGCCGTTCACCTTGAAGTAGCTCATTCATTAGACACTGATTCTTGCATCAATGCACTGAGACGTTTTATCTGTCGCCGTGGTCAAGTCGTTGGAATAAGATCTGACAATGGAACCAATTTTGTGTCTACAGACCGAGAATTGAAAGAAGCTCTTACAGCTTTGAATCAAGACAAGATAGAGCAAGCACTACAACAAAGAGGAGTGAAATGGACATTCAATCCTCCCGCAGCTGCACACTTTGGAGGCGTATGGGAGAGGTTGATAAGATCATTGAAAAGAATTTTGCTAACCATCACAAGGCAACAAACTCTTGATGATGAAAGTCTTTCCACAGTGATGTGCGAAGTAGAAGCAATATTGAATAGTCGTCCGTTGACAACCATTTCTGAAGATGTCAATGATCTTGAACCCCTCACTCCAAACCACCTGCTTTTGCTGAAATCACAACCGATCCTTCCACCTGGACTTTTCAAGAAGGAAGATGTATATGCTCGACGTCGATGGCGACAAGTGCAGTACATTTCCAATCTATTCTGGTCAAGATGGACAAAGGAATATCTCCCGCTTATGCAAGAACGACACAAGTGGAACAGAATTAGGAGAAACTTCAGCAAAGGAGACATTGTATTAGTGGCCGATGCAAACGCCCCCGAGGTTCCTGGGTTATGGCCCGCATCGTAGACACTAAACCAGACCACAGAGGTAGTCCATGGGCCAGACCAGATATCGGTACCATATGGGTGGGCAAAACTTTACCTATACTAAATTGTTTATAGGGTCAATATAAGTAAATTAATATATGATAGCCTTTCCACAGGAGTAGCTTTTCATATTTATTGGACATTTTCTTATTTTCCCCTATTTAGTCCATGGGCCAAACACAAAAATTCCACATATTGGTACCACTCAAGTGGACAAATTCTAATCATGATTTTTGAACAGGTATATATCCATAGATGATATTTTAGTATGATAGCCTTTGCAGAATGGCAGCTTTGTCACAGTTATCGGCTCATGAAGTTAGCAAACCCCTACAATAAATTCGATTCTAGGTGCTGATCCATAACCTATTTTAGGCTCAGGACCTTTAACCATGTTCTATGATAACATGTTTGACAACATTGTAAAGGGTAGCTTCTTAGCTTTCATTTGAGCTCAGTTGTGTGTCTGTCTGACAAATAAATAGCTCACATGGGCTCTTCAAAGTGTCAGTGACATTCATTTTTCCACAGTTTTCGCCTAAATTATAGTCTTTATTTCAGCACTGTGGCATCTAGGAACATCAGAGACACAAACAACAAACACTGGAATACTCATATAGGACTATAAGGATTCAGAAAAGGTATAATGAACCCATACTATCCCATCGTGAGGGGTGAATTTTGCCCTTTGAATTTGGTGGAAGAATGCCTTCTTGAGGGAAATGGGCCAGAACCCAAAATGTAAGATATCGGTACCATCCGGGTGGAGAAATTCTACTTGTGATTTTTTTTAATTCCTATGACCATGGTAGCTTATTAGTGCTTAACCACCCCTCTTAAATTATGGACTTGTGGGAATTATGGGAAATCATCTTTCTTTCATTATATCCTCTCCCTGGGGTGTCTGGACTACTAACTGTTAATATTACATGTCTAGATATAGGCATGCTATCCTATGATACTATACATACCATACTATACTATACTAGATAGATATATATGCTATACTTAATTGTCTACTAAATTGGCACATTTCCCAGTCAAAAAGAGGGTAAATTGGCACGCTTTTCAGTCAGAAATTGTTTTATTTGTGTTACGGTATATGTACAGCTACATTCAAAATGTTTCCAGTCTTTCAACACAATATTAGGACAATCTACCCTTCCTGAGACCATGTCATCCACGAGGGCAACACCATCATCGTCATTCACACCTGAGTCTGTCAGCTGTGCAGCAAGCTCTTCTTCACTGTGTTGGTTGGCACATGCTTGTAGTTTGCACAGGTTTGTGCATTTCAGACCGTTATTGAGACATGTGCACTCTGGTGGTTTGCACGACCTCACACACTTGCAGGAGAGCAACTGCAAGACGGCACCTGGTGCTGGGGAACCGTGCATCCACTGGATTTCAAGCTGCCCCTCATCATCTGTGGTCCACCTATGGTCCTTAAAGTACAGTCCATTGTTGATATCATGGGAAACTCCTTTGTGAATCCACTCAGTCCAGATCAATATGAGTTTGTCAGCTTGTCAACTGCAACTGTTGCCCCGCCAGATGTAGCTAACCTGCATGATTCCAGCCACAACATCCAGCAGTGGAGGAAACTGCTCTACAGTGCTGCCAGCAAAGTCAGTCTGATCAAATTCTTGTTTGAGGAATGGAAAGGACCCAAACACAGATAGAAACTACAAGACAAGGCCTTATATGTTACCTGTGAAGTAGTCTGCTTCAAAATCAACAGGAACCAATGGGAGGAGGTAACACAGCTCGAATCCTCTCAGGAAGAAGCTGACACCTGCATGCTAATGCATGCTCTCCATGTAGCAGAGTCTGGCTTCAAGGCAGTGATCATCATGGCAGACATAGATGTGCTGCTACTGACTCTGGGTTGGAGCAAGGACATCCCATGCCCAATGTATCAAAAATGTGGAACACAGAACAAGACAATGTTCCAGGACATCACCAAACTATGCAAATCACGCGGCGATAGTATTGCTGGCGCCTTGATTGGCATGCATGCACACGTTCACTGGCTGCAACACTGTCAGCGTATTTGCAGGACACGGAAAAGTGGGCACCCTGAACAGACAGGACATACAGTATCAAGAAGCCTTCCTTGAGCTCGGCCGTGCTTGGGATGTCTCTAATGAGCTCTTCAAGAAGCTGCTGGAAATCATGTGCCACATGTATTATGTATATGTACCCTCTACACACATTACAGATGTCAACCTCCTCCGATACCAACTTTTCTGCACCAGACGTGGGGAGGTCGAGTCCAGCCAGCTTCCACCATTTGAGGATTGGCTATTAATGCATTCCATTCATGCAAAAGATCAGACTGCAATCTCTAGACGGTCTCTTCAAACCCAGCCATCTCTACCAAGCCCCAAGGACCATGGGTGGACCACAGATGATGAGGGGCAGCTTGAAATCCAGTGGATGTGCGGTTCCCCAGCACCAGACCGTTTTGCAGTTGCTCTCCTGCAAGTGTGTGAGGTCGTGCAAACCACCAGAGTGCACAGGTCTCAATAATGGTCTGAAGTGCACAAACCTGTGCAAACTACAAAAATGTGCCAACCAGCACAATCAGATGTGAATGACGATGATGGTGTTGCCCTCGTGGGTGGCATGGTGTCTCAGGAAGGGTAGATTGTCCTAATATTGTCCTGAAAGACTGGAAACATTTTGAATGTGGCTGTTCATATAATGTAACACAAATAAAACTATTTTTGACTGAGAAACGTGTCAATTTACTCTGTTTTTGACTGAGAAATGTGCCACTTTAGTAGACAAGCATAGTATATCTAGTATAGTATAGTATAGTATAGTATGTACAATATCATAGGATAGTTTGCCTATATCTATGTAATATTAACAGTAGTCCAGACACACCCTAGGCAACGGATAATGAAAGATGATTTCCAGGGAGGGCACTTTCCTAGTTTTGAACGACAGCAGTCCATAATTTAAGAGGGGATAAGCACTAATAAGCTACCATTCATCAAGGTCTATCATATAAAAACATAATCTAGGGATGTATATGAATTTAAAAAAATCACAAGTAAAATTTGCCCACCTGGCTGGTACCGATTTGTTAAATTTAGGGCTCTGGCTCATTTCCCTTGAGAAGTCATTCTTCTACCTTAAGGGCCACATTCACCCCTCACGATGGGATAGTATGGGCACATGATACCTTTTCTGAATCCTTATAGTCCTGTGAGTATTCCAGTGTTTGTTGTTTGTATCTCTGATGTTCCTAGATGCCACAGTGCTGAAATAAAACTATAGTTTAGACGAAAATTGTGGAAAAACGAATGTCACTGACAGTTTGAGGAGCTCCTGTGACCTCTGTATTTGTCAGAGAGACACAAAACTGAGCTTAAATGAAAGCTAGGAAGCTACCCTTTAAAATTCTATCAAAGATATTCTCATCAAACATGAGTAAAGGTCCTAAAAAGAGCCTAGAATAGGATATGCATCAGCACCTAGAATCCAAATTATTGTAGGGGCTGGCTAACTTCATGAGCTGATAACCGTGAGAAAGCTACCATTCTGGAAAGGCTATCATACTAAAATATCATCTATGGATATATACATGTTCAAAAATCATGATTAGAATTTGCCCACTTGAGTGGTACCGATATGTGAAATTTTGGTGTTTGGCCCATGGACTAATTCGTGAGAAGTGTGAAACTTCAGACAAGAACAAGTCAACTTGAGCGGCCAGTCAGCAAGATCTGTTTGCTGCTTCCTGCACCTGTGGAAAACTGAAGAAAAGATACATACTCACACTCACCCTCACATATGACATGACATTACATGAAATTAAGAGAAAAAGATTGAAATTTTATTTTTGAAAGAGCATTTAAATAATTTGGCTCCTGTTTTTTAGTTATATTGTTATTTAGCACCGTGCTCATAACAATAGGGGCTGGTTATGTTGGAGCCATTCTATTTATTTGTATTTTTGGCTGTAATTGAGTGGCTGAGAGTTAGTCACCAGCCGATGACGTGTTATACGTGCGACAGCGGTGAGAGACATTAATTGAACCAGGTGTGCGACACAGCAAACAGACGCCAGAGAGAAACAGTTTCCAACCGCACCGCACCGCGCATTGCACGCTCTTTAAGTTTATTATCGATACATTTATTTTTTGATACTTGAATCCATATTGAGCCTTTTGAACCTACGTTACTTTATTTTGATTTGAACTTAACGAGGCCGCTGCGCTGTACACGTACACACACTCTATAGCCTACATCAAACAAACATTCATCTCTTCATCTGCACGAGAGCGAGAGCTGCAACTCAAGGTAAGAAGACAGCCAGTACTGTGCGCGACTGCGCGTTGGAAGTCTATGGCGTCTGACGGCTTAAAAATTGAAAGAAAGCCAGGACAGGCGTGTTCCACCCCCAAATCGAGTGGGATTCAGCGTGTTGTCATGCTCCGCGAGTGGGATCCGCGGAGTACCAGGCAGCCAGCTGCTTCATGCGGAGCGAGCGGACAATGCGATGCATGGGTGCTGCCCGCCCGCCTGGAATCTCCGAGGGCAGACCCCTGACAACCACGCTCTCAAGCGCGCGCCTTTTATGCTATTTCTGTAAATACGATATCCTTGGAATGCGCGTTTAAACGAGCCAGTTACATTTCTTTGCATTCTTAGAGATTATATTTTTGTTTTTTGTTCATGTTTCTAACAATTGCCCACGTTAGTAGTTAGTTTATGGGATAGGAATTCTGCCAGATGACAGGCACTATAGGCACCATTTTCTACTTAATTTGGAAGAGAAAATTATCCTGAAATGAAGATTTGATTGACAGCTGCATGTCGTGATATGATTGGTTGAAATGGGGTAGAAATTTGATAGTACTAGGTGACGTCAGCAAACTGTACATTACTGTTATCAATGAAATCTTGAAAAATGAACTTTTGATGTGAAAAAGTGTGAAAAACTAAAGAAATTAGATTTTTGTGATTTTTTTTGCATACATTATTAAATAGGTGTACTGCATACCCAGGTATTTGAACTAAAAGAAAAGAAAAGTCATTTTTGGGTTCAGCTCGACTTTAAAACACAGTGGTAGGCAGTGTCCAGCATGTGTAATGAGGTGGAACTGGCATTCGTATATAAGACATCACCATAATCAAGAACCGGTAAAAAAAGTGGCAGCGACGAGTCTCTGTCTTGCCAAAAATGAGAAACATGATTTGTTTCTAAAATAAAAACCCAAACTCACCTTTAGTTTCTTGGGCAGACTTTCGACATGCAGTTTAAAAGACAATCTATCATCATGTAAAAATCCAAGATATTTAAAAGTCGAAACTGTCTGAATTTGGACACCTTGCGAGGTCTGAATAGAGGAAGGAGGACTAGGTGTTTTTGTATTTGATTTGCTAAAAATCATCAATTTTGTTTTTTCTGGGTTTAGAACTAGTTTTAGTTGCTGGAGTTGAGTTTCTATTATATTGAAAGCAGTTTGTAGAAGTTCCAGCGCCTTAGATAGAGTGGCAGCACAACAGTAAATGACAGTGTCGTCTGCGTAAAAATGAAAGTTAGCAATAGAAACATCTTTGCCAAGTAGGCATGGGTCGGTTTGAAAATTTTGAAACCGGTTCGATATCCCCCCCCCCCAAAAAAACGTATTAAACCGGTATATCAAATTGTACATAATGTTTTCTTTTTTTGTGTGTAGCCCATAAATGACTGTAATGCGACTGCAGTTGGTGACGATAATGCACCTCTAAGTTGGCATGCCAACCAGCACTAACACTGAATAAAAATAAGCAGAACCATTTAACTGTAACAACACACGGTTTTTATTTCTCATAACTATTCAGCTTAACTTTTCTTCAAACATCAACATAACAACATAAACAAAATAAGACTTTTGCCTACTAGTGCAACTTGAGAAGAGGCTAATACGAAAAATAGTGCAATCAGAATGGATTGGCACAAAAAAATATATATATAAAAAAGAAAACAAAAACTTACACCGAACCGAAGCGGTAAAACCAGAAATCGACCCATGCCTATTACCAAGGTTATTATTATACATAAAGGTCATAAAACAGAGCCTTGCGGCACCCCCTTGTGGACAGATAAAATATCAGAATACAAACCATCAGCCTGAACACGATTGAGTCCTATCAGAGAGATAATTGCAGAACCAGCCAACAGCAGAATATTACATAACCTTTGCTTCAAAACATTATGGTCCACAGTATCAAAAGCTTTGGAAAAATCAATAAAAAGTGAAGCACAGTGTTCTCTTCTATCTAAGGCCCCAATTATATAATTTACTACCTTTGTAGCAGCTGTAACTGTACTGTAGCATTTTCTAAACCCAGACTGATTACAGGATAAAATACTATTTGTAAACAAAAAATCCTTCAACTGGTTACTTACCAGTTTTTTCAGTATATTGGCTAGAGCATGGGCCATTCTCCAGATGTTGGGCATTTTCTGCAAGTCAAGGTCAAATTAAAAATATGGGTCAGAGGTTCAGCAATAAAATCAGCAGGCAGTTTTAAATAATAGGGATCCATTTTATCAGGCCATCAATAGAAAAGGGCTGAACATTAAATTCAGTATAGGATGGGGGTTCAGAATTAGGTGAAACCTGTGTTACAATAGACAAAAAGGAAACCAGAAGAAACAAAAAGTGTTTGTTAAAAACAGTCACCCTGTCTCATCCTCAGCTTGTTCACTAGACAACTGACTCACAGACTTTACAGTTGAATAAGAATAATGTTGTAAAACACTCACTCTGCCTCATCCTCAGCCTGTTCACTAGACAACTGACTCACAGACTTTACAGTTGAATAAGAATAATGCTGTAAAAATATTCACCCTGCCTCGATCGCCTTCAGCCCGTGTCCTCCTGCTGTGTCTAAAATGGCGTCTGTCTGAACTAATTGCGATACATTTTACTTCAACTGTCACTTAGTTTGCCCCGCCTGTATGGGGAAGTGTTGTCGTGGCATTTGGTCTATTGCACTGGTTCTCAACCTGTGGTACGGTTACCACAGGTGCTACACGGTGCTAGTATAGAATTTACACTGTTGTGATACAGAGGTAGTACAACTCATCTCTGCTGCAGGGTGGAACGCAACGTTTCTGTGTATTACATTCTTTCTTTTCCCAATATTTTATTTTGTAGTTTTCAGAACGACAGGCTCAGACAAAGACAAAAACATACATATATCATCAACAGCACAGCTAGCTGATAATAAGGCAAGTGGCTTTAGATCAAATCACTGCAGAGCACCGTAAGCTAGCTAGCTGCAAGGTTGCAGCTCTTATTGCTATTCGTTTCACTGGCCGTATGACCCACAGTATGTTACCTGACACTATAGCCGTTTTCCCACATGCGTACCGGAAAATTACCTGTAAGTCAATATCGGACATTTCCCGGAATTTCCCTTCACACCTGGGCGCTCCCATGTGGGAATATAGCAGCGAAATTGCCTGTATGTTGGGGGGCGGGGCGCCACTGCAGAGCGGGTGGGGAGTGACGTGTCGGCAAAACTCCGATGGTGAAATAAGTTTGCTTGTCACACAATAAATCACACTCGTTTGACTTAAGAGGGCATGTATGTTGTATCATTCACATTCGCTAAGCAGTCTTTGAACTGAAATCTTTGAAGAAGTTGGGATCCGTGTCTGAGAGAAATAGCCTGGCTGGTTCGATGTTTATCCCTTCACCTGCGTCGCGTTGAAGCACTTTTTACAGACTGGCTTCATTTGATGTGTCCGGGCTTGCCTTCGAGAGCGAGCAGGCAGCAGAGAGGGGAGAGGGGGAAATCGGCACGCCCACACATGAAGCTGACATACCGCTCTTATTATCACAAGATCATTTCGCCAGTTTGCTTTAATGTGCGCGAATGATTAGATTATGCCCGCTGGAACATTAACTCATTCATGGCCAGTTTAGGACTGCCAATATTTAGCTCAGGCCAAAGATTTTCATAATTGTTGGTCATCTTTCAAGACCCACAGTAAATTATCTATTAGCACCAAAGTGATTTGCAATACCTTAAAATGAAGATGTACGTCTCTGGGTTCACCAGAAAAAAAAGTGAGCTTTTAGCATGTTCTGTACTCTACTTATAGCCATTTATATTAGGGCTGAACGATTAATCGAATTTAAATCGAAACCGAGATTTGAAACAACGCAATTAGATTAATCGCAAAGGCTTCGATTTGACGATTTAACATTATACATGTGACATGACTGCATGTAGGTACACGTGATGTGACGTTGTTACGCAGCAGCAGCATGCCATAGTAGACGTGACGTATGTTTACGCAGCACGCAGTATCAAACGTGCCTGGATGGAGCGGGATGGAGGAGGAGAAAGCATTAGCTGCAGTCTGCAGAATATAGCTAGCTAGCGAGCCGATTAGCGAACTTTACAAAAGTTGACACATTATTCACTCTGACTGGATTTTTAATAGTGCACTAACTGGATTCTCTACAATGGAAGGGCAGCTATCTAACGAGACTCGGAAGTGTAATGGCTTCAGCCGAACAAGAACAAGAAGCGGCCGCCGGATGATTTAGCACCGAAGAAAGGCTGGAACTACTTTGGATTTAGAGCATCGGTTAGTGACCAAAAGACAGAGCAAGCGTGGTGCATAACCACCGACAACGCTTCAAACGATGGATCACAGACTACACCTCGCCATCGGTACGTTATTTAGCCTAGCAGCTGGGGCTAGCAAGTTAACTTTACTAACGTTAGCTCTCTCCCTAAGGAGAGGAGATAGCTCATTTAGCTAGTAAAGTTAGCTTGCTAGCCCTAACTGGCTAGCTCACGTTACATGTTCTGGTTATCTTCCTACATTCTTAGTCTGACTCTGCCTGAACGCAGTAGGCTACTTGTATTGTAACGATAGCTTGGTAAGCCTACAGTAATGTCTAAATGCCCCTCTTCACCTCTCCCAATATATTATAGCCAATATATTGTCAGTCTGGGAAATGGAATGATTCTGCAGTAGCTAATGTCCTCTCTCCCAGCATTCTGCTCTCTCCCTCCCCAATCCCCATCTCTCCTCCCTACTTTCTCTCCCTCCTACATCATCATTATTAGTATAATTAGTTCCAATCTTAAAAATGCAATACAGCTATGTAGTACTTATAGAATAATTTGGTTAATTATTTTGTTTTTCAGAAAAGTTGCGAACAAGCTACATAAGTGCAAAGAATGTCCCACAAATCAAGGCCCGGGTGAAGCGAGAGATGGAACAAGTGCAGATGGCACTAAAGGTAACCTGCATTAATTCTCTCCTCTCTCCTCATCCTCCCTCTCTCTCCCCTTCCTTTCCTTGCAAAATAGGGCTTCACTGAAACACTGCTTGATATAGCCTGCCCTGTGCCCCGTCTTTGATGTGTGAATGAATGTGTGTGCTGTGAATTGCTTTAATGTGAAACTTAACAGTTGTGTCTGTGTTGTGTCTGTGTTTTGCAGGAGAAGAGGGCTGCCATCACCTCCAGATGCTGCTGCTGTGCCTCAAAGTGCAGCACAGGAAGGAGCCAGGCCATCGGCTGCAAAAAAGGCCAAGCGATCCTTGGGCAGTTACTTCAAGAGCTGTGGCGATGCTGGTGCTTTTTGTTTATTTTTTATTTTTAAAGACTTAAGACTTGAGTTGTGTCTCAGACTGAGACACAGAGAGAATTGCAGCTGTTGTTTAAAAGCAAATAAATGTTGCTGGAAGGAATTCTTATCCAAGTTCTCATCCTTGCATTATAATATAGAGCAGTTTGTTGATTGTGATGTTTGAATGTGGTAGGCAAATGCTCCATTGTGTTTTACAATTATTACAGTTAATATTGCACTGAAACTTGAATAAAAAAAAATCGAAATTAAATCGAAATCGCAATATCGGTCAGAAAAATCGCAATTAGATTTTTTACCCAAATCGTTCAGCCCTAATTTATATACACCCTGTTTTCACCAAAAAGGTCTCTCTGAGAAGAGAAATTGGAGAAAAAGGCATTTTTGTAAAGGACACAATGCAGGCAGAACTCGCTCTCAATTATTTTATTTTGAACTGTATTGACATCAGACATGTAAATATTATTTGTTATGACACAAATGACAAAAAAAAGAATATATATATATATATACATGAAGTGCTTTTTTTACATTCAACAATACAGTTTACTCAGTGTGAGTGAGTGTGAATGTGTGTGTGTGCGCGGGGCCCATGTGTGTCTCTTTACATTACATTACATTTCGTCATTTAGCAGACACTTTTATCCAAAGCAGCCTTGCAGCAGTAGAGTAACATCAACACACACACACACACACACACACACACACACACAGAGAGAGTTCTGTCCACAGCTGCTGCTGGATCGCACCTCCTTCCCAGGGAACACTATTGATCTCCCCGCAAATTAGCATAGGAGGAGAACACCAAACTGGTCTGAGATCAGCGTCTAGCCTCCTCTGCCTCTGCATCGTTGGCAATGTATATATCAACAACAAAATGTGTGGCGAGGCTGCCAAGCTTTACGGGCTTCCCAACTACAATTTTGCGTGATCTGTGTTTGAAAGAGCCTATAATCACTTTCAATGTAATCCCAGCGGGTCTTTGCACTGCGCAAATGCGCTCTGAAAAATGGCTCCTGTCTGTTGCTGTGTTCTCCTCCTCCTCCTCTCGTTCGGGCTGGGACACAGGAACGGGGTCCGGCTTGGGTTTGGGACCAGGCGCTGGAACCGGATCGATCATGTTGGTCACGGGTTTGACTACCGCGAACAACTCATCCAGGTTCGCTGCCCTGCAGCAAGGCGACCAGCGCAGCGCGCCGAGGGGCGTTTCAATGGCGTTTCTCCTACTCTGCAACAGGCAGCGTTTCTCCGTTTTCTGTTATTTCCTCCTCCCCCATTTCAAAACAACAGCTGCGTAGTTGTTTGTTCACGTGTTGTCGGCTTTCCTTTGAGGCCAGGGACCTGATACGATGTCACAGGCTGGGGAAGTCTTTGAACTACTGTAAGCACTAATAAAAACAAAAACACGTCAAACACGTATTTGGCTGGGAGGCACACTCCTGATAAGGCGTTAAAGACGTATATGGCCAGGAATGAGTTAAGCAACGTGTGTACACCTCGCCCATGAGAGAAGGACCGGTGTCGCGGCAAATGACTTGACACGTTTCACACTTGTGTCCCCTTAAGAGCATACCGCTCTTCTGACTGGCTCGAAACTGGTGAAATGTCCGCGATGACGGGGTCGCGCTTATACCGGAAAACAACTTTCACACATGAAGGCATTAGACCACGTTCCGGTCATTTAGCGGTAAAAAGCGCATGTGGGAAAACGGCTTATGTTGTCTGTTACTCTTGGGCCTGTTATCAAGGACAAAGCTGGTAAGGTTGATAGGCTGGATAACTATAGGCCTATTGCACTAGCCAGTGTGTTATCCAAGGTACTGGAAATTATTTTTATTCGATCGTGTAAACGGTTTTATTTCTACCACAGACAACCAGTTTGGCTTCAAGGCTAAGTATAGTACTGATTTGTACATTTGAATGAGAATAATGTTGTAAAAACATTCACCCTGCCTCATCCTCAGCCTGTTCACTAGACAACTGACTCACAGACTTTACAGTTGAATAAGAATAATGTTGTAAAAATATTCACCCTGCCTCGATCGCCCTCAGCCCGTGTCCTCCTGCTGTGTCTAAAATGGCGTCTGTCTGAACTAACTGCAACACATTTTACTTTAACTCTCACTTTGTTTGCTCCGCCTGTATGGGGAAGTGTTGTCGTGGCATTTGGTCTATTGCACTGGTTCTCAACCTGTGGTACGGTTACCACAGGTGCTACACGGTGCTAGTATAGAATTTACACTGTTGTGATACAGAGGTAGTACAACTCATCTCTGCTGCAGGGTGGAACGCAACGTTTCTGTGTATTACATTCTGTTTTTTCCCAATATTTTATTTTGTAGTTTTCAGAACGACAAAGACAAAAACAAAAACATACATATATCATCAACAGCACAGCTAGCTGATAATAAGGCAAGCTGCTTAGATCAAATCACTGCAGAGCACCTTAAGCTAGCTAGCCCTAAGGTTGCATCTCTTATTGCTATTCGTTTCACTGGCCGTATGACCCACAGTATGTTACCTGACACGATGTTGTCTGTTACTCTTGGGCCTGTTATCAAGGACAAAGCTGGTAAGGTTGGTAGGCTGGATAACTATAGTCCTATTGCACTAGCCAGTGTGTTATCCAAGGTACTGGAAATTATTTTTATTAGATCGTTTAAACGTTTTTATTTCTACCACAGACAACCAGTTTGGCTTCAAGGCTAAGTATAGTACTGATTTGTATAGCTATGCATTGAAAGAAGTTATTGAAACGTATAGAAGACAGAACTCTTCTGTTTTAGTTGGTTTTATTGATGCCTCGAGGCTTTTGATCGAGTCAATCATCAAAAACTGTTCTTGAAATTGAGTCAAAGGGGTGTGCCTGGCAGCATAACTCGTATCCTGGCATACTGGTACTGCCAACCAGAGTATGCAGGTGAAATGGGGCAATAAAGGCTCCACCCCCTTTGGTGTTGGTAATGGGGTGAGGCAGGGGGGGTTACTCTCCCCAGCTTTCTTCAATCTGTACATGGATGATCTATCTGACCAGCTGAGACACTGTAGGACTGGTTGTATGATTGGTAACACCTTGGTAAACCATCTTACTGTATGTATGCCAATGATCTGGCAATTTTCCAAGAAATGTGCATGGGATCCCACGCAAGGGGTCCCCAAAAAGTCAGCCGGGCGATTTACTTGTCGCCTCTAACCTCATCCAAGTACGGCAGAAACGGGTCCCAGACTGCAGAGAATTTCTTAAGTGAATTGGTTCTCAGGAACCGGAGTCTCTCCATACGTATAACAGAGACCATGTCCGTCAGCCACAGCTGGAAGGAAGGTGGAGAGGGGGACTTCCACTCCTTCAGAATGAGTCTATTGGCACCGTGCCTCATCCTCAGTCTGTTCACTGAACAACTGACTCACAGACTTCACAGTTGAATAAGAATAATGTTGTAAAAACACTCACCCTGCCTCGTCCCCACCGTTCACTAGACCAGAGGTTCTCAAATGTTTTTCAGCCAAGGACCCCTTACATGATAGAAAATATACCAGGGACCCCCTCATTCTGATTTGTGATGTTGGGCTAAGCTTAATTGTTTCCATGGTAATGTGCTTGACTTTTAAATTGATAGGTTTGTTAGATTAGAATGTAATCCATTAACCATTTTAGATTTAAAGGATAAAATATTTTCATTGAAATAATGCTTTTGCACACAAAAAAAGTTTTTATTTGTATTTTCCTGAAAACTTCTCGCGGACCCCCTGGCAAAGTGCCACGGACCCCTGGGGGTTCCCGGACCCCCATTTGAGAACCACTGCACTAGACAACTGACTTACAGACTTCACAGTTGAATAAGAATAATGTTGTAAAACAGTCACCCTGCCTCGTCCTCAGTCTGTTCACTAGACAACTGACTCACAGACTTTACAGTTGAATAAGAATAATGTTGTAAAACACTCACTCTGCCTCATCCTCAGCCTGTTCACTAGACAACTGACTCACAGACTTTACAGTTGAACAAGAATAATGCTGTAAAAATATTCACCCTGCCTCAGCCCGTGTCCTCCTGCTGTGTCTAAAATGGCGTCTGTCTGAACTAACTGCGACACATTTTACTTTAACTGTCACTTTGTTTGCTCCGCCTGTATGGGGAAGTGTTGTCGTGGCATTTGGTCTATTGCACTGGTTCTCACCCTGTGGTACGGTTACCACAGGTGCTACACAGTGCTAGTATAGAATTTACACTGTTGTGATACAGAGGTAGTACAACTCATCTCTGCTGCAGGGTGGAACGCAACGTTTCTGTGTATTACATTCTGTTTTTTCCCAATATTTTATTTTGTAGTTTTCAGAACGACAGGCTCAGACAAAGACAAAAACATACATATATCATCAACAGCACAGCTAGCTGATAATAAGGCAGGCAAGTGGCTTTAGATCAAATCACTGCAGAACACCTTAAGCTAGCTAGCTGCAAGGTTGCAGCTCTTATTGCTATTCCTTTCACTGGCCTTATGACCCACAGTATGTTACCTGACATTATGTTGTCTGTTACTCTTGGGCCTGTTATCAAGGACAAAGCTGGTAAGGTTGGTAGGCTGGATAACTATAGGCCTATTATTCTTATTAGATCGTGTAAATGTTTTTATTTCTACCACAGACAACCAGTTTGGCTTCAAGGCTAAGTATAGTACTGATTTGTATAGCTATGCATTGAAAGAAGTTAATGAAAAATATAGAAGACAGTACTCTTCTGTTTTAGTTGGTTTTATTGATGCCTCGAGGCTTTTGATCGAGTCAATCATCAAAAGCTGTTCTTGAAATTGAGTCAAAGTGGTGTGCCTGGCAGCATAACACGTATCCTGGCATACTGGTACTGCCAACCAGAGTATGCAGGTGAAATGGGGCAATAAAGTCTCCACCCCCTTTGGTGTTGGTAATGGGGTGAGGCAGGGGGGTTACTCGCTCTAGCTCTTTTTAATCTGTACATGGATGATCTACAGTATCTGACCAGATGAGACACTGTAGGACTGGTTGTATGATTGGTAACACCTTGGTAAACCATCTTACTGTATGTACATGTATGCCAATGATCTGGCAATTTTCCAAGAAATGTGTGCGGGATCCCACGCAAGGCGTCCACAAAAAGTCAGCCTCTAACCTCATCCAAGTAGGCCAGAAACAGGTCCCAGACTGCAGAGAATTTCTTAAGTGAATTGGTCCTCAGGAACCGGAGTCTCTCCATACGTATAACTGAGACCATGTCCGTCAGCTACAGCTGGAAGGAAGGTGGAGAGGGGGACTTCCACTCTTTCAGAATGAGTCTCTTGGCAACAGTCATCCCCTGTGTCAGAGACTGTTGTACAGCCGTAGGGAGGAGCACAGAGGATTCCGAGCAGCCGAAGATGGCGAGTTCTGCCTCCGGCTGAAGGGTTATTTTATAGGCCTTAGAATACCAATCAAATATTTTGGCACAAAATCCAGACAGTGAAGGGCAAAACCAAAAAGTATGGGATAGTGTACAGGGCTTAAAATTCACTTTGCAAACTGGGGGGGGGAATTCCTCCTTTATGTTCTTCAGATATGGGGGATTTATAGATTTTGGGGGGGATTTTTTCAGCCAATAGTATAACCGACAAATATCTGCTTCTCCTGTCGGATATGCGATAATAATTTCACATTTTTGTATTTAAAAAAGGAAGTTCTTAACCAGTAGTTTATGCACCTGAGTCTAAATTACTATGGCTTTTGCCATTGTGTTTTATGCAGACTAAGCAGTCATAGGCCTTTGGTTCTATCAAAGCCTTTCTTTTTTGTATTGAGTGATACACTTTAATAAAACACTCATCATATTAGCCTATATCAGACGTGTTCTTTGTTTTGTGTTCACAATAGTGATGTCAGTTAGATTTGGTTAGGTCAGAGCTCTTGAATATTACAGTTAAATCATCCATCTTTGCTCACTACATCTGGTTTTCTTACTGTCATGTTACTGGCAAAGCTGTAACAAATTTGGCATTGGGGAGTTCTGTTGAAGTGAATGGGCAGGCATGGGAAGTCTGTCCCACTATAAACCATTAGGCTATCTGTCTGTGTGTTTCCACCTGATTAAAGAAAAGGCATTATGTGATGTTGACTGATGTTTTATGTATTACTTAAATATTACATGTTTTCTTTAATCAGGTGGAAGCGTTTTTCAATCAAAGGTGAAAAGACACAGATATTATGGTTTATAAAGGGACTTACCCTACACACAATTTAACGTTAGCTCCGGTTAGCCACTGTAACGTTAGCCGGCTGTTTTCAGAGCCACCGACTGACACAAAACCTGGACGTTTCATTACGGGTAAAACATGAGGGTTTTTTATATGGATTATGCCAGCTCTGGGAGTATGAAGTGCTTTGAATGCGTGGATATTTGATCACAACAAATATGCTGCTTGCCGAGCGGGGAGCCTACACCGCTGCCTGAGGTAACGTTCAGCTAACAGTAAACAATTGCGCGACTTCTCCCGCATTATAAATTACAAATCTGTGGGAATTAGCAAAAGTATGTGCGATTCTCGCAATCCCGCACCAAATGTTAAGCCCTGGTATACCCTCTAATACCTGACACCTATCACATAGTGGTGAGACAGAAGGGTAGATCCTGTGCAACCTACACTTGGAATAATGAAGATGATGAGTGACTTTAAATTGGATCAGCTGGTGTCTGCTGTTAATTGAGCGGAGTTGGACCACAGACAGACTCCTGTCCCATATAATTTGAGACAAGTCAACACCAAGCTCCTCCTGCCACACCTTTCTAATCCTCTCAGTGGGGGCCCTGATGCGGTCAAACAGACACACAAATCTAAAAATAAGATGCCTAGGGTGAGGGGGGCTTAACAAAACGTCAAAAAAGCATGTTCACTTGGGAGAACTTCAAAGTCCCGAAACTTGGATCTAACATAATGTATGACTTGTAGGTATCTGAGCCAGTGTGTGTTGGGCAACTCAAAATTCCTCCTCAGAAGATCAAAGGATGCGAAATTACCATCTATGTACAGGTCTCTGATGGAAACCAGCCCCTTCTCACTCCAGGCATGGTAGTTTTTGTCGGAACATGAAGGTAAAAAAGAATGGTTAAAACAAATTGGTGTCATTGGACAGAAACATCTGACTTCTTACCAACGCTTCTGTTAAAAAATACACTCAGGTCTATTGGTCCTTGCCTGGTATCAATTATTGATTCCCTCCAATCTGGTTGCGTCCCTTCTTACTTTAAAACATGCTGTTGTTCAACCTCTTTTAAAGAAAACGAACCTTGACGCATCCCTGCCCAAAAACGATAGGCCTATATTTCCAAGTTGCCTTTTATCTCTAACATTGATGTGAATGAACAGGAAGTTGTGACACAATGGGTCAAGTGGGCGGGGCTACATAAGGTGAATAGAACGCCCTTCCACTGGTTATATGATCTGCTGCCTCATTGACATTTTAAAGAGCTAAAGATTCATCTGTACAGTCTGGCATTTGTTTAACCTCCTGTGTATCACTGTGTTTTATTTGTGTCTTGTTATGTGTGTTAATATTCAATTCTTGTACCTGTTTTAACTGTTTTTACCATGTGCGAAGCATGGGTCTAGAGACTATTAGGTGTCATTCAGTATCAGTCAGTCATACTTTCGGGGACGCTGGATGACTTTCACTCTCGTTTCCCGAAGGGGTGGTGTGTTTCAATACGCCTGACCCCGCCCGCTTGGGATGCTGCCTTCATTTCGACGAGCACACTGACTCACGCACACACACATCCTCAATGCAAATACCCTCCGCCCGTTTTACACACTCGCTATTTTGTGATTATTTTGCTTCGGCTCGTGCTAAAACGCTAAGTGGCGAACTACATTTTATTTACAGACATGAACTCTGTGTCAGTGTCTCCTCGCATTATGTCCCCTCACGTTAACTTACAGCCAATGTTTTTATCAGTCAATTTGGTTGTCGCTGCAATCCCTTTGAAATCCTTTCTGCGCACCCGTGAGAGGGAGGGATTGAGAGACAGAGAAAGACATCACACGTCAATTAATTTGGTTGTCGGTAAAGACTATTTTAAGAGCACCTCTTACGCGCTAAATACCCGGCTGCACTTGAGAGCACCATAATCTTCGTGCTGCGCAGCGCAGTGCAGAGTAAAATTCCTTTTGGATATGTCATTACGCACAGCCTTGGCATGCCTGGGCATCAAATTCTGCTACTAAAATTGGGTATTAGCAGATAATTCAGTGAGGCAATCAACTATAACTCACGTTTTTATCACATCAATGAATTGAGAAAACTTGTTGGACAATGGACATAGGCTATTCACCTTCACCTATCCCATAACCCGGAGGGTCGTTGGCACCACAGAGGATCTGTCAACAAGCTCTCTCCATCTCTCTCTGTCCTCGGCACGAGTCCACTCTATTACGCATGGAGAGAATTACAGCATATTGCATGCCTCCCGCAAACACAGCGAATGCGAGACGGGAATCTGATTGGTTCGATTGATGTAAGGCCCAGGCATTGCCTGGACACACCTGTGAATAATACTGGTGTTTAAGACCGCCCAAATCCCATCTGGCATTTTGGGGTGCAGATGATTTGGCACGGCTCTCATTTGCGCCTGCGGCAGGTGCCGTGAACGTTTTTGCATCCCTGCCGAGAATTGCATCCCCACCATATTTCGGGGCTGTTTTAACTTAGAAAACAGTTAGGTCACGTCTACCCAGAAATTATATAACTTTTAAACAGTTACATTTCTGTATAAATCATTACAATATGCTCCCCTGAGGTGGGGATGCGTTTAGGTGCTGCCGGGCGGGGGTGCAAAACTCTGCATAACACCTGGACACTTGCGCAATAAGGCAGACTGCTATCATTAAGACACGCAAACTACCTTTACCCAAAGATGGAAAAGCTTGTTTCACTGGCTCTAACTGTAGACCTATCAGTATTCTCCCTGTGTTGAGTAAGCTGCTCGAGAAGATCGTTTTTAATCAAATGTTATCTTTTTTTAGTACTAATGGTCTATTGACTTCAGCTCAGCATGCTTATAGACATGGGCACTCACCAGTACTGCTTTAGTTCATATGACTGATCAATGGTTGACATATATGGGGCAGTGGTGGCCCAGTGGTTAGAGAAGCGAGCTTGTGATCGGAAGGTCGTCGGTTCAATCCCCGGGACCGGCAGGATAAATCTGGGTGGGGAAAGTGAAAAGGCAGAGCTTGCCCCTCCCTCATTACCACCACTGAGGTGCCCTTGAGCAAGGCCCTTAACCCCAACTGCTCCAGTGGAGCTGATCAGTGGCCAGCAGATCAGACTGTGGTTGTACTGGTCAGCTTCCAGGTATGAATGTGTGTGAATGTGAACAGTAGCCCAGCAGATAGGTGCAATCTATGAGAGAATTGTGCCTTTGACGTTAAAAGCATGAGCTTTGGCACACTGTTAGAGCATGCCCTTATGATGATTTTTGGCTATAGGGCCATCGCATAGGCGGGGCCGCCCCTGGTTGTGACTTTACCAGTAGCTCAGGTTCTAGACCACCTAGGACCCTGATTCCGGTGGCTAGTCCTACATTTTCAAGCGTGAGGAATGCAGTGGTACTATTTACAACATGCTAGCAACTACATAACTTCATATATCTGGCATTCAGGGAACTAAATGATAGTGAAACCATCAACATTTTTAATATCAGCGGAGTTAAACAAGTTTTCGAACTGTGACATGAGATTACAATGCAGTACTTCCCAATTTCTCCTTTATGATACTTAGTTTAGTAGTTGAATATAGGGTAGTTTATTTATATGAGTACATACTTCACGAGATCTCTGGCATAGCCATGGTTGTGATGGGTGCTCCTGTGCCACCCAAAGAGGCAGCTGGCACACCCCAAAGAAATCAGATGCAGAATTATTTTTTAGTTAGACTTACTACATACTACATTACATACAACATTTTATTCAAAACTTAGGCTATTATGTTTTTTTTTTTTTATAACCATATCTTTATTGGTTTTGCATGTAATTGCTGTACATGTATTCTCCTCATACATCTAACATACATCATTTATAACCCCCCCCCCCAACCCTGTGGCAGTATAAAAAAGAAAAAGAAAACAGGACAATGCAAGAATTAAATAAAAGTAACAAAAATAAATAGGTTGAATCAACTGTAGGTACCATCACAATTATATATACATACCGCACATATCATTTACAATAGCCTATTTCACATTCAAGTCACCCTTCCAATGCCTCTTCAATGTCACCATTTTTAACAAATTCCAAAAACATTTCCCAAATTCCATAAAATTCAGTCATTTTCTTCCTAATCATATAAGTAAGTTTCTCCAGAGCTAGACTAGATGTTAGATTTTTCAACCACTGACCTAGAGAGGGGCACCCAACATTCTTCCAACACAAAGCAATTGAACGTCTGGCCTGTAATAAGGCTATTATGGTATTATACTAATTGTTAATTTTTAAATAAATTCGAAATTATTATTTGTAAAAAAACAACAATCGTCATGCACAGCATGCCTACCAATCATGCACAAACTGTAGCCGTTGACCAGTGACCCAGCCAGCAACCATCACGTGAGCACTTATAGCAATAATTGTCATCCAACATCTTGTATTGGGATATACGTAATATATATATTAAGTTGATGGTTGTGGCTTGGCAGTTATTTTAAATTTGAAGGATGGGATGCGCATGTGCAAAGCTCTGCATAAGTCTGTTGTGTAAGCTAATGTAATCACCTATACGTTAAGGCTGTAGAGCCCGTAGCCAATGAGATGGCATGTTGATGAATATACGGAAGTGACATACAGTGACATGCATAACCTGTACTGCCTACCTACAAGCTGCAAGTAAACACTGAATAGTAACCTCACTCTCTATCTCGTTATTATGATATATTAACGTAACATGGTGTCAGAATGAAACTCGGAGGAGAAATCTAAACTCACCCGACGCGAGGGGAGAGATGCGTCTCCAAAAGTGAAGCTTTCCTGACGAACGGGAGGTAAAGTAGCTAGCGTTAGTAGCTGAAACGGCTAACGCTAAAGGCTAACAGCAACAGCTAACAGTAAACAAGCTAGCGGGAGCTGCTGCATAGAAGATAACGAGGTAATCCAGCCGAACGTGCGTCGGAGAAGACGTGAACAGGCTACCCGGCTATAAATAAAGCCGAAAGAAGAGGAAAAATAAAATAAGGAGCCGTTAATACAGACGGAAAAAAAGGAGTGAAATAAACATGGCGGATACACCACCAGTGCCAGCTAGCAGCGTGCAACTGACTCCACCAGGCAAGTTTGACTTCAGTAATGCAAATGAATGGCCAAAGTGGATAAGACGCTTTGAGCGTTTTAGAATAGCATCAAGCCTGGACAAACAGTCTGAAGAATATCAAGTAAATACTTTGATGTATACTCTAGGGGACGAAGCTGAGGACCTGCCCTTAAGCAATGATCAGAAAAAGAAATATGCAGATGTGAAACAAGCTTTTGAGAACCACTGCGTGAGTAAGAAGAATGTGATTTTTGAGCGTGCACGATTCAACAGGCGTAATCAAGAGCCAAGAGAAAGCGCTGAAGCATTCATCACTGCTGTCCACAGCCTAGCTGAGCACTGTACGTTTGGAGAGCTAAGAGAGGAGCTCATCAGAGACAGGATTGTCGTTGGACTAAGAGACGCAAAGCTGTCTGAGTCATTACAGATGGATCCTGACCTCACACTGGTAAAGACCATAGCCAGAGTGCGCCACAGTGAAGAAATAAAAAGGCAGCAGCCAGTACTGCGTGGCAGCATGAATGAGAGACAATCAGAAAACATAGATGCTATGAGTGCACGGCCCAAGCCACAGAGAGGCCCAAAAGACGGACAGAAATACGGGGCACGATTCAAACCAGGAGATACAGACAGAGCCACAGGCTGCGGACGATGTGGAAATACAACAAGGCACCAGTGGAAGGATTGCCCTGCCAAAGAGGCAGAATGTCGTAAATGCAAAAGAAAAGGACATTTTGCTCGGAAATGCCGATCAGTAGGTGGCATTCATGATATCACAGAGGATTCTGCAGAGTATGAATCAGACGTCGCCTTTCTCGGAGAGGTGATTATTAAGATTGACAGTGTGGAAAATGAATGGACAGAAAATCTTGAATTAAACGGAGAGATAACAGAGTTCAAATTAGACACTGGGGCTGGAGTTACAGCTATCCCGACTCACCACTACTCCACAGACAAACATGGGACACTGCAGCCGCCCAGGATGCCCCTGTACAGTCCGGGCAGGCAGCCCTTGGATGTCAGAGGATACTTCAGAGGAAAACTGAAGGTGAGAAACAAGAAAACTGAACAAGACATCTATGTGGTGAGCAAGCTGATGAAACCGCTGTTGGGGCTTCCAGCCATTGAGGCCTTGACTCTCGTAAAGCGAGTGCACACAGTTCATGTGGGAGAAGACATCAAAAATTGTTACCCCACAGTATTCAAAGGATTGGGGAAGCTGAAAGACCCATACAAAATTGAACTGAATCCAGGGGCCACACCATATGCTTTGTCTGCCCCACGTCGTGTCCCTCTCCCACTACGGGATAAAGTGAGGACAGAACTGGAGCGGATGGAGGCCATGGGGGTGATATCTAAGGTCACTCAACCCACTCCATGGTGTGCTGGCCTCGTGGTTGTGCCAAAACCGAGATCAAAGGAGAAACTCAGACTGTGTGTAGACCTGACGCACCTGAACGAGTGGGTCAGGCGGGAGAGACATATCCTGCCAAATGTGGATCACTCACTAGCGATGCTATCAGGAGCAAAAGTCTACACCAAAATGGATGCCACGTCTGGGTTTTGGCAGATTCCCCTGACTGAAGACAGCGCTCTCCTGACCACCTTCATCACCCCATTCGGTCGCTACTGCTTCAACAGGCTACCGTTTGGGATATCCTCAGCCCCAGAACATTTTCAGCGACGAATGACACAAATGCTGGAGGGCTGTGAAGGAGTGGTGTGCCACGCCGACGATATTCTGGTCTATGGCAAAGATCAAGCTGAACACGATGCCAGGCTGCACCAAGTACTGAGGAGACTGAGAGATGAGGGGCTGACACTGAACAAGGAAAAATGTGAGTTCTCCAAGAGCAAACTCATGTTCCTTGGACACCGCCTCACTACAGAAGGAGTGAACCCTGACCCAGGCAAAGTCAAAGCCATTCTGGAAATGCCAGAGCCCGCCTGTGTCGCTGACGTTAGACGAGTGATGGGCATGGCTACTTACCTGGGCAAGTTCCTGCCTCACCTCTCCTCATACGCACAGCCTCTGACATGTCTTCAGTCTGAGAAGACAGAATGGTGCTGGGGAACACCACAACGAGAAGCTTTCAAGAAGCTAAAATCTGAACTGAGCTCACACAGAGTCCTTGCTGTATACTCGCCGTATGCAGAGACGCGAGTGTCTGCAGATGCATCGTCCTTTGGTATTGGAGCGGTCATGATCCAGAAACAGCCAGAGAATGATGACTGGAAACCAGTAGTGTTCATCTCCAGATGTTTATCTGATGCTGAGAAAAACTATGCTCAAATCGAGAAGGAAGCACTAGCAGCGACCTGGGCATGTGAACGCCTCGAATCATACTTGCTCGGTATGAGATTCACAATTGAGACAGATCACAAACCCCTGGTCCCCCTGCTGAGTACCAAAGCGCTGGATGATCTTCCTCCTCGAGTCTTGAGATTCCGACTGAGACTGTTGAAATTCACCTACGACATCGTACACGTGCCCGGATAACAGCTCATCACTGCAGACACGCTGTCACGAGCGCCGGTGAATCACACAGCCACTCAGGAAGAGAAAGAGCTGGAGGCAGACGTTCAAGTCTTCGTGGACTCCATCAGACAGTCTCTCCCAGCAACTGAAGCGAGACTGCAACAGCTAGCAGAGAAGCAGAAAGAAGACCCCGTCTGCAGTACACTGATCCGGTACTGTCAAACAAAGTGGCCTGACAGAGCTCGCCTGCCACCGGATATAGGACCCTTCTGGCACGAGAGACATAACCTGTCCCTGGCTGGGGACCTTCTCCTAAAAGGACAGAGGATTGTCATCCCCAGCTCATTAAGAGAAGAAATGCTCGACATCCTCCATCAGGGCCACCAAGGAATAGTCAAGTGCCGAGCCAGGGCCCGTCAGTCGCTCTGGTGGCCAGGGCTCTCAGGTGACATTAACCAGAAAGTGGGAAGCTGTCCCATATGCATAAAACACAGAACCACACAGAGGGAGCCTCTGCTGACGACGCCCATACCCGAGAGACCGTGGCAACGCGTCGGAACGGATTTATTCACCTGGGACAAGAACACCTACCTTGTAGTGGTAGACTATTTCTCCCGCTACATTGAAGTCGCCCATCTCCATGTCGCATCGGCCGACACGGTCATATCGGCTCTGAAGAACATCTTTGCTCGGCACGGCTGGACTGCAATGTATTCTTACCGGTGCGATGGCCGGCGGGCCGCTGCATATTTGGGCCGGTCAGGTTGGTGAAAGTATGTATTATGTATTTGATTGGGCCGGTAGCGGCCCAATCAACATTATCTGTGCTGTTTACAACAAGCTCTGTGGCCATTAGTATCTGTTTCTGGGTGTACGAGGCGTACCTGAAGGCACGATGAGGGGCTCACCCACTCTTTACCGTGCAGAGCGAAGTAGAGGCTCAATCGATTTTACGTGCAGATAGTGCGACTACGCTTCCTCAAAGTGCGGATGGCGGGACCGCAGTCCATTCAGGCATCAATAATGAATGATTCTGGTCTCTGGAGTGGCCCTCCAATTGGTTTTTGAGCGACAGAAAAGTGGATTTTATGCAACAATTTGGATGCAACAACTAGGTGTCATTAAAAGAAGAGGATGTTTTACATCGGATAGCGTCTAACTTCACGTGAAGACTCAGGTAGGAGCCAGCATTTAGACCTAGACGTGAAAATGGCACAGTGTAAAATGGGAAATGCGTTACATTCGCCGGGCGCTAATGCGCTCAGTATGAGCCAGAAGCGCCCGGCGAGCGGGGTAAAGTTGTAACAGACTATGGGGAAAGATACATCAGACATATGGGAAATGTTTGTGTGGCTATATTATGTCCAAAGTAATCTACTGTGATGAAATGCGGGGGAGGGACTCTCTCTCGGTGCAGACATTAGCGGGGAGGAGCCCTCACGTACCGGGAGAACTGATTGCGCTGATGACTCTCACCTGTGTTGGGTGGGGGGAGAAAACGCAGAGACAATAAAGACAGACAGTATGCAGGCGTCCTGTGCGTGAGACTGAACTGAACTGCCCGTGTCAGTCACTGAGGCTGGGACATTCCTGGGGGGAGGGTGCTGTTCGCAACTTGTAGTGTTGCCGGCAGTGAAGACAGCAGACATGCAAGTGTTTCAGTCCCCTGATAGGGAGGAGAGGCCAGACTCTCCTTAGACAGAAAGGGACTGGGAACTAGGGCCACTCATACCGGCAGCGCTATAGCTGGTACGCCTCCGCACGCCATTCCACCACAAGCCGTCACGTTTCTACGCGGCTACAGCAGCGAGCTTCTCCACTGGACAGTCCCATGTTCGATCCCCACGGGGGGGTCTTGTCAGCCCAGGGCGAGCTAAGTTTTAATTCACCCAAGACTTTAATGTTCAAATGTTGTTTTGTTTGTTGATTTGTTTATTTGTTGGTTTGGTTAATTGTTTATTTGTTTATTTGCTTATTCGTTTCTACTGCTCATGTCATTCCAGCAGGAGCTCATTTAGAGGCAACGCTGGTAGCTAGAAGGGTTCTCTGCCTCCCAGTATTAGTGAACGTGGGTTAGAGCCAGCCCATAGTTTGGAGTGGTCCTGCCTAAATTGTGTGCAGTGGTTTGCTGTGCTCCTTGTTGATTGCCATACCCTTTTTGATACTGTTTTATTTTGTGCAGTGGTTTGCTGTGCTCCTTGCTGATTGCCATACTCTTTTTGATACTGTTTTATTAGTGTGCAGTGGTTTGCTGTGCTCCTTGTTGATGGCCCTACATTTTTATACTGTTCTATAATGTGCAGTGGGTTGCCGTGCTTTGTACTGTGTGCAGTGTGCTGATAGGCTGTGTCATCCTAATTCACGTGCAGTACTGGCTATTGGGAGGAAGGGGGGCCGCTGGGCTTACTGAGAGTTGACCTCTGGGTGGGGACTTTTGTTGGGGTGTTTTAATTAATTAGTGCCTTAATAAAATCTATATTATTGTACCGTTATCTGTCTCCAGTTGCATTCTCTTCATCTGACACCGGACCAGACCGGGTAAAAAAAAGGTGGTGGCAGCATTACGCTATCTTTATAATATAACAAACCAGGTTTATTACACTACTCTATATTTTTTGGTTTTGAGTAGGCTATCTAAGTTTTAGTTTAGTTTTATAGTTTCACCTATAACAATACTGATTCCTAGTGGTAGGAAGGGACGCCAACATGACAACAATCAATACACTTGTATTTGCGTTAAAAAAAAAATCAGTGTTGTTATGTTTAGTACTGTACTGTACAACCCATGCGAGCGCGAGCTCGAAAAATTGGGCCGATTCGAAATTGTGGGCCTGTCTGACACATGGCAGGTAGCTTTTTTGGTCCCAGTCCAGCCCTGTTGCTCGGCATGAGGTTCCGGAAGTGCTGATGTCAGACAACGGGCCGCAATATGCTGGTACTCTCTTCAAAGAGTTTGCCAGTGAGTATGGATTCACGCACATAACCAGCAGCCCACGATACCCACAAGCCAATGGCAGAGGGGGTCCTGGGCATCTGGAGGCTCCAGGCCAAGCCACGAAGGAGGCCCCTACCGGTGGCGCCCCGAAGGGGCGCCGCCGGCGGGGTCCCTTCCGGTGGCGCCCCGAAGGGGCGCCGCCGGAAAAAATTTTTACCTTTTTTGGACGTATTTTTGCCATATTTAGAGGCTGTTTGAAGTTACATCCCCCCTCAGATTCAATGGGCATAATCATGCTTCATAATGCATAATGATTATGCTTCATTGACCAGACTTGACCAGAATAGTCACCAGAATAACCAGTCAGTTAGAAGAAGACAATGTGGCAATAGTAATATAAGTATATAGCCTTTAATTAATAAAACATGCTCAGATCACACCAGTGACACCACACACTCAGATGATCACCACATCACAGCCACAGGCAGTCAGGTCATCATGTATGATGTTGGGATGTTGGAACAACCTGGAGAGAGACATTGGAAGAGAGAAGAAGAGAAGGGGACAAGTAAATAACTTAAGGAGGAGAGAGATGACTTCCACTGAAAAATATCTCATTGAATAACTAGAAACATTTGCAATGTAAACCCTTGTGTTGTCTATAAGATGAAAAGATTAGTGTACAACTGTATCCTTAACTTACTGTGTGTGTGTGTGTGTGTGTGTGTGTGTGCTGGAGTTTAGCTGTTAATCACAGCCAGGCAGCAGGTCAGTAGATCACAGGGAGAGCAGGTCACATCCTCACAGGCAGTAGGAGATCTGAGCAGGTTACAGCTTCACAGCCAGGCAGGAGGTCAGTAGATCACAGGGAGAGCAGGTCACAGCTTCACAGGCAGTAGGAGATCATAATGTGAGAGCAGGTCACAGCCAGGCAGCAGGTGAGTGAGCATGCACATGGTCATGGAGGTCTGGTCTGGATGCTGACATAATTCTATGTTGAAAGAGAGAGAGAAAAAGGCATGGGCAGGTTTAACACAATGAGAGATGACTTCCACTGAAAAATATATCATTGAATAACTAGAAACATTTGAAATTCAAAACTATTACTTACTGTAGGAGATCTGAGCAGGTTACAGCTTCACAGCCAGGCAGGAGGTCAGTAGATCACAGGGAGAGCAGGTCACAGCTTCACAGGCAGTAGGAGATCTGAGCAGGTTACAGCTTCACAGCCAGGCAGGAGGTCAGTAGATCACAGGGAGAGCAGGTCACAGCTTCACAGGCAGTAGGAGATCTGAGCAGGTTACAGCTTCACAGCCAGGCAGGAGGTCAGTAGATCACAGGGAGAGCAGGTCACAGCTTCACAGGCAGTAGGAGATCTGAGCAGGTTACAGCTTCACAGCCAGGCAGGAGGTCAGTAGATCACAGGGAGAGCAGTGTCTGATTTGTGGTGGGCTCACTGGGTTGCTGCTGCTCTGTGTCACTGACACCACTGTCATCATCATCCGTGGCTGAGGCTCTGACACTTTCATCCTCCTCCTCGTCCAAGTCCGACACCGACTCCCACGTTAACGTAGTAACATCAGCCGCCTGCTGCGCGTCCTCTCTGCCTCTGTCATCATCATCATCATCATCGGTATTATCGGTGGTGGTCACCGTGGGTGACTCGGCTCTGTCACTGTCACTTTTATCCTCCGAGGCGTGGCAGGCGTTCTCCCCGCGCGTTGTGACATTAGCTGCCGCCACAGCACCAGCAGACGCAGGCAGAGGCAGCCTAGAGCTAGCATGGCTGCTAGTGCTAGCGTTGTTGTTAGCTAACTCACGCTCACCTGGTGCTGCTTCAATTAACGTTGCAGCTGCTCGCTGCTCCTCGTCCTCCGTCAAGTCAGCGTTTTTTTTTAAGAATTTTGTCATCTTGGTCAAACTTTCATTAAACTTCCCCTGTTCCAACTTCCTCTTTTTCTTCTGTGCTCCACTCTGAAAACGCTTCATTGTGTTCTACAACTTCTACTGCGGCTAGCTAGATGCTGCTGATATAAAGCCTCTCTGCCTCTGATACTGACTGACAAGTAAACACACTGAACGTGATAATGCAAGTGGTGGTGTTACAGTGTCACAGTACCGACTGCTCATCACGCAAATGACAACGCTAACTCGATCGATCCCAAGTGGTGGAAATCAAATGAAATAGATCGTCCATATTACTTTGTGAGTGAGAGTGTGAAATGTGGGTGATACAACATGAATGATGATAGTCAGGTTTATTTTTTATATTCGTTTGGATTGACCAGTCCAGAAGAAACGGGGAAGTGTTTGTGGGGGCGGGGGGAGGGGGAGGCCGGTGGTAGGGACGGACTCGGGAGATACTAAAAACGAAATGCTCTGGTCTGCGAGGCCCTCTAGTGGACGAGGCTCCAGGCGGCTGCCTGATCGGCCTGGTGGAAGGACCGCCTCTGGCCAATGGAGAAGCTGAGCGAGCTGTGGGCACTGTGAAAGGCTTATGGAAAGAGGGAGGAGACTACGCAAAAGCTCTACTCAGCTATCGAGCCACCCCTTTGGAGAATGGCTTCTCTCCAGCACAGCTACTCATGGGGAGACAGCTAAGGACCACACTCCCTCAAGTGCCTAAAACACTGTCTCCACGCTGGCCAAACATCAAACAGTTCCGGAGCACAGAGACACAAGGAAAATGGAAACAAGAGCGACGCTACAACAAACGCCACAGGACACACAATCTACCAGTTACCCCCAGGCCAGAGTGTATGGATCTCCACAGAGAATACTCACGGGACAGTCGTACAGCAGACAGCTGCCCCAAGGTCGTACCTCGTCAGAACAGAGGATGGACTGTTGAGGAGAAACCGTATCCACCTGCGTGCAACCCTGCAACCATCATCTGATACAACCAACCGCGAGGACACAAATGACACTGACTCAGATTGTGCTGACCAACCCGCTGCTGAGCCAGACGCCACATATGTTACAAGCTCAGGCAGACACTCACGTCCGCCTCAGAGACTGGATTTGTGAACTAACAGTAAAAAAAAAAAAAAAAAAACTGTTGTAGAAGAGAAATGATGTAACATACTGTAACGTGTCGGGTAATCCAAGTATTACCTGTAATGTGATGTGCAATGGAAGTGTCTCAACTGTAGCTAGGAACTAATGTGTGTGGGTGTGTTCCTAGGGGAAACGGGGTATATAGGACCAGAGGCCGAGGTGCCGGGGGTCAGTCAAGCTATGGAGCGAGCTGAGACGGTCGCTATGTGTAGAGCTAGCTCTGTGAAGCTAGCTGCTAGGAGCTAAAGAAGCCTGTGAATAAAGAACCTGTACCAACTACAACTCTCCGTTCTTTGAGGTATCACAGATACGTTACATTGGTGTCAGACAGTAAAGCGGTAACGCCTGATTTCGGTCGAGAGGGGAGAGAGTGAGGAGGAACGGCGGAAGAAAAGTTGGAGATCAAAGGCTCGAGCGACCTAGCGGGAGCGAGCTAGCTGTGTGAGCTAGCTGCTACGAGCGCCACGTGTGATGGTGCGATTAGAAGAATGCCTGTCGGCGAACGGGAGAAAAGAAGAGCTGACGACAGAGATCAGCTCGGCGCTGGCGGCCATGGAAGCCCGTGTGTTGAAAGAAGTCAGACGGCTGTTGGAGACGATACCAGCCTGGGCAGAGGGGCTTATGGAGCTGCTACGAGAGCTCGCGCAGCACGGAGAGAAGCGGACGGAGGAGCCACAAAATAGACTGTGCTGGAGCTGTGGAGAACCGGGCCACGTGGCGAGGTGGTGCCGAGGCGAGCCCGGGAGACGGACCGGGTATGCGGGACAACGACATGGACAGCAGGGAGCCTGCTGGGCATGCGGCGCGATCGGACATTTAGCCAGAGAATGTCAAGAAGCTGTCGGAGATTGGAGAACAGCGGGAGAGGAGAGACGGGCAGGCGCCGGACAGGTGAGGCTTTGTTGGGCTTGCCAGTCGCCTGAACATTTAGCTAGAGACTGCACTAAGAGTGCGAACGCTGGAAGAGACACACAGCCAGGGGAGCAGCCTGAGCTACAAGCAGCGGAGCCACGGGGCAGTACAGAGCCGATTGTTCTGGGCAGGAGAGTGACTGTTGAGCCGGCCCAGGCTAGCTGCTCTGGAGCGGGGATCGTTTTGAACAGCCAGAGGGAAGTGAGCGACATCACCTGCAATGCTGTTACAGTCGGGGGAGCGGCGCTCGTGTCCCCGGGGGAGCGAGAGGGGTCAACGCTGGAGGAGCCGGGCCAACCAAGCCGCTACACAGCCCCGACGGCTGCACTGCAGAAAGCCGAGGCGGAGATCGACGCCGATGGTGTTCGCCCTGCTGTCCTCAACACGCCGCACCCTGGGGGAGAGGGACGGGAGGACGAGCGAGGGCAAGAGGTGGAGCAGATAGACGAAGACAGGGCCATCTGGGAGGTCGACGGGCATGAGCGGAGACGCAGACAGATGGAGGATGCGGATATCGGTCCGGTGTATGCGTGGGTGGCGGCCGGACGCCGGCCCCCTGTGGAGGAGATTCACATGTTTTCCGGTGCCACGAAAGGACTGTGGAACATGTTTTCGGACCTGCAACTGGGTGGGGCTGGGGTTTTAGAGAGAAAGGGGCACGGGAAAAGCGGGACCCAGTGGGTGGTACCCGGTTGCCTGCGAGAATTGGCACTGAAGTGGATGCACAAGGGCCCATACGGTGATCGTGGGACCGAAGAGACACTCAGCCTCATCCGTGGACATTTCTACTGGGGCAAACAAAAGGAGGACGTGCGGAGATACTGCAGGGAGTGTGAGGTCTGTGGGGCACAAAAGGTGGGACAGACGCTTTAAAAGGGGGGATGGAAATAGTGGTTGAAGTGAAGTGGGATAAGGTGAATAAGAAAAAAAGGTTTAAATGAAGGTAATGGAAAAAGAATGATGTAAATGTTGGGGTTATTGTCTAACTGAAATGATATGTGGGTTGAATTTAAATGAATGGGGAAAGAGGAAAGAAATGATGTCAATGTGATGGGTTTGAGTTAAATTGAAGATGAGTGCAAAGAGAAAAGAGGGAATGTAAATGTTGGGGCTTGTGTTAAGTGAAAATGTTGGGGAAAAGGGTGCTAATGGGAAGTAACTAAATGATGGTGGGAGTGAATGCAAAATTAAGTGGTGAAATAAGAAGAGACAAATTGGGGGAATACAAAATGTTGTGGGGTGGTGTGTTTTGGTACAGGGGGATATGTGTGGGTTGTGGGTGTCAATGTGGGCATTGAGCTAATGTTGGGTGAGGAGTATGTAACGTGTCGGGTAATCCAAGTATTACCTGTAATGTGATGTGCAATGGAAGTGTCTCAACTGTAGCTAGGAACTAATGTGTGTGGGTGTGTTCCTAGGGGAAACGGGGTATATAGGACCAGAGGCCGAGGTGCCGGGGGTCAGTCAAGCTATGGAGCGAGCTGAGACGGTCGCTATGTGTAGAGCTAGCTCTGTGAAGCTAGCTGCTAGGAGCTAAAGAAGCCTGTGAATAAAGAACCTGTACCAACTACAACTCTCCGTTCTTTGACGTATCACAGATACGTTACAATACTATGTTCTGAGAAAGAAAAAAAAAAAAAAAAAAAAAAAAAAAAGAGGGGGAAGTGATGGAAATGACTGGTTCAGTTAATGTGATGTTCGAAAATAATTAATAGGAATATTTTCATGTTGAAAGATAAACAAAGTAAGGTTAAACATTTGGGTTAGTATTGGTAAATGCTAAAAAGTAAAATAATAATGTTTCTTACTTAAAAGGGGGAGATGTTGTGTAAGCTACAGTAATGTAATCACCTATACGTTAAGGCTGTAGAGCCCGTAGCCAATGAGATGGCATGTTGATGAATATACGGAAGTGACATACAGTGACATGCATAACCTGTACTGCCTACCTACAAGCTGCAAGTAAACACTGAATAGTAACCTCACTCTCTATCTCGTTATTATGATATATTAACGTAACAAAGTCAACTGCAGCAGCTTGTCATCAACCAATATTCTCCACTGCAAGATTGTCGGCACAGATGTGATTGCTGCAATAAAGGTATGTGTACTTCCACACAGATTGCATGTTTTTCTCAATACTCGACAATGAACACATGAAGGTTTTTAATTCAATGCATTTATACGACCACTATGTTTATGAATCCTCATTATCAAGTGAGCTAGCTAGCTAACATATTTGGCTAACTTCAGGAAACTAGCTGGCTAGCAAGCCTTTATGAAGTGGCAATGAGCACAGCACATAAGCTGTAGAGCTGTCACTTTTTAATCGAAATTCGAATCTAACTTTGAATGTGGGGGAGGGGGGGGACATTAAATAATGTAATTGGCCCATCCAAATTAAAATAATAATATTGTATTTTTTTGCGGCGGGGGGATTTTTTTAAAAATGTAATTCATTGATTACATGTCTTGACACAAGTTGTTTGATGAGAGACACAAGAAAAAACCTAGTCAGGATTCCGTGTCTCTCATTTCCATGCAGCCAGCTTCATGCAGACTACAACAACAAAGCCAGGTGCGGACAATCACAACACTAGCCTCAATGACTCATGGTCGTTAAGACATCAAAGTGAAAAGATGACTGGCCAGGGAAAAGGGGGGGCGGAATTAACCAATTAACTTCGGATATATTCGAACAAATTGAGGGGCAATTAAAGTTTGTTCGAACTTTATTTTTGGAAAAAGTGACAGCTCTAATAAGCTGCGTCTTTCAAATTGATTTGAAAATGTTTTCTTTTTTTTTAAATTAAATATCAGTCTAAACATCGGTAATCAATGGGCTAGGATTCTCAAAAATCGTGATTGGCATTGGACCACCTAATGTAAATGTGTATGCTTTCAGCTGACCTGGACTGGCCTGATGCAGTTGGCTGTGCTCTGTGACTGTGGTGGCAGCTAACATACTTTCCTGGTGGTTTCATCTTATGGTGAAGTGGTGGTGCTAGAGCTAGTACATACTGTTCTCAAGTAGCATGTGCATTGAGGGACAATGGCCAAACTATTCAAGGTGGTGGACCCTAATGAAACTGGAACATCAGGTACAGAGTGCCTGACCACAGACTGGACTAAATGTGTTCTGTGTCAGGAAGACAGAGATGAGATGCTGAGATGTCCATCCAATTCAACACGTGGCACAGATGGGGCAGGATACAAGACCATAGCTGAGCTTCTTGTAGCATTCGACAAGATCAGTTGCCTGCCAAAAACACTAAAACTGTCACGACTGGATGAGGGTGAGGGAATCGAGGCAGCATTCAGGCTTCACAAAGCCAAATGGCACGACTCCTGCAGACTGCAATACAACAAAACAAAACTTCAGAGGGCTGAAAATAGGAAAACGCCCCAGGAAGATGATCCAGAAACCCACAACTTAACTCATCGGAGGAGTGAACGTAAACATCATTCAACAGAGGTATGCTTCTTCTGTGGCAAATTTGCAGCAGGAGATGCTTTGCATAATGCATCAACTTTCCAACTTGACATTCGTGTGAGGCAGTGTGCCCTCAAATTACAGGACAAACCCCTCCTAGCCAAACTCAGTGCTGGAGACCTCATTGCCCAAGAGGCGAAGTACCACGCTCACTGTCTTGCCTCTCTGTACAATAAAGCGAGGGACACAAAAGCACAAGAGTCTAATGTAGATGATGTTAACCATGGCATTGCATTCGCTGGACTTGTCTCCTATATTGAGGATATGCGCATGGACAATGTTGTTGCACCAGTGTTCAAGCTGACAGACCTGGTAAATCTGTACAGTACCAGGCTGGAACAACTGGGAACACATGTGGCAGGGCGTGTGCACTCCACCAAACTCAAGAACAGGATACTCGGTTACTTCCCAGACATGAATGCTCACAAGCAAGGTCGTGATGTGGTCCTTGTGTGCAATGAGTATGTTGGTGCTGCATTGAGGAAAGCATGTGAGCATGATGCTGACAATGATGCAGTTCATCTTGCCAGAGCTGCTAACATAGTGAGGAAAGACATGTTCAAGATGAAACAAGACTTTAATGGCTCATTTGATGCCTGCTGCCAGGAGGAGTCAGTGCCAGTTTCACTCTTGGCATTAGTTTCCATGGTGTTGTATGGTCCAAACATCACAAGCCAGTCCAGATCTGCCTTTATGCCTCAACCAGCCCTCACCCTCTCACAGCTACTTATGTACAACAGTTTGGTACGTCAGAGGGAGATCGCCACCACAAGTAGCCCTACCACTAGGCACAGCCAAGACCGGGAGACACCATTGCCCATCTACCTGGGCATCATGATCCACACAAAGACCCGCAAACGAGCCCTCGTGGACACCCTCTTTGACCTGGGCCTGTGCATTTCATATGATCGGGTGCTGGACATCTCCACAGAACTTGGAAACAAGATATGTCATCACTATGAGGTGGAAAAAGCTGTCTGTCCTCCTCAACTCAAGGGTGGCCTGTTTACAACTGCCGCAGTGGACAATATTGACCACAATCCCAGTTCTACTAGTGCACATGACTCGTTCCATGGAACTGGCATCTCCCTCTTCCAACATCCAAACGCTGCTTTCACTGGGGTTCAGCGGGATGTTGCTACCAATCCAGATAACACTCAGACAGGTCCCAAGAGAAAGGCAGCTCAACTGCCAGACACGTACACCTATGTGCCCCCTGTTGCTCTGCTCAAACATGATCCTCCTGTACCAAAGGTTGAGGGACCCAACAAAGCAGACTGCCAGCTGATGCCTCAAGCCATGCAGAAAGAGTGCAGGTATGTACAATTTTTACCAGCATATATATAGAAGAGGGGTGATCTCTGCACAAACCGTGTGCGTCAGGTGCGTCGGAGCATCAGATAAGTTGAGAGAGGAAAATCCTGCACACTGACTTCACTTCAGACTTTTTATTGGCAACGTTTCGGTCACAACAAGACCTTCATCTGGCAAAAGTAATTTCTGAATGCAGACAACAGTAATATATAGGCGCAATGGGGTGTCGCAGCAACCAATCACAGTCAGGCAATCAGGCTGCCAACGGTGCCTAATAGACACTGCAGGTGTCAGTCAATCATAATAAATACATAGAGCAATCAGAATACATGAGGATCAGCCTTCACACACCTATACATTTCCCAGTAATAAAAATAAATGGAAAATGATTAAAAGTTCCCAGTAATAAAAGGACACTTGAAACTGCTATTCCCAGTAATAAATAAATAAAGGGAAGAAGATTAAAATACACAGTAAGAATTTTTATATCAAATGGGCTATTGATTAAAAAGTTCCCAGTAAAAGGTATAAAGGGAAACTTAAAATCAAAAAGGCCATTGTTCCCAGTAAGATATAAATAAAGGGAGACTAATAAACAAATACCCAGTAATAAAAATAAGTATAAAGAGAGAATAGAAAAATAGCAAATGCGAACTATAAATACAATATCAATCAACAATGGAATGCAATAAATATCCATTAAAATTCAGAGCATAATGTTGAGTTGTAGTTCGTCATTTAAACCTTTTGGTGTTAAAGTTTGGAGGTAAAAAATCCAAAAGGCCTCTCTTTTTTGAGGAGCAGGTCATGGTTGCCACCTCTAGGTGGCAGGGGAACCTGCTCAATGCCACAAAAACGTAATGAGGCAATATCATGGTTGTGATCATTAAAATGGACAGCAATAGGGTAAAGACGATCGTTTCGTCCAATAGAGCTCTTATGTTCGCTAATTCTCTGTTTTAGTTTGCGAGTCGTCTTCCCCACATAGGCTAGTTAGTCCGGGAGCCATGGGGTTGAACCTCGCTTCGTCGGATAAAGTTTTTTCTCTGCTGATTCTTGTAGTTTGGGGGTACCTATTCAAAATACAGGAGGGTGCCCGGTGAGTACCCTTGAGCATTTTCAGATATTAACCCCTTAAGTGCCAAAATCGCAGAATAATAAGGATTTATGAGATTTCACGCAAAATACTCAAATCAAATGCATCCAATTTGTTTTCTCCAATGTCTATTCATAATGGAGGTCATGTACAATGTATTTCATTCCACACTACATAATATTAACCCTTTTAGGCCGTGCCAGCAAAACCTTTTATGACAATATGGGTCGTGCTGGATGAGAACATCCATTGAGCCTTTGCTCATCTCAAGTAGAGATGCAGAGTAGATGATACACATTGGGAGGTGTGAAGTGAAGGGCACATTTTGCTGATGGTCTGATGGTAGTTAAGCCTACACATTTCTGATCAATGTACAGAGTCAAATATTCAGCAAATGGCTGACAGTGTAACATAGATTTATACTCAGAGAGAGGAAGAGGAAAAGGCAGAGAGGAGGGGGGGTGAATGTGTGTGCGCTGTGCAGGCTCCTGTCTGGCCTGAGTTATCAGTTGTTATGGGACTTGATGCACTGACCAAGGTTTCAGCAAATGGAGCAGTCCTCTGCTATGGGTGAGATGTCAGTGTGAGATGTCATGGGCCAGAGCAAAGAGAAGAAATCTCCTGCTTGATAAGCTAGTTATGTGTCTGCACAGTGCAAATATGCAATGACTCATAGCATTAATTATGTGTATGCAATTATAGCTTATTGATTAGGAAATGCAATGGAACTTATATTTTTCTCCAACAAGCATCCTACTCTGAAACATGCACAGAACATTGTGCATGGCAAACCATGCACTTCACACAGTTGCACTTATTGGAGTTAGAAGGGTTTTCATCTCCAAAAATGTGTCTGGGACAAGTTTGCAATCTTCCGGTAGAGTGGTTGGGCTCAGTGACCTGTTGCATGTGTCTTTTTTTGCATCCAAATTCCTCAGTATTCAATGCTAGTGGCAGATTTACATTGAGATTTCACCACAAGATTGCATGAAAGTGGGCCCTTCTTAACATTCTCAATGAATGCTTAATTCGATGGCGGTAGAGCAGCTAAGTTTGCAACAGGCTGAGATGAAGGCAGTGACTTGGTCGAGGACCTGCTGGAACAGTGCAACCACATTGTCAATGGCCGATAGTTTGTATAGTTTTGAGGACTTTGATGACAGAGCCTTTTCCATAGTAAGACGCTAAGTGTCGCATCCCAATATGGCATGGGCTGGTAAAAGGTTCTTCACAACTTGTGAATGCTTGGCCAGTGTTCACTTAATGTCCACTATTGCCCTTTCCTTGTGGGGCGATTCCATGATGTGTGGGACATCCAGTCCTTCCTGATGGTAATGGTGAAGGAGTAGGATGAACACATCTGTGTCATCAGAAACCACTGAGATTTGATGGGCTTCTCCAGCACACTGGACCTTTTGGACAATGATGGTGTCAGCTTCTTCCTGCTGATTTTGTAGATCATATCGGCTCCTTCTTTCTTCCAACCTGATCTCAATGGGGCATGGCTCCTCCCCAGTCACATGGCTCCTCCCCTGTCACCACCAACTTGTAGATGGAAAAGCAGATCTTGGGTCAGTTCCTCACATAAGAGCTAAGAGATGGTGTTTCTAGCTGAGCCCTGTCGCTGTGACATCTCAGGTGATGGACTTGATACTGTAATCATAGCACCTGTCTAAGACGAGGTAGACGTCACTGTCTGATAGATATAAAGTCAGCCGTGTCATAACATTTTTGATTAAATCAGCTATGGTGCCATCAGCTGGCCAGTGGATGGTCCAAAGAAGGGCTGATCCATCAATGACAGTGACATCTGCAACACTGGCATTCCTCCTGGAGATTTTGACTTGGAGTGACTTCTTCAGTGTAGACTTGGATTTACAAATTCACATTCCGTCCTCGGTAAACATGGCAGTTGGGACTGGTGCCAGCTCATAGGCGAGGACATCCTTCATGTCAACTGCATGGTCACTAGACAACAGTGTGATTACCCTTGAATTGATGGCATTTAGGTCATACATTGTGGAGATGCCAACTTGGATTGATTTGGTTGTTGTCATTGTCTTCACTTTGTTTGAGATGGTGATACTTTGTTTGAGATGGTGTTGTAAGATCCCCCTAGCCAGGTCTTCTCAACATCTTCTAACATTGCCTCCTCAATCTTTATGGCACTGTCTACAATTGGTAGGGTGATCTTGATGTTCATGATGCTTTCCCCTGGATGTTCATTGGGATCCAATGAATGTAGGCAGGTTTCCAGTTTCTGACAAAGTCCTTGACTTTGGCATGTGCTTAACCCATGGCTTTAGCCTCCACCTTGTGATAGAGATGAACCTATCTGTCTTATCCTCTTCTATCTCCTTCATGTCTGACACAATCTTACAGCATATGTGGTGGCTCAGGGCCCAGATCTTCAGTGCCTATGGCTTCACGGTAATCCAATGATCCCTCCATCACTGTGGCCGTACCTCATGAAAGTGGACTCTATGAACTGGTTGCTCCACAGGCCATTCCATATTCCACTAATGTGTCGCATCACATGCTGCTCCTGGAGGAAATTGCTTTGTGGAGGAAGCTTCTCCATGGAATGAAGATAGTATGGCCATACCTGACATGGTTGACATGGCCAGCTGCAAAGTAGTAGGTAAGCATCTTCTGGAATGTGGTCAGATGGAGAAGCCAGTCACCCTCACATTCAGCCCAGATGTATGACATCATCAGCATCATTGGTTTCACCAAGACCTAAACCCAAAGTCTGACTGTTCTGGTCTGACTCGTAATCTGATCCAAGGCTCTCATCAGGTCATCTGCTTTCTGGAAATTTCTTACCGGAACTCCAGAGAGCCCACTATCAGCCATCAGTGAACATATAGCCCCAACAAAACTCATGTGTGCATACCCCCAAGTAGGGATGTAACGATAACCGGTTTAATGATAACCGTGATAACATTCCTTACAATAACCGTGCCGTTTAAAATGTTCATTATCATTAAAACCGTTGTACCGTGATTACAGAGGTACCGTGATTACAGTGCTTTGAAAAACATGGTAAATACTGTCCATCATCAAACAAAGTTGGCAACAGCCCCCCAGATGCAAACGTGCAGCCTTTGAGAAATGATTTCAGTGAGTGTGTCAATCCTTTTTGGATCTGACTTTTCAATATAAAAATATAAAATGTAAAATGATTTCAGTGAGTCTCTCAGTACTTTTTGAACATTTTCAGCATTTTCTTTATGAATACAGTGATAATACAATAATCGTGATAATTTTAGTCACGATAATCATGATGTGAAATTTTCATACCGTTACATCTCTACCCCCAAGACGTTTAAGCGGCACAGCCGCATCTCTAAGTGACGTGTGTCTGTTTGAGGCGGGATGTGTGTGAGGCGAGATGCAGTGTCCCAGCCATCTTGACTGGGGTGGCCCAAGTGGGGCACAGACTCAAGCAAGGGTAGCACTGATTGTGGCATTTAGGAAGGATGTAGAAAGTTGTCCCTCACCAAAATTTAGCCCAACTTCACTCTAGCTTAAAAATAAGCCCTCTACAGCCTCTGAAAGACAGTATTGTTGGCCACAGATGCCAGCATCCTCAGGATTTTAGGGTGGCCAATTAGATTTCAGGGGTGGCCAGTGCCACCCCTGGCCACTCCCTAGAAACTCCCCTGCCGAGATGTGCACACAGGATTTGAGCAGTGCACCTAGACCCCTCCCCCGGCTGTACAAGGAATTGAGAGTGGAGACAGAAAGTGTCGCAGCTCAAAGCCAGTGAAACATGCACACACGCGCGCAGTCGCGCACATGCACACACACACACACACACACACACACACACACACACACACACACACAGTGCCAGAGAGAGGGGAGTGAGGGAGAAGGGTCTGACTTGCGCAAACATGCACCGCTTCAACACCTGGGAGTGATTTATCAGACTAAAAGTCCTCTGCTTATGTCATGTTTTTATTGGGGGTGGGGGGGCACATGGCGCAGGAATCAAATAGGCTACATTATACATGACATCCTTGCTCCTTTATGAATAAACGTTGGAGAAAGCAAATTTGATGCATTTAATTTTGCATGAAATCTCAGAAATCCCGATTTTTATGGGATTTTGGCACTTAAGGGGTTAATATCTAAAAATGCTCAAGGGTGCTCACCTGGCACCCTCCTGTATTTTGAATAGGTACCCCCAAGGTACAAGAATCAGCAGAGAAAAAAACTTTATCAGACAAAACAAGGTTCATCAAAAAAACAGCCTTTGGCTCCCGGACTAAGTCCACAACAACAAGTAATGAGGTACACAACATGAGTAGAGGCACAAGTAATAATACTCTTAATACTACTTTTACCAGTGTGGGGATGGTGAAAAGAGGTGGTCTTGAAAGTGTTGTGGCATTGGGCGCAGTTGCCACAGCGGTAATTCCCATTGGCTATAGGAGCAAGGAGAGTCTGTCTCGGTTGTGGGTGATTATTAAAAGAGGCATGTACCAGACGGTCCCTTATGTTTTTTGCACGTTTATAAACAAAGAGGGGTGGATGTTTAAAAGTATCTGATAGTTCAGTGTCAGATCTTAAAAGGTGCCAATGTTTCAAAAAAGTACCTTTGATGAGGTGAGAATGGGCAGAATAAACCGTAGAACAAGTTATAGAAAAGTCCTTCTCACGTTTCTCACTTGTTTTTAGAAGATTGAGACGGGGTTTGTTTAATGCTGCAGTATAGGCCGCATCGACCCAATCAACAGGGTAGCCCCGTGAACAGAATTTAGAATTCATGTCTGCAGATTTGTCAATATAGTCCTGTGTGGTGGCACAGATCCGTCTCAATCTATAAAATTGGCTTTTTGGTAGGCCTCGTTTGAGAGGGGTAGGGTGTGCGCTAGTGGCCAACAACAAAGTATTTCTGTCTGTCTCCTTACAATACAGAGTAGTAGACAAACCTCCATTTTGTCTACTAAGGAGACAAAATGGAGGTTTTCTATGGTTTATTCCGCCCATTCTCACCTCATCAAAGCTACTTTTTTGAAACATTGGCACCTTTTAAAGCAGCTACGAGCAACTTTTTAGATTGTTATTAAACAGTATAAATTTAATATCAATGCATCACATCTTACCTCTAATAGTCGACGAGACCAACGCAGAGTAGTCTCGCTTGAACCCCGAGTGAATCGGCCAGTGTTAGTGTGTCTGTAGCCAGGGCAGATCAGGAAGTGAAATGAAACGGTTTGCAGCAGCCACTTCGGCCATAACCACAAAATAACTTCCAAAAAACCTGTTAGAATATAACGAGAGATGTTCCCGAGAGTATGCGTGGCGTTCACAATGTTTATGCTTTGTTGCTAGGCAGCGCGAACGGCGTAGGCAGGCAGCTGCGTTTCACTTCCGAGTTTCACTTCCGCGTTTCACTTCCGGGTTACCCGGTCCGGTCTCTCTAGAGAGCCCCCTGTTGACGCGAGTTTAGACAGACATAGACTTAATAATCACCTAAGGGAGCAATCTCAGATACACACGGCTTTGGTCTCAGCTACTATTATAGGTAAGATGTGATGCATCAATATTGTAATTATACTGTTTAATAACAATCGAAAAAGTTGCTCGTAGCTGCTTTAAGATCTGACACTGAACTATCAGATACTTTTAAGCATCCACCCCTCTTTGTTTATAAACGTGCCAAAAACATAAGGGACCGTCTGGTACATGCCTCTTTTAATAATCACCCACAACCGAGACAGACTCTCCTTGCTCCTATAGCCAATGGGAATTACCGCTGTGGCAACTGCACCCAATGCCACAACACTTTGGTAACACTTTACAATACTGGTGCAAACATGTGCATGAATGCATGCTTAACTCATGATGAATTAAGCCATTAATTGATGCTTACCGCATCATCAACTAATGAAAGTTATGTTTGATGAACACACCGAGTCATATATGAATTACTATTAATTAAGTAGGCTATGCCTATATCATCATAGTTAATTCCTCATCAACACATACATCAACACACTGTGTTCAATAATACCGTAATTCATGTGTTAATTACCACTATTAATGTCACTTTTCCCCAACCAATCTGCATTTTCCTTCCTTCTTAGCTATGTTTTATTCCTGCTGTAATTTGCCCTGTTTTTAATATGTATTTATGTTCTTATTACGTGAAACTGTTTTTATATGCACTGTAAGGCGACCTTGGGTGTTCTGCAACCGGAACTTTAGCGTTACCAGACCGCAATGCCGATAGCCCACATCAGAACCAGCTGAGCGAGGCGGTGTGCAGCGTGTCAGGGACCGGCTGGATCTAACCTCTCCCAGCCATTAGCTCGTTCATCATGGGCATTCCTTCCTCTTCGAAGCTTGGTCCACTGCAGGGACACAGAACATGTGGCCGGTGTTTTGTGCCTATCTTACCGGGTGTCTACCGCGTTGATACCAGCGGTGGAAATGGGCCATGCACGACCCAGCAGGCCAGCCACCCCCTACCACTACCCAGGCTAAGAGCCTCTCTCCCGGCCCGACACCCAGGGCAGCCCCCCTACTACCACCACCCATCCAGTCGCCTGCAACCGGGAAATCGATTGAGTTTCCCCCGTTGCATAACGAAGACGGGATGCGCTAGCCACGCTCCTCCTTGTCCGAGCTAGCCTGGTAAACCAGCCCGTCACGTGAACTCACATTTAATTTGGAAATGAATATGGCTATGTCCGAGCGACATCTCAGGGGAAACATACTCGACTTCGGGGAAAGAGAGTCTCAGTGACAGTAGCCTAAAAGAGGCTTGCCCATGGGTTTACCCAATCTGGCATCCGTTTACCCAATCTGGCATCTGAGTGAGCGTGCTATTACTGGGCAACTGTCAAGGTAGCCACGAGAAAACATATTGTTTCCGGCCAAGACTTTCAGAATAAAAGTCGAAATTCATGTTGTAACCAGCTACGCAGTACTGCGCTCTGCATGCTTTTATTTTTGATGGCAGGCTGAGGCAACGGAAGTAATTGTTTGTGTGCCATGTCTTTCTTGACACTTATTCTCGTGGTCGAGAGCAACTAGCTGGTTTGCACAAGGTGGTGGTCGTTTTGCAAATATCAGCAGCCTCCGTGTTCTTATTCTACGAAGAGTACAAACTGCAAAGCCTAAGAGTCGGTCACAGTGGTGGTGGCAGTGTCGAATGGATACCAATCGCAAGAGGAATGAGCGGGTTTGTTAGAGTTTCAGGTAGCTAGCCGTAGCAATTTAGCGTTAGCAATTTAGCTAGCTTGTGGCTTAGCTAGCTTGCTTGTTGTGTGTGCGTGCATAGTGGAGACCTGTCGCTACAGTCACGTTGGTTCGGGAAGTGAAGAGCAACACAAGTGAAAAAGGACGAGAGCTGGAAGTCGGAGTTGGACCCGCTGGAGAGATCGAGCAACGCGGGCCATGGGGATGAGAGGGGAGAGGCCAGACTGTTTCCCCCCAGCTGATAGTGATACAGACAAGGGGCACTGGAGAGCGAGTCCTTGCTCCAGGGCAGAATGTTCACAAACTTGATAAATAAATGTGCTTTTATAACTCCAATGATGGTCTTCACTGATTATATATATATTTTGAATTGTTTTCATGACTGGAATGCATGCAATTGTGTTGCTATACTGTATAAAAGTGATTTCATGATCAGCATCCATTAGCTAATGATTTGTGAGGATATCATTATGTCGTGACTTTACAATATGTGGCACAAAACTATTAATTAATACATAAGTATGTCGTGACTTTACTATCTGTGGCACATAACAATTAATTAATACATAAGTATGTCGTGACTTTACTATCTGTGGCACATAACTATTCATTCATACATAATGATATAGGCACTTGTGAGGCACAACACTTAACTCATACATATATATGTGGTTCTTGGCATATAGAGCCTGCAAGACATACATCCAGTGTTTGATGTCTGTTGGAGATGCACAGTGGATACAACGTCAGAGAATGTGTTGGAGTTGGTCTGGTTCGGGGCTACCAAGGCGGGCTACTACACGCATAGCCTATATCAGAGCAGCAACATCGGAATGATAGCTACAGCTGCTGAAATAGCCGTACTGAGAGGTTCTGAAGGGCTCTCGGCCGGAGGTGTGGGACCCAGGCAAGGTGAGGGGCAGGGCGGGTAGGGGTTAGGTGATGGCAGCCTGGGTAAACCCAGCCCCCAGTGACCTGCTCTCAGACAGACCCTGCTCACTAGTCAACAGGTCTGAGAGCAGGTCACGTGGTGGGGCTGGGTTTACCCGTGGTAGTAGGGGGTCTGCCCTGGGTGTCGGGCCGGGAGAGAGGCTCTTAGCCTGGGTAGTGGTAGGGGGTGGCTGGCCTGCTGGGTCGTGCATTTAGACACCCGGTAAGATAGGCACAAAACACCGGCCACATGTTCTGTGTCCCTGCAGTGGACCAAGCTTCGAAGAGGAAGGAATGCCCATGATGAACGAGGTAATGGCTGGGAGAGGTTAGATCCAGCCGGTCCCTGACACGCTGCACACCGCCTCGCTCAGCTGGTTCTGATGTGGGCTATCGGCATTGCGGTCTGGTAACGCTAAAGTTCTGGTTGCAGAACACCCAAGGTCGCCTTACAGTGCATATAAAAACACTAACAGTTTCACGTAATAAGAACATAAATACATATTAAAAACGGCAAATTACAGCAGGAATAAAACATAGCTAAGAAGGAAGGAAAATGCAGATTGGTTGGGGAAAAGTGACATTAATAGTGGTAATTAACACATGAATTACGGTATTATTGAACACAGTGTGTTGATGTATGTGTTGATGCAGAATTAACTATGATGATATAGGCATAGCCTACTTAATTAATAGTAATTCATATATGACTCGGTGTGTTCATCAAACATACCTTTCATTAGTTGATGATGCGGTAAGCATCAATTAATGGCTTAATTCATCATGAGTTAAGCATGCATTCATGCACATGTTTGCACCAGTATTGTAAAGTGTTACCAACACTTTCAAGACCACCTCTTTTCACCATCCCCACACTGGTAAAAAAATCCCTATTAAGAGTATTATTACTTGTGCCTCTACTCATGTTGTGTACCTCATTACTTGTTGTTGTGGACTAGCCTATGTGGGGAAGACGACTTGCAAACTAAAACAGAGAATTAGCGAACATAAGAGCTCTATTAGACGAAACGATCGTCTTTACCCTATTGCTGTCCATTTTAACACGTTCACTGCCATTGACGAGATATCTCGGCTTACAAAATCCAACGGTTGACTGCCAATGACGAGATATCTCGGCTTAAAAAAAAAAAAAAAAATTGACGGTGGGACGTGGATCAACGCCCCCCACGTCTCCTATAAAATTATTGGAGCCACCGAACGTGTACAACCCATTCCACCGACCCACTAAGTGGCGACAGTGCTCTCCATTCTAGAAAAAGCCGAGCCAAAACTGCAGGGGAACGCGCGATGAAACCATTCTCATACAGTAAAATGGATTGGTGAAAACGCTTTCGCTTTCGCGCTGATTGCTGGCGGTGGGGAATTGCAAGTTTGCATAATAGATTATGGGTGCAACACACTTTGAAACACGCAGCATAAATAAGACCAGAATCGCAAAAGAAACCCCGTTTCTTGGGGTTTCTCAACCGAAACCCCAAGAAACGAGCGAGCCCATCCAGACTTGCCCAGCGGCCGCCAGCAGACAGGAGCAGCAGCAGCAGCAACTCGCTTGTGACACGCCCGCTGCAGCCAAGAAGAACACACACGGAGGGAGGAGTTTGAAGTAGAGGGGTGTTTCCTGCTGTTATGGAGGAAATTACTGTTCAAAACTATTGTTTAGATGTCTGACGTCTTACTGATGCCAAAAATGAATGGTTAAAGTGACTGTTCTATTGAATTTCACAAAAAGCTATTTATCTCAGCTTAAATTTTCAGACGCTGAAACCATGCTGTATTCAAGTGCTAATGCCTACATAACTACTAACTCTACAAACTAACTCTTTTAGACAGAGAAAGCACACATTCTATTAGTTCTTTTGAGATATTTTGTGTTCACAAAATCTTAGCAGAAAAGAATCCTCGGGTCTTGAAAGATGAGCCAGAATCCTCAAAAAAACCCTCTGGCAGAAGCTACCTACAGTAAAAAAAAAATGGCTGGCAGTGAATGTGTTAATGATCACAACCATGATATTGCCTCATTACGTTTTTGTGGCATTGAGCAGGTTCCCCTGCCACCTAGAGGTGGCAACCATGACCTGCTCCTCAAAAAAAGAGAGGCCTTTTGGATTTTTTACCTCCAAACTTTAACACCAAAAGGTTTAAATGACGAACTACAACTCAACATTATGCTCTGAATTTTAATGGATATTTATTGCATTCCATTGTTGATTGATATTGTATTTATAGTTCGCATTTGCTATTTTTCTATTCTCTCTTTATACTTATTTTTATTACTGGGTATTTGTTTATTAGTCTCCCTTTATTTATATCTTACTGGGAACAATGGCCTTTTTGATTTTAAGTTTCCCTTTATACCTTTTACTGGGAACTTTTTAATCAATAGCCAATTTGATATAAAAATTCTTACTGTGTATTTTAATCTTCTTCCCTTTATTTATTTATTACTGGGAATAGCAGTTTCAAGTTTCCTTTTTTTTACTGGGAACTTTTAATCATTTTCCCTTTATTTTTATTACTGGGAAATGTATAGGTGTGTGAAGGCTGATCCTCATGTATTCTGATTGCTCTATGTATTTATTATGATTGACTGACAACTGCAGTGTCTATTAGGCACCGTTGGCAGCCTGATTGCCTGACTGTGATTGGTTGCTGCAACACCCCATTGTGCCTATATATTACTGTTGTCTGCATTCAGAAATTACTTTTGCCAGATGAAGGTCTTGTTGTGACCGAAACGTTGCCAATAAAAAGTCTGAAGTGAAGTCAGTGTGCGGGATTTTCCTCTCTCAACCAGCATATATATAACAATGCTTGTGCCAAACACGATTACGACTATCATCAATGAAACTATTACCAGCCTAATGAATTAATACAGCAACTCTCCCTGCACTTGTTTGTTTCACAGGTGGCTTGAGCATATGAAAATCATACTGGCCACTGACACACTCCAAGGGGATGAAACTGTTTCGTGGGCTGCATACCACGCTAGCCTTCAACCACCAAATGCAATACCAGAGAGCAGTGTCACGCTAAATTCTCTACTGCCCCTCTTCTATGATGAGGCGAAATCTGTCGCCATGATTCGCCATTCCATGAATGTGGTGAAGCAGGCAGTGGAGATTCTGAATCCTGGTCAGGTACCCATCATCACTGTAGATCAACCTCTGTACGCAGTGGCAAAACAAATCCAGTGGAGCTGGCCAGCGACTCACGGAGAAGATCACTTCATTGTGATGTTTGGTGGACTTCACATCGAGATGGCGGCACTCAAGATACTTGGTGACCTCCTGGAGGGGAGTGGGTGGACAGGAGCACTTGTACAAGCTGGAGTTGCTACTCCTGGAACAGCAGATTCCTTTCTGAAAGCCTCCCATGTGACACGCACACGACGTGCTCATCAAGTCACAGCCAGCAGCCTATATCTACTCCTGCTGAAGGCCTACACTGAGTACAGCAATGACCTGGAGGAGGGAAACGATCTGATGTCCCTGGAAGACTGGTGTACTGAAAGAGCTGCGTCATGTCCACAGTTCCACTTCTGGTCCATCATCCTGCAGTTGGAATTAGAGGTGATGATCTACGTGCGATCAATAAGAGAAGCCAACTTCCTACTCTATATTGATTCCGTGACTAAGATCGTGCCTTGGTTCTTCGCCTTGGGACACACCCACTATGCCAGATGGATACCAGTCCACTTGCGTGACATGGTTACGTTGAAAGATACTCATCCTGATGTCCAGGCACAGTTTCTGAAAGGAAACTTTGCTGTAAAGAAGACGACACACAGATTCTCTGCTATTGCCATTGACCAGGCCCACGAGCAGAACAATGCCTCTGTGAAAGGCGACGGTGGTGCTGTGGGCCTGACCGAGAACCCTGCAGCTCTGCGACGCTGGATGGTGTCTGGTCCCGAGATGGCACGTGTGCTTGGAGAGTTCGAGGCCTCCACCGAGAAGAGAAAGGAGAGTGACACCCGGCACCACGAGCAGACCAAACATGCACAGATGGCATTTGCACGAGATGTCAAAGCACTAACAGGTACTATAGAAGACATGGGTAATCCATTCTGTGAAAAGAGCAGTGTAGATCTTCTCGTACTGGATTCCAGAGATCTTGCAGATGCAGCAGTCATTGACACTGTGAACCAGATTGAGACACTTGGACAGGATCAGTATGACACCTATGTCAACGAGCGTCTGGTCAACCAGACAAAGCCCATCAAAGATCCCATCAAGAGGAACAACCTCCCTCTATTCAGTTGCCCTCCAGTCAGAGAGAAGTCCAGGTCACAACAACAGCTCTCATCACTGAAGAATGACTGTTCCCTGTTCTCTCGGCTGTACATTGCATCACAGATACGTGATGGAAATCTAGAGGAGTTCTTTCAGCATGAAAACCAGGCATGTCCACCAGCATTGTCACAAATAGGCAAACTGAGAACTGGTACCAAGTCAGCCTTGGTGGGCTGTTTGGAGAACCTGCTTCCTTCACAAGAGAATCCATCCAACCCCACAGTACAGGTCATCATCCTTGATGGGGCTGCTCTTGTGAACATGCTACGACCTGGTGCTGCTAAGACATTTTCCGATTACGCGCAGCAAGTGTTCTCACCATATATTCTGTCTCAGCTGGTGCATGTCAGCAGAGTAGATGTCGTGTGGGATGAATATATCCCTGAAAGTCTGAAGGCTGAAACACGCAGCAAGAGAGGGAAGGGAGTCCGAAGACGCGTTGAGCCATTCAGTGCCATTCCCGGAAACTGGCCGGATTTTCTGCGCATCAACGACAACAAGGCTGAGCTGTTCTCCTTCCTGGCAACTAGTTTGACAGCCATTGACACTGACAAACAAATAATCAGCACCCATCATGCTGAAGTCCTCTGTACTCAGCCCCGAGATATATCAGATCTTGCACCATGCACACATGAGGAGGCTGATACCCGCATCCTACTGCACCTAGGAGATGCTGTGAAGGAAGGGTATACCAAGGTGTCAATACGCACAGTTGACACAGATGTGGTAGTACTGGCAGTGACCGCAGCCCAACGCCTCAACATCCCTGAGCTGTGGATTGCCTTTGGAGCTGGGAAGTGTTTTCGGCATCTAGCAGCTCATGAAATGGCGAGGGCACTAGGACCAGATCGATGCATAGCCTTACCTATGTTCCATGCATTTACTGGATGTGACACAGTGTCGTTCTTTGGTGGCAGGGGCAAGAAGACGGCGTGGGATACATGGAGGACCTTTGATGACGTCACTAGAGCCTTCTGTGCCTTGGCTGTCACCCCAGACACCATAGACGACTGGATGGAGCCTCTGGAGCGATTTGTGGTATTGCTGTATGACCGCACCAGCAGCCAGCAATCAGTCAATCAGGCACGCAAGCAGCTATTCACCCAGAAAGGTAGAGCAATTGATGGACTCCCCCCAACACAAGCAGCACTGATTCAGCACACAAAGAGGGCTGCCTACCAAGCTGGTCACTGCTGGGGACAGATGATGGTTGCAGCTGCTGAACTCCCATCACCAGGTGACTGGGGGTGGAAGAGGAAAGAAACCGGTGGATGGGAAGTTCACTGGACCACACTACCAGAAGCAAGCCAAGCCTGCCGCGGACTCCTCCGTTGTGGATGCAAAAAGGGATGCAGTGGACAGTGCAAATGTGTCAAGGCAGCACTTCAGTGTACTGCGCTTTGTCACTGTGGTGGACTGTGTTTTGACAACTAACATTGCATTTCACCACTGGTCAACGGCTATATTACAGTTTGTGCATAATTGGTAGGCATGCTGTGCATGATGGTTGTTGTTTTTTACAAATAATAATTTCGAATTTATTATAATTATTATAATACCATAATAGCTTAAGTTTTGAACAAAATGTATGTAATGTAGTATGTAGTAAGTCTAACTAAAAAATAATTCTGCATCTGATTTTTTTGGGGTGTGCCAGCTGCCTCTTTGGGTGGCACAGGAGCACCCATCACAACCATGGTAATGCCAGAGATCTCGTGAAGTATGTACTCATATAAATAAACTACCCTATATTTAACTACTAAACTAAGTATTATAAAGGAGAAATTGGGAAGTACTGCATTGTAATCTCATGTCACAGATCGAAAACTTGTTTAACTCCGCTGATATTAAAAATGTTGATGGTTTCACTATTATTTGGTTCCCTGAATGCCAGATATATGAAGTTATGTAGTTGCTAGCATGTTGTAAATAGTACCACTGCAATCCTCATCCTTGAAAATGTAGGACTAGCCACCGGAATCAGGGTCCTAGGTGGTCTAGAACCTGAGCTACTGGTAAAGTCACAACCAGGGGCGGCCATCTTGGAAAATGGCCACCTGTGCGATGGCCCTATAGCCAAAAATCTTCATAAGGGCATGCTCTAACAGTGTGCCAAAGCTCATGCTTTTATCCAGTGGCGTGCCTGACCAAGTTGGTGCCCTAGGCAAGATTTTTGCTGGTGCCCCCGCCTCCCCCCTCCCCCAAAGAAAATATAATAAAAATTATATCGCAGCTAATTCCACCTCTGCAGTGCAGGCTCAGAATCGCCCTTCCCCAGTGGCGCTGGAAATACTTTTAGGTGGCGGGTACTGTAAGGAAGGGACTCTTGGTGCTGCCCGTAAGGGCAGCGCAGACGAAAATTTGACGTTTTTTGGACTTTCATCCATATTTAGAAGAATATTTAATTTTAAATTAACATTAGGATTATACTGTTGTTGTCATTATTCAGTATCTTCTCCTTTTCTCACTCACTTTCATGTAAGCACCTGTTCTCCCTTTAGTCGTTTTACAGGCATAAACACTGAACTTATTATTATTATTATGGAAAACCAGATTATGATGAAAATCAAACACTTTTGAAGAGAGAGCATATGAAATAAGATTAGAGCTGGGAAGCACAAACTGTTTTTTAATGCATATTGTTGGTGGTGGTATACAGTAAACACAAGACAGCCAAATCCAATACAATTTCGAAAATCCCATTTCTTGCCACCAGGCGGTGCTGCAGCACCCTCAGCACCCACCTTCCAGCTCTCTTCCCCCACTCTGGGAAAAAGCTCCGAGCAGGTAGAAGGGGGCGCGGCAACGCAGGGGGTGGGGTGGGTGGGGTGGTATGGATTAGGGACCATGGTGAAAGTGCTGCAGCCCAGGCAGCCAGAAAGCCAGAATTAGAAAAATGACGCCCTCTCTGGCGCCCCTAACGGCTCAAGCGCCCCTAGCATTTGCCTAGTTCGCCTAATATACAGCACGCCACTGCTTTTATCGTCAAAAGCACAATTTATTCACCTATCTGCTTGACCAGCCGGTCAAGCATGATGCGATGATCCACAGTATCAAAAGCTGCGCTCAGATCAAGCAATTCTCCATCGAGAATAGAGCAATAAGATGCTTCCTCGGGGTACAACGCCGAATTGACGTTAACATTAGAAATACAGCATTAGGACGAGCTGAAGTCGGCACGCGTTCACACATCACTCGCGCCGTATTTAGGGTAGGGTTAGGGCGACGCAAGCCGCTCCGAAACCACCCTCTCCAGCTGGACCGAGAGCGAGTGAGTTACGTCGACTACGAGTTCGAGTGGCATGTTCACACTGACCCAGTCGCGCCGTGTTCGGCCCCAAAACTCAGTTAAGTCGACCTAAAACATTCCAGTGTGAAAACGCCCTTAGAGAGGCAGACCTGGCATATATTTTTTCACAACATGCTTTTCTGTCACGTTAATATGTTGAAACAAAAGTTAGGTTAAGTTGTATAGGGCGGTTCACAGCTATACCAGAAGAGAACAGGATCTGCAATGTCTGTAACTTAAGTGGCCCTCACAAGCGCGTCGATTTGGGTAGGGTTGGTTGGGACAAGTCACAAGCAACATTTCAGGGTGTCCAATTGTCCCTACCAACTTTTAAGCAACTTTATTTGCATTATCTTTGGAGTGCAGTTATATAGGTCATTTAGATTGTCTTCCCATATTTTGCAAGGATAGAATTGACCCGACCATTATTGAGTGAAATTAGTTTGCAATATGTTCAAAGTTACATTTACCCCTGTTTTTCACAACTGAATGGGCCAGTCCAATTTTTTCCCCCCAAACTCACGTTTGATTGGCTCATTTGGCTGATGACCAAACAAACGCCCACCCACACACATGGCTCTGACACACACTACTGACACGCCGACATGCCGCCGCCGCCTCCTCCTCCTCCTCCCGCTCGGAAAAAGAGGGGTCCCCCTGCAGCAACTGTAAGTAACGTCGTTGCGTTAGGGTAGCAAAATGAGACGTCATTGTTGGTGAAGGTGGAGGAACACACCACTAATTTTATTACTGAAAGTCCGACGCGCATCACGCGTCGCATTTGTGCCTCAGGCTGTCAAACTGTGACAGGCTAGAGGCTGTAGACAGGGACTTAGGAAGCGCTGCAGCCTTTTCTTATTCTTGTCTTTTGTTATTGTTATTGTTTTGTCTACTATGCACTTTGAGGATGGTGTTGGTTGTCGTTTTGCACTGTTGTATGTATCGATGAGAAACAAGTGTCTGAGGATGCAAGACAAATTTCGGACTCTGTCTGACAATAAAGTAATATCTTATCTTATAACGTTAAACTGTGTGAACCAGCAGAGTATCATTTTACATTACAGCTGCTAACCTGCAAAACGCGAGCAAGAAGATGCTAGAGAAAAATGTCCTGTCCAGTTACATGCATGTGTACATGTTACATGCATTGTTACACCCCTATTTTGGATGCATGCAGAAATGAGAAAATTTAAAATGAGGCATTCTATAGAACAGAAAGAAAACAAAGTAATGTAGCTATATTTGGACTGGTGGGCTTACTGATGAATGTGAAGATGTTTGGATGCATGCAGAAAACCAGAAAAGGAAGAATACTATAGAACAGAAAGTTGTAATAGGCTGAATGTTGTGTATATTTTGTTGAAATATATTGATGGATATGAAAATGCACTTTCTGTTTCACTGTAATATTACTGGTAAGTGAAAGTTAGTATAAGTCAGTGCACATTCTTTTATGCATGGTGTGTGGGTTTCAGTGGCAATGTTTTCTTTCCAAACCGGCTGTTTGTGAAAGAACATGATTAGATGGCTAAACCTACAGTTTGTGTTTGTTAGTTACAATTATGCTGACAGGACACATAAATATGGCTAAAAAAGGTTAAAAGAAACCAATTTTTTTTTATTTAAAATTAGATATTCCTCTAAATATGGCTAAAAAAGGTAAAAAAAAAAGCTCAAATTTTATCCGGCGGCGCCTCCCCTCCTGCCGTCCTCGACCCTACCAACTTTGAGACCAAAACGACGCCCTTGGGCCCTCAGCTTGTCTCTCAAAATATACTATACACAGTATGTGGCCCTCCACACAGTATTGGGTAATCAAGCAAGTTCAATTAGCATATTTTGCGTTCACCTAACAATGACAGCACTATGTTTTCAGACGGTAAACAAAATCTTTAGAGTACAATTATATTGTGTATATATATATATATATATATATATATGTATATGTATATGTATATGTATATGTATATATATATATGTATATGTATATGTATATATATATATATATATATATATATATATATATATATATATATATATATATATATATGTAGCCTATGCCATTTTCACATTATCTAATCTGGCCCCCGTTCAAAGAAGTTTGGGCACCCCTGCTGTAAATGCAGTCAATTTCCCATTTACACTCACTGCAGCCTATGCAATCGATGTAGCATACATTTTTGGGTATGTGTTACAAATGTTGACTTTAGCGTTATTCTAAATGAATGGAGGGAAAGCATTTATTTACTGGTTATATAACTCGCTTCATTCATATCTTACCTGAGGGTTGGGTATCAGTGTGCTCTTCAGCACGTGTTGTTTATCCTTATTTGACAGTGGTTATAGATAATCCTCTTCAAAGAAATGGTAACTTCAAATATGGAGTTTTATCAAACTTTCCGTAGAGTGTCTATATTCAGTGCAACAAGCCACAGCTGTGTAACACGACTATCTTTCAAAAGAAGACAGTCGACAATGTCTTACAAAAAGTGTCGGATGAGACTGAGGCTCAAAGGACGTATCGGGAGAGATCGAGACGTCTGCACACACACACACACAAACACACACACGCACACACACACGCACGCACGCACACACGCACGCACGCACGCACGCACGCACACACACACACACACTAACCATAACTTTTGTTTCCACTGATCAATTCTTCTACCCAATTATAGTAAGAAAAGTCTGAAGGGAAGGAGAAGATGGCAGTGGCCTCATTTCTGTTTCCTGTTATGACTGCAGTAGCAGTGGTTGGGGTCTGGATGCTGCCTATACCTTGCTGAGACTGTATAGTGCTGCAGATATCTGCAGAGTGCAGTGCACGGCTCAGTGTGGAAACTGCTTTGGTGGTCTGCGGGAGGAAGCTCTAGCCAGGCTCCCCGCTATATGTGCAAAAGTTATGCATCCAGCCTGTGAAATTTTGTATCAACAAGAATTGTTTTCAACAGACTATCTGCTAAGTACTTGCAACTTCTACTCCTTTTTTTTAAGCTTAACATGTGTTCAACAAATTATGCAATTTATAAGTTGATTGTCAAGTCTACCTGCTCAAATTAGACCACTTACAAATGATGGTTCATGGACTGTCTACATTCGGTTAAGGTTAAGTTTCTTATAACCTGACACTGCCAAATAGTATTGTTTTCACAAGTGTGATCTGATCTCATGATCTTGTGTGAATCCAGCTGCCTTACAAGGTTCAGATTATTATGCAGATTAACAAATACATTGTTTAGGGCAGGGGGTGATTCCCAAACTCTTTCAGCTCGGGACCCAAAAGATAAATTTTGTTGTTTCCCGGGGAGCCAAACTCACAAATATACCTGACTTCTCATGACATCTTAACTATCAATAAATCCAAAGAACACAGAACCATGAAGTTAAATACTGTATGGAAATGCATTTACTCAATTATGAATTCACACCACAGAAACATAATACTTTTTTTAGTCTACTTTAATTAAAATTTTTACATGTTTCACCCTCTCCTTCCTATAAGATGAATCAGCGTGACATCACAACACCCGGATATGCCACCCAGAACCGCAGCAGTCAACTATGAGTTGTGCAAATTAACATACGTTAATATCTCAAAAGCTATACATCACATCGCTTGTATTTTGAGATTCTGAGTGAGAGCAGAAGTAGCTCAAGGGTCTAAGGGGTCTGTGCTGTAAATCCTGTTGAGATGCACGTCTGTACGTCTTAGTCAGGCCTAGATTAACACAGTGTGGTTCCCTATATAGGGTGACGTCACTTGAAGTGCCGTCCTTCGTTGATTTGACAAGGAAAAAAGTGAAATTTACTATGCAAGAGCATAAATTTACATTAACAATACAGGCTCAACACACACATATGGCAGACAATGCCACAATGGCAAGATGGCGCCGTCCTATGGCGACACGGTGTTGCTCTGTGCTTGTGTTTGTCTTGTTTTTTCATGTCTGGTGGACAACTCTTTCTGCCTGTTAAAGTATGAGAGGCATGAACTTCTACTAATCCGAGATAACCAGCCTGACTTGCAATTTTCTATTCCTGACCACTGGAAGGACGTAGCCGCAAATACCAACAGCTGCTATGCTAACAGTGGCTGTGCTAATCAGCAGAGCCACAAGCGTCCACCGAGGAGAAGAGGGAAGCGTGGAGGCGTCCTGGTACGACTACGACAGAGGAAACATCGCTCTCCGCTTCCCAGCATAATCCTGTCTAACGTCCGTTCCTTGGTCAACAAACAGGACGAATTGGCCACTCTTATCCGTGCCAAGCGTGACGCTGCAAACAGCTCGGTGCTCTGCTTTACCGAAACATGGCTGGATGAGAACATACCAGACTCTGGAGTCTCTCTACCTGGCTTCTCCCTTCTCCGAGCCGATCGTACGGAGGACTCTATGAAGAAAAAAGGTGGGGGAGTCTGCTTTTACATCAACCAGAGATGGTGTTCTGATTCAACCATTCTATCTCGGTCCTGCTCTCCGGAGCTTGAGACGCTATTTGTCAGATGCAGGCCTTTTTATCTACCGAGAGACTTTGCCTCAGTTATCCTGGTCGCGGTCTATATTCCCCCCAGCGCCGGAGCTAAGGACGCCTGCAAGCAGCTGGCAATGCAAATCATGGCAGTGGAGAACTCTAACCCGGACTCAGTGGTTTTATTATTAGGAGATTTTAATCATGTGAACGTGAAGAAGTCACTCCCCAAATACAGGCAACAAATTTGCGTCGCCACCAGAGGAGACAAGACATTAGACCACTGCTACTGTGTCATCCCCGACGCTTACCACTCTGTAGCGTGGCCGCCATTGGGTCAGTCGGACCACAACACCGTCTTCCTCATTCCCAGGTATCGTCAAAAACTGAAAGCCGTTAAACCAACTAAAAGAACTGTGAAACAATGGTCAGATGAAGCACGCGACTGCCTAAAAGACTGTTTTGACTCCACAGACTGGTCTGTTTTTAAAGACAATGATCTAGATGAATACTCTGATGCTGTGACCTCATATAGCCACTTTGTGGAAGATATCTGCATTCCCTCTAAGACTGTGTCTGTCTATAGTAACAACAAACCGTGGTTTAGCAAGGAGATTAAACTACTTTATCTAGAGAGAAAGAAGGCTTTTCAGTCCAGGGACACGGCCCAATATAAAATTGCCAAGTATAAATTTGACAACGCAGTTAACTCATTGAATGCCATGGACGTCCTTCGACGTCCAATTAAATAGTGACGTAGAATGCCACGGACGTCCTTCGACGTCCAATGCGTTTTTTGACGGTGGGACGTCGATCAAAGCCTTCCGCAGCTCCTGTACAACTATAGTAGCTATTGGAGGTGTATAACCTATTTTACGGACTCATTAGGTGGCGACAGTGCTTGCTCGGTGCAGTCCAGATTAGAGACAGGTCCGAGAAACAGCCTAAAAGCCGTGGATCAAAGACAACCCGATGCATGCTCCCAGAGCCATTTGCTCTGTCGCGGGAGCTGACATTGGCTCCGAACAGGAGTCAATCCGCGCTCACAACTGAGCCCCTCTGTCCCTGTCTGTCTGTCTGTCTGTCTGTATAGTTTCTCCAACCGATTAGCAGCCAGGAAAGCAGCCCCTGACGCCAAACCATTCAGCAATCCGGGTTGGCTCTTCCCTGCTGTGGCGCTGAGAGCCGACAGCAGCACACAAACGCAGCACTCCGAAAATATAATGGTTGCGTGAGGCTGTGTGCAGTGTGGGGAGGAGTTTACGGGGGGAGGGGGGGAGGGGGGTGGTGCACGCAGGGCATCACACAACAACAGCACGTAACAGGAGACGAGTTGCCAGAACTGCACGAACTGTATAACCAGCGGTGCCTCAGGAGGTCCCTGAAGATCATCAAAGACACAAACCATCCCCACAACAGCCTGTTCTCCCGGCTACCCTCAGGGAGGAGATACAGGGTTCCAAAAACACGCACAAATCGCTTGAGGAACAGTTTCTTCCCGCAGGCCACGAGACTCCTAAATATGCACAAATAGTGCAGTAGTCGTACCGCAGTACCGTACTGCAGCTGCTACTATTACGGATGCCTAACGTTTAATTGTAAATTTAAGTGTATGTTTAATAAGGTGCCTAACGTTTAATTGTAAATTTAAGTGTATGTTTAATAAGGTACATGCTATTTGCACATGTATGTATAAAACGTCAAATTTGGAATGTCTGAACACGTCTAACGTATGCACATGACATGTGCACCTATGTGCAATGAATATGCCACTGTCGTATAAGCCACCGACTTGTCTTATTGCTTATAAGATGCCTATTTCTTATTGCCTTATTGCTGTCTTATTGCTTATTGATGCCTATTTCTTATTGCCTATTACTTATTGCTGTTGCCTATTTGTACTATGTCGTAAACGGAGTCCACTGCACAAGAATTTCACACGTGGTACTTGTACCATGGAGTGACAATAAAAATCTTGAATCTTGAATCTTGAACTACGTCACTACATCAGAAAATATTATCTTCAGACTCAGTGAATGTGCTTGAAATGCTGCATTTCACAAAAGGCGGATTATCTCAGCTAATAATTTGAAAAGCCTGAAAACGCTGAAAACAACCTATCTTCTCCGGCTCATAACTAAAGAACGGAAAATGGTATCAATAAACTTTTTTTTGCTGATGATACAATAGAGCCAGCTCGTTCTTGTGCGTGTTCGGTGTTTACATAGTAATATCACACAATATTCTGTGGGCCTGGAGAAATCACTGAAAACGCTCTGAAAACTCTGGCACTGGGAGCATCCGTTCTCCAAAAGTGGCTGGCACTGAATGAGTTAAGAAGGCTAAAGCCAGCTACAAGGCCAAACTAGAATCTAAACTAAATGCCAACGACAGTAAGGGAGTCTGGCATAGCCTAAAACAAATCACAAATTATAAAACTAATCATGCCGTCCTAGACGACGACCCCTCACTCCCTAACAAATTGAATGAGTTCTATTGTAGATTTGAGGCTCAGCCTATGGCTGACTCTAGCTTCTCCAGCTCTACTGTGCCTCTAGATCCTCCGTTCCTGATAGAGGAACATGAAGTTAGGAATCTGCTAAAACGTCAGAACTCTAGAAAGGCAGCTGGTCCCGACCTGGTTTCTGCAGCCACTATTAAGTGGTGCGCAGACGAATTATCTCTGGTTTTTACTGACATCTTTAATTTGTCCCTTAATGCGTGTAAAGTCCCTGCTTGTTTTAAATCAGCTATAATTGTTCCTGTACCAAAGAAAACAAATGTTAGCTGTTTAAACGATTACAGACCTGTGGCTTTGACTTCTGTAATTATGAAGGTATTTGAAAAGCTAGTAGCCAAGTATCTGTCTAATGTGACACTTGATTCGTTTCAATTTGCATATAGGAAGAAGAGGTCTGTAGAGGATGCTGTATCCCTCTGTATCCATTCCATCCTGCAGCACCTTGAGGCCAATTCTACTTATGCACGCATTTTGTTTATTGATTTTAGTTCTGCTTTTAATAATATAATTCCAGCTAGGCTGTGCGACAAACTCCTTCAGATGGGCGTTAACAAGTCCATGTGTGATTGGATATTTGACTTTCTGACCAACAGGTCACAAGTGGTCAGAGTCAATGACAGGCTATCCAAGCCACTGCCCATTAGCATGGGTGCTCCCCAGGGTTGTGTTTTGTCCTCTTTACTTTATTTATTTTATACCAACGACTGCATCTCGCTTTCCGACTTAGTCAAAATATTTAAATTTGCAGATGACACCACCGTGACAGGTCTGATCTCCTGTAATGATGAAACAGCTTACAGAGCAGAAGTCTCTTCACTTGTCGAGTGGTGTGCCCAGAACAACTTAACCCTCAACATCTCCAAAACCAAGGAGATGATTGTGGATTTCCGCAAAAATAAAGCTGAACTCCAGCCTTTAATCATAAATGATCAGGCTGTTGAGAAGGTGGAAAGTTTCAAATTCCTGGGGACCACGATCTCCTCTTCTCTTAAATGGAACGTCAATGTGAGCCTTATCGTAAAGAAAGCCCACCAACGTTTGTTCTTCCTGAGGCAACTCAGGAAATTCAAAGTCTCAAAGATAGGGATGTGTCACTTCTACCGAGCTATGATAGAGAGTGTGCTCACATTCTCTATCACAGTTTGGTTTGGTAACTGTTCAGCTGAAGACAGAGAAGAGCTGAACAGGGTCGTGAAAACGGCATCGAAGATCGTAGGTAAGGATTTGCCGAGATTATGCGATATTTATAACGAGCGCATACTGAAGCTAGGGCTGAAGATAATAAGGGACCCCTCCTATCCAGCCAATGCTCTCTTTGCCCCCCTTCCTTCGGGAAGAAGGGTACGCAGCATCAAATGCCGAACCACTCGTCTGCGTAACAGCTCGTACCCTGAAGCAGTGAGGGCCCTTAACTCCTCCTCAGTTCAGTTCACCACCCCAACTTAATTTTACTCCCTGGTCTTTTAATGCACCAGACACTTTAATGCATTGTGCACTTTTTTTTGTTGCACTAGCCGCCTGTGCCTACCCTGCACTGTACACTGTATTGCATACTGTTTTGCATTTTGCAGTTGTTTTTGATTGCATGTTCCTACTTTTTATACATTGCAGCAGATGTGTAGTTGTATTGTCTGTCTCTCATGGTCTGTTACTGTGATTGTTTTGTCTGTTGAGCATGCCAAGACAAATTCCAATCAATTTTGGTTGATATGGCAATAAAACTATTGAATCTTGAATCTTGAATCTTGAAGTAACATGTAACATAGATTGACTTGAGTCTACAAATGCCATTTTATCTTTTTTTACAGTGCACCTGAACGCAACATGCAAGATACCCGCTGAATAAGTGTCCAAATGTTCATGTCATTCTGGCCAATAATCCACTTCTGTTATAACATTTCAGTCTGGAATATGGAATATCTTTCAATAACCTTTGTGACTAAAAGGCTAAAAGTAATCTCATGTGTAAGAAATTACTGTTGTACAATTGAAGTAAAAGTTTAAATAATTAACTCGTTGGGTTTGGATTTATTTAGCCTCAAGAGTGCATTTTTGTTTGTGTGACCCTCAACACAGGCTTTGAGAATCCCGGGCCACTTACACTTATGCTTAAGTTAACCCACTCACTCATTCTGGTTTATTTCAAGAAAAACATTTTGGCAAGTGGAAATTCTAATTGGCTGGTAACTTTAAAATCTAGCACCCATATTGGCATGTGGCCTCCCCTCCTGCCGTCCTCGACCCTACCAACTTTGAGACCAAAACGACGCCCTTGGGCCCTCAGCTTGTCTCTCAAAATATACTATACACAGTATGTGGCCCTCCACACAGTATTGGGTAATCAAGCAAGTTCAATTAGCATATTTTGCGTTCACCTAACAATGACAGCACTATGTTTTCAGACGGTAAACAAAATCTTTAGAGTACAATTATATTGTGTAGCTATATATATATATATATATATATATATATATATATATATATGTATATGTATATGTATATGTATATATATATGTATATGTATATATATATATATATATATGTAGCCTATGCCATTTTCACATTATCTAATCTGGCCCCCGTTCAAAGAAGTTTGGGCACCCCTGCTGTAAATGCTGTAAATGTAGATGCTTCAAAATGTAACGGATACAAATTATGAGGTCTATTTTGCTGCTGATATGAATATTGATTTCTTTGCTAGTAATTGCTCCTTAAAAAGAAAGTTGAGCGAGGCAGTAGTGGTCTGTAACTTAGCACAGATTGTTAACTTACCAACAAGAATTGGCATCAATACTGATGGCACTACTTCGGCAACCTGCATTGATCATCTGCTCACAAATAGACCTGAAAAATGCTCAAAAGTAGTCTCTGTTCCTGTGGGTTTTAGTGACCACAACATTATTGCCATAACTATAAAGACAAAGGTGCCAAAAGCTGGACCAAAGGTTATTCATAGGAGGATGTATAAAAAATTCTCTGATAATGAATTTTTGAATGACTTAAAAAATGTCAACTGGGATACAGTCCTTAATTGTATGCATCCAGAGGATGCCTTATCAGCTTTTATTACTTTATTTTCTGACATTTGTGATAAACATGCCCCTATCAAGAAGTTTTCGGTTAAGACGGCAAGAGCCCCCTGGTTGGATGAGGAATTAAAATCCTGTATGAAAGAAAGAGATGTACTTAAAAAATCTGCAATTATGTCAAACTGTCTGACGGATTGGCAAGCCTACCGTTCACTAAGGAACAAGATCACCAAAATCAATAGGAACAACAAAAAACAATACTATCAAGAAAAATTTGTGCAATGTAAGAGTGACAGTAAAAAGCTGTGGAAAACACTGAATGAAGCTATGGGTAGAGAAAAAACAAGTAAATCCCCTTTATTTGTTGAAGTGAATGGTTAATTTGTCACTAAACCACTTGACATTGCAAATTACTTTAATAGTTATTTCATTAGCAAAGTAAACACAATAAGAGATCAAATGTTGCCTGTGAGCGGTGGGCTGTCTGATTCTATTATTAGGAACACAATTATGTCAGATAAGATGTGTAATTTTGAATTTAAAAAAGTCACTATAGGTGAGGTACAACAATTTCTTACGTCGATTAAAGGGGACAAACCCTCTGGAGTGGATCAATTGGATGGTAGACTTTTACAGCTTGCAGCTACGATTGTGGCAGTGCCTATATGTCATATTTTTAATTTATGTTTTGAGAAAGGTATTTATCCCCAGCTATGGAAGATTGCGAAGGTTACTCCGCTGCCCAAAAACAGTAGAGAACCGTTTGCCGGGCTGAATAGCAGGCCTATTAGCATATTACCAGTGTTAAGTAAAGTATTGGAGGGAATTGTGTTTAAGCAAATTCAGCATTACTTTAAAGAAAACAACATCAACTCTGATCACCAACATGCATATAAGGAAGGATACTCCACCAGCACAGCTCTCACTTCGCTTACAGACGAATGGCTAAAACAAATTGACAAGAAGTCTGTTGTGGGTGCTGTGCTACTAGATTTCAGTGCAGCATTTGATATTATAGATCATGATTTATTACTTATGAAGCTATTAGCATACAGATTTAAAGACTCTGCTATTAATTTGATGAAAAGTTACTTACTAAACAGACAACAATGTGTAATGTTTAATGGAGCACTTTCAAGCATTGAAACACTTCAATGCGGCCTTCCTCAAGGAAGTTCCCTTGGGCCGCTTCTTTACTCTATTTTTGTGAATGATTTACCTTATGTTCTAAAAATTGCAGGTTTGGCAATCTATGCAGATGATACAACATTGTATGTATCTGCGAGTGACACTGAGTCAGTTAATAGGCTGCTTCAGCAAGAATTAATGCTTGTTTCTAACTGGGTAGTGGAGAACAAGCTTAAGTTGAATGTTTTGAAAACAAAGAGTATTATGCTGGGTTCTAGTTATGCTTTAAAGTCTCAGCCTATACTGTCTCTTTATCTGCGGGATACTGCTATTGAACAGGTAAGAGAGGCAAAATTGTTGGGAGTGACAATAGACGAAACTCTATCTTGGTCTACTCACATCAATAATATAGTGTCTAAAATGAGTAGCAGTATTTCTATGATTAGGAGAAGTGCACATTTGCTGACTGATGATACAATTAAACTCGTAATTCAGTCCTTAGTCTTGTCTCGTCTGGACTATTGCCCAGCAATTTGGATAGTTCCTTAAAACAAGAAACTGTAAAAATACAGCTCACTCAAAACAGAGCGGCACGTCTTGCTCTCCATTGCAAGAAGCAGTGTGGAGGGCATGCATGCAAGACTGAAATGGATGAGGGTGGAGGAGAGACTAGCATGTAGTTTAATTATATATTTGAAAAACATCTGTATCTTGCGTCAACCTTATTGCTTGTTTTCACAACTAATCTCCACATGTAACAGACATGGCTATGACACCAGACAGGCCACAGGCCTGCGCTTTACTTTACCTCTTCCAAGAACCAACGCACTTAAGAAAACTGTCATGTATAGAGCTGTTTCCCATTGGAATAGGCTACCAACAAATCTTACCAGGATCAACAATAAATATACTTTTAAAAAAAAGCTAAAGGAAGCAGTCCTTTGCAAAGACATTGTACTTAGTTTTGTCTGAGTGCAGTGTTTTTGTTTTGCTATTCTTTTCCAAGTCTCTTGTTCGATTGAATATTCATGTTCATGGAAAATGTGTGCATTCTCCATGAAAATGTGTGAAAATGTGTGCATTATTAGGGCAGTATGCCCTTGTATGACACTGTTGATGTTTATTATTTAGTTTATCTAATTTTATTTAGTTTATCTAATTTTATTTTTATTTTATTTGAACACAATCTTGTGGTTTTAATGTGAACATTGTTCACTGTTTTGTTATGTGCAGTGTAACTGTTTTGTATTTTCTGTATGTTGCAGGGACCCCAGGAAGAATAGTCTGAGTAGTCAGACTAATGGGGATCCATAATAAACAAATAAACAAACAAATGCAGTCAATTTCCCATTTACACTCACTGCAGCCTATGCAATCGATGTAGCATACATTTTTGGGTATGTGTTACAAATGTTGACTTTAGTGTTATTCTAAATGAATGGAGGGAAAGCATTTATTTACTGGTTATATAACTCGCTTCATTCATATCTTACCTGAGGGTTGGGTATCAGTGTGCTCTTCAGCACGTGTTGTTTATCCTTATTTGACAGTGGTTATAGATAATCCTCTTCAAAGAAATGGTAACTTCAAATATGGAGTTTTATCAAACTTTCCGTAGAGTGTCTATATTCAGTGCAACAAGCCACAGCTGTGTAACACGACTATCTTTCAAAAGAAGACAGTCGACAATGTCTTACAAAAAGTGTCGGATGAGACTGAGGCTCAAAGGACGTATCGGGAGAGATCGAGACGTCTGCACACACACACACACAAACACACACACGCACGCACGCACACACGCGCACACACACGCACGCACGCACACACACACACACACACACACACACTAACCATAACTTTTGTTTCCACTGATCAATTCTTCTACCCAATTATAGTAAGAAAAGTCTGAAGGGAAGGAGAAGATGGCAGTGGCCTCATTTCTGTTTCCTGTTATTGACTGCAGTAGCGGTGGTTGTGGTCTGGATGCTGCCTATACCTTGCTGAGACTGTAGTGCTGCAGATATCTGCAGAGTGCAGACAGTGCACAGCTCAGTGTGGAAACTGCTTTGGTGGTCTGCGGGAGGAAGCTCTAGCAAGGCTCCCCGCTATACTGTATGTGCAAAAGTTATGCATCCAGCCTGTGAAATTTTGTATCAACAAGAATTGTTTTCAACAGACTATCTGCTAAGTACTTGCAACTTCTACTCCTTTTTTTTAAGCTTAACATGTGTTCAACAAATTATGCAATTTATAAGTTGATTGTCAAGTCTACCTGCTCAAATTAGACCACTTACAAATGATGGTTCATGGACTGTCTACATTCGGTTAAGGTTAAGTTTCTTATAACCTGACACTGCCAAATAGTAGTGAGGTCTCCAGACCATAGTTCAAGCAGAAGGCCACTCACGCGTAATCCAAATCTCAACGTGGTCAAAAAATCCTAGTATGACGTCTGCTATGACGTCAAACATGACGTCAGTTAATCCTCATATATATAGCAAGGGTCCTACGTCACCTCTCTCTCTCTGGCCGACCATAGCAGCAGCAGCCCACGGCAGTCCATCTCCCTTGAAGCCGGCCCCGAAGCGTTGTTTTGCACCAGATCCGCAGACCGAATCAGCACCCACAAGCCTTCTCTACCCGTGGATATTCCCATTCCTGGCATGTCGAGTTCAGTCATCGGTCCCCTGTCCCGGACCGGCCACGGAGCGTACTTGCCTTCCGAGGTGCCTGACGAAGACGTTGGCGAAGCGACCGGACCACAGGCTGCCAACATAGCCCCCCGCGCGCCACTGCGACGGCCCCGGTAGGAGAGCAGAAGACGAAGCGCCGCGCCGCGGACGCCCAAGAACGCGTGCGAGCGTGCCGGAGGGAGAGGCCGATCGGCGCGGACGTGCGAGAGGCCGCGGGCGAAGACCAGTAGAGGCAGCCGCCCCCAGAGCCGGGAGCCGCTGGGGAAATGGAGGCCGCGGGGCCGCCGCGAGACGCCACGTACTTCCTGGTCGCACTGACCCCCAGGCCGCCGGGCAGATTCACGGTGATTGACGGGAACCGGCTTGGAGAAGCGCTGAAGCCGGAGCGCCGTGGCATCTCGGGCACTCTGGGCAGACCGAAAGGTCCATGGGGCGAACGGTTCATTCTGGCGGCAACAGCTGAAATGTAGTGCAATTTGCTTCCCTTCCAAATCCAGCGACGTAAAATAATCCATTCACGAAAAGAATAAGCACTCCCAGGAATTCATGGACGATAAAAGTTTAACGTTACATGCAGTCAAGCAGAAAGTCGCACTCGGCAGTAAAACTCGCATCCATGTTCCATCCTGTTCTTTCTGTCACGAAGACTATAATCCACCAGATCACATGACGTTTTTCATCAAGTCTTTAATCCACCGTCACACTTCAGGACATCCTCTTAATCCAAAACAGAGTGTGAAAAGTAGCTGTCTCCCTCCTTGTTGTGGTGTTTGCGAAACGGAGGTTCACGGTAACCAGAGACCTTTTATCGTAAAGATGCGACAGCACACAGCCAATCCGCCATTTTGGAGACTAAGCTTCTGCCCCAGCAAGGAGCCGTATTTCAGGCCAAAATGGCCGCAGCGCCGTTTTCAAAAAGGCACTATATACTCTTGCCTTCTCATTCTCAATCAACCCCATGTGACTGATGGTGACTGATAAATTAAATTAGGAAGCTCCTGTGATGATGACAATGATAATTTCTTAACTTTAGCCGATCTGAGGGGGTTTATCTGAACAACAATCTTAAAAAAAAAAAAAAAAAAAAAAAAACTCCACTATCACCCCCCTTCCTGGAGCCCGACGACACCTTCATAATACCAGACTCGCTCTGTTAGTCGTCTTGGACATGGACGAGGGGACGTTAGGTTTCATAGTGACACTGCGAAATACGAATCCGGTACATAAACGGACTCGATCCGGATCCCCTCCCTCTGATGGACCTGTGCAGGCGCTCCGTGCGGGCGGCTCTAGGAAGGGACCGCCCGAGCGGAATCCACGGACTGCCCCTGCCCACCTCTCTCAAGAGCTACCTGCTCTACCAAGGACGGGGTTGACGACCACAGCACACCGAGCATACCCCGGAGGACCAGTCACCCGTGGACGCGAAAGGACCCATGAGGAAAGTATCAGTACTTCAGCATTTAAACGGGCAATCTACCAGTCCAGTAAAATCAATTCAATTTATTAAAAAAAAAAAAAAAAAAAAAAAAAAAAAAAAACTTTATTAGTCCCGCAAAGGCCAATTTAAGGCATGAATACTGCAAACAAGCTGTACTCTGTACACATCCAAAAACAATACAAAAAACAAGACAATAAATACAATAAATGACACTGATAAAGCAAGATCCCTGATTACAGTGTATCCAACACCACAAAGGAATATAGGTGTCACATCAATACAAATTAATTTCAGTCAATACAATCCAAGTGCATATTAGACTTGTTCAAGGGTTCAAATCAAAAGGTCAAGGTACAGACCTAGTCTAGATAAACTGACCACTTCTCGTACTGTGGCTGTTCACCAGTCGAATGGCCTCTGGAACCAAACCAAACTTCCTTCTGCTTGTTTCGCAGGCAGGCTGTCTAAAGCGCTTTCCTGATGGCATTAAGTCAAAACAGACATGAAGGACATGCGTGGAGTCATTGATTACCTCGTGCGCTTGGCCTGCGATCTGACTATTCTACCCAGCGGGCATCTCAGCCTGCCTATCTCCGACGCCTAAGCGGAAATCGCTTCTGGCAAATGGCCAGCGGGAGTCACAATAATAATAATAATTATAATAATAATAATTACAACAATAATAATAATAACCACGCAAGGGGCCATTCTAACACCCCTGGCCCACGGAGCTTGTCTGAGCATCAGCTAGAATGAGTGTTACTGCATAACTTCGGACCGAAGCCAGACGGCCCAGGGAATGCTGACGTCTTTCCGTGTTAAGCTACCCGGTCTTAATACACCACCTCCTGTTCTTAACGAATTTCAAAGTAAAATGCCTCTGGCATTTCTTCAGAAGCAGAATCAGAATGACTTAATGATCCCCGAGGGGAAATCGGGACAGGTTACAGTAGCTCGCTCACAGTACACACATAGCTTAAAATAAAATAAACAGTAGTAAATGCAACGCAAATGCAAAATACAAAACACGTCAGGTAAGTATACATTCCGTGTCAATTATCATTATTGCACCCGGGACTATATTAAGTCGGCTTGCCCTATACGCCACACGTGGCTCAGCCAGGCACAGTTAACCTATCGGCTGGCTCAGTCTCAGGGAGACTGAGCGTCTCCGAGGTGCTCTTTAAGGAAGGCATTAAATAGACTAATGGCCGGCACAGGCAGGAATGATTTCCTGTGCCTCTCCGTACTGCATCTAGGTGGAATCAGTCTCTCACTGAACGTACTCCTGCGTTCGACTAGCACGCCGTGGAGTGGGCGCGAGTCATTGTTCACGATGGAGCGTAGCCTGGACAACGTTCTCTTCTCTGACACCGCAGCCAGAGAGCCCCGCTGCCCCAGCACACAATAGCATACAGGAAGGCACTAGCCCCCTTCTGCCCTTTCTCGTTCATGGCTCACTACGTCAAGCTCAGGCCTCGGACCGGCCCCTCGGCTCCCCTGCTCCTCATCGCACCCTGTCACCACACGACAAGATCCCGGTTCACCCTGCACCTCAAGCAGACGCTCCAGCAATGCAACCCCCGACGAAGGACTACTCCAGCCACTCCTTCAGGATCGGAGCGACCACCTCGGCCGCCGAGCAAGGAGTGCCCTCCGCCTCCCTCCAGCAAACGGGCCGCTGGCCCTCATCGGCACATCGTCATCGCCCGGAACAATTCCCCCTTCTGCCCCTTCTCGTCCATGGCTCACTACGTCAGGCTCAGGCCTCGGACCGGCCCCTCGGCCCCCCTGTTCCTCATCGCACCTTGTCACCACACGACAAGATCCTGGTTCACCCTGCACCTCAGGCAAACGCTCCAGCAACGCAACCTCCCGACAAAGAAATACTCCAGCCACTCCTTCAGGATCAGAGCGGCCACCTCGGCCGCCGAGCAAGGAGTGTCCTCCGCCTCCCTCCAGCAAATGGGCCGCTGGTCGTCATCGGCATTCTCCAGCTACATCCGCCCGGAGCAGGCGGCCATACTGGCGGCCCAAAGAACCCTCCTCCCTTAAATCGGTGAGCATGGCAACAAACAATGTCCCGGACTTCCGTGCCGATGAAGAAAATGTCTCGTTGGTGGTGGCTCCCCGAAAGCACGGCGCCAGCAAGGCGCAGTAAACTCCCCGGCTCATTTTTGGGGGGGAAAGAGAAAGAGAGAGCAAAAAAGTCAGGGTAGTCGCGCCAAGGCAGCCAAGTAGGCCAAGCCGGGAAGCGCCAAGCTAAACTCTAATGTACCAAGATCGAAGGCCCGACCGAGTTAGGAGCGCCGGCCGCAAATAGCCGTTAGCCGCTAAAAGGTCGAAGGCCGGAAAAGTACAATCGCGAAGCGCCAAGGCGGCCAGGTAGGCTAAGCTGGGAAGCGCTATCGCGAGGTGCCCGACCGAGTTGGGAGCGCCAGCCGCAAATAGCTGTAAGTCGCTAAAAAGGTCGAAGGCAGGAAAAGTACAATCGTGAAGCGCCAAGGCGGCCAGGTAGGCTAAGCTGGGAAGCGCTATCACGTGCCCGACCGAGTTGGGAGCGCCAGCCGCAAATAGCTGTAAGTCGCTAAAAAGGTCGAAGGCAGGAAAAGTACAATCGTGAAGCGCCAAGGCGGCCAGGTAGGCTAAGCTGGGAAGCGCTATCACGAGGTGCCCGACCGAGTTGGGAGCGCCAGCCGCAAATAGCTGTAAGTCGCTAAAAAGGTCGAAGGCAGGAAAAGCAAGATCGAAGGCCCGACCGAGTTGGGAGCGCCAGCCGCAAATAGCTGTAAGCCGCTAAAAAGGTCGAAGGCCGGAATAGTGCAATCAACTACTGGCGCCTGCAGATCTCAATTAACCTCCGGTAATCAGATCTTCCTTTTGGGGGATCTCCTAGCCCATGCAGGCGCCCTCCTCTGCCTCAAGAGCAGCGCCACTGGCCAATGGAGTCAAGCGCCAAAGCATTTGCCATGCACGCCGATTGCTAAATAAAGTTTGTCTAATCCTACCAACTGGCCTCTCCTGATTGAAGTGAGGTCTCCAGACCATAGTTCAAGCAGAAGGCCACTCACGCGTAATCCGATCTCAACGTGGTCAAAAAATCCTAGTATGACGTCTGCTATGACGTCAAACATGACGTCAGTTAATCCTCATATATATAGCAAGGGTCCTACGTCACCTCTCTCTCTCTGGCCGACCATAGCAGCAGCAGCCCACGGCAGTCCATCTCCCTTGAAGCCGGCCCCGAAGCGTTGTTTTGCCCCACCCACCTCCCCAGTCCACCACCAACGAGTCTTGACTCCTGATCCCCCACGGGGGGGGCATCTCCTAGCCCATGCAGGCGCCCTCCTCTGCCTCAAGAGCAGCGCCACTGGCCAATGGAGTCAAGCGCCAAAGCATTTGCCATGCACGCCGATTGCTAAATAAAGTTTGTCTAATCCTACCAACTGGCCTCTCCTGATTGAATTGTTTTCACAAGTGTGATCTGATCTCATGATCTTGTGTGAATCCAGCTGCCTTATAAGGTTCAGATTATTATGCAGATAAACAAATACATTGTTTAGGGCAGGGGGTGATTCCCAAACTCTTTCAGCTCGGGACCCAAAAGATAAATTTTGTTGTTTCCCGGGGAGCCAAACTCACAAATATACCTGACTTCCCATGACATCTTAACTATCAATAAATCCAAAGAACACAGAACCATGAAGTTAAATACTGTATAATGCATTTACTCAATTACAAATTCACACCACAGAAACATAATACTTTTTTTAGTCTACATTAATTAAAATGTTTACATGTTTCATCCTCTCCTTCCTATAAGATGAATCAGCGTGACATCACAACACCCGGATATGCCACCCAGAACCGCAGCAGTCAACTAGTATGAGTTGTGCAAAACATACGTTAATATCTCAAAAGCTATACATCACATCGCTTGTATTTTGACATTCTGAGTGAGAGCAGAAGTAGCTCAAGGGTCTGAGGGGTCTGTGCTGTAAATCCTGTTGAGATGCAGGTGAATGTACGTCTTAGTCAGGCCTAGATTAACACAGTGTGGTTCCCTATATAGGGTGACGTCACTTGAAGTGCCGTCCTTCGTCAATTTGACAAGGAAAAAAGTGAAATTTACTATGCAAGAGCATAACTTTACATTAACAATACAGGCTCAACACACACATACGGCAGACAATGGCTAGGTTTCCCAAAAGCTTCTTAGCGCTAAGAAGCTAATTGAACCCTTCGGGCCCCTTAAGAAGCAAATGCGTTTCCCAATTGCTTCTTTACGAAGGCATGCGTTTCCCAAAAGCTTCTTAGCGCTAAAAAGCTTCTTTGACCCTTCTTAATATAAGGCTCCCGTAAGAAGCCAACGAAGCCAACGCGTTTCCCGATTGCTTCTTAGCCTAAAATTATCTTCCGTTAAGAAGGCTGCGTTTCCCAAAAGCTTCTTAGCGCTAAGATGATCTTTCGTTAAGAAGGTTTTGTAAGAAGGGTCTGGGGCATTCTTAACACCTTCTTAATGACAAAACACTGGCAGATCCAGCCGCGTCAGGCAAAAGGAGATACTTGTGTCCACTGTTCCTCTTGTGTTTTTCCCTTTTTCCTTTCTTTCATGCACCCTTTAGTGTTTAAAATTGGGGAACACTTGAAAATCTCCCCTGTATATATGGTTACTTGTGTTTTAAATGTTTTACCGTAGGCTATATTCCTCTAATCAGAATGGATTCCTTTTATAATAAGAATGTTGTGGATTTATATAGCACCTTTCACAGAACCCAAGGTCGCTTAAATTCTGTAGTGTTTCTTGCAATTTTGTTGTATGCTGTGTATATAAAGCAATTTGAACTGCAGTCCATGTCTGAAATAAATAATGTTTAATAGAAGAAGTTCTTGTTTAACATGACCACGATTAGGTTATTCTACAACAGTGTTTCTCAACCACTGGGTCGTGGCCCACTGGTGGGCTCAGAGTGCCATCTAGTGGGCCGCAGAGGACCTCTCACATCGAGATGGTGGACAGCTCCAGTTAAGATGCTTCTTAAGAGCCTTCTCTCTTTTTTTTCCTTCTCTTCTGTTAAGAAGGCATTTGGGAAACACATCTTTGGAGCCTTCTTAACTCCTTAAGAAGCTTCTTAACTCTTAAGAAGCTTCTTTGTTGGGAAACTCAGCCAATGTAAGTAACATGTAACATAGATTGACTTGAGTCTACAAATGCCATTTTATCTTTTTTTGCAGTGCACCTGAATGCAACATGCAAGATACCCGCTGAATAAGTGTCCAAATGTTCATGTCATTCTGGCCAATAATCCTCTTCTGTTCAGTCTGGAATATGGAATATCTTTCAATAACCTTTGTGACTAAAAGGCTAAAAGTAATCTCATGTGTAAGAAATTACTGTTGTACATTGAAGTAAAAATTAAAATAATTAACTCATTGGGTTTGGATTTATTTAGCTTCAAGAGTGTATTTTTGTTTGTGTGACCCTCAACACAGGCTTTGAGAATCCCGGGCCACTTACACTTATGCTTAAGTTAACCCACTCATTCTGGTTTATTTCAAGAAAAACATTTCGGCTAGTGGAAATTCTAATTGGCTGGTAACTTTAAAATCTAGCACCCATATTGGCAGGTGGCCAAAAAAGTTAATTTCAAGCCCTGCAGGGAGAGCAGGTGGTGACATAGGAGTGAGTGAGAAAAGGATAAAATATTGGTGGTCAAGACTGAATAATGACATCACAACTGTTCATTTAAAATGAGTTATTCCTCTAAACCCGGCTTCAAATGCTCCAAATTTTCCTTTGCACCGGCGCCGTTCGGCCCCAGGCCTCGGCCCTCAGCAAAATGTGGCCCTTGGTGAAAAGTAATTGAAGACCCCATAGTGACTAGGATGAGATATTTCTCACCCACAGTTAACAGGCAGGGTTAAGAAAAGCCTGACTGTGCTGAACACACTTGGGGAAGTAGTTTTCAGCCTACCTTTTCTTAGCAGGTTTTCTCTCGCCACACACAATGCTTGAACTGGACACATTTGAATGTGATGGAGGAGGCGGGCACCTCCACACCAATCATGATTCTTTCTCATTATTCTATTATTTATTATTATTTATTTATTTTGGCCGTGGAGTAGGCCTAATATATACAGAAAATATGACAAAGCTTATAAAGGGTTGAATTTGAATGAATGTGTGAAACACGCTCATTACAGAAAAATAAAACAAAACACAAGTCAAACAACATGGCAAAACAACATAAAACTCCCAGAACAGTTCAGAACTTAGGGCACGTCCACCCTCATATCAGTCCATGGCGACCCAGCTGAACTCCCAGGACACCAGCTCTCCGGCACGTCCATCCACGCGCTCCTCCAGGCTCTGCACCAGTGCTCCTTCACCGACCAGCTCCCTCATCTCCACCGGACAGCGCTGCATCGTCGACCACTGCGCCGTCGCCTGCTCCTCCATCATTCTCCAATGCTCTTCCCCATAGCTCTCCACGCTGGGGAGGGAAACTCCACCACGGCTAGCCTGAGCAGCAACTGCTAGCTTACTCCACGTGCAGTGTTTAGCCAGTTAACTCTAGCCACTGCACAGCTAAGCTAACCAAACAGTGCTCCCCACGGTCCAACACGTTCAAATAAATAAAAACTGCGGGTCAGAGACGACCACCGCTAACCTCACCTTCGACCACCGCTGCTAGCCTGGGTAAACCCAGCCCCCACGTGACCTGCTCTCAGAGTTCCCAGTCACTACACCTTGTGACTCGTAAGCAGGGTAAGCCTGAGAGCAGGTCACTGGGGGCTGGGTTTACCCAGGCTACACCGCTGCCACCAATGTAACCGAGCGTTTTGGGTTCTTTATATATTGTTTATATTATGGAATAAGGAGTCAGAGACCGCTTGTTGTTGGGAGCTGCTGCCACTCATTTACTTGGTCAGGGCGAGAGAGATAGAGAGAGAGTGAACACACTGTCCACTTCCGTTTCCGGACATCAAAATAAAACCTTCAAAACAATAGCTTACAGTTGTTCATTTTCATTTATTGTTTAAATAATTAGTAAGACTTTTTTTATATATATAATTAGTAAGACTTGATAAAATAACTATTTAAAATCACGTTTATGTGGTTTATTGTTTGATTTTTTTAAATCACATTTTAAAATATGAAATTCATTAGGCTACAACAAACAAACAAACAAACAACAAAAAATAATTAACTAATTTAATTTATTCTCATTAGTGTAGAAGAACATTAGGCTAAGTAAAATTGACAAACGGATTTTGGATAATAACATGGAAATAGGGTACAGAAACGGAGCGCTGGCTCACTCTGATCTCTCTCTCTCTCTCTCACTCACACGCACGGCGCGTGCACACATACACACACACCATACTAAATGCTGCACGGGCGACATGGTAACGATGGTGGTCGCTCTGAATAATTAGATATGATTGATATTGTGAATGTTTTTGTTGCGGTCACACATTTTTAAGTTGTGTTGTAGGAGCCTAACATTAGCCTACCTGTTGCCAGAAGCATTTTTTTTTTACGGGGTGGAGGAGGTGCAGGCTCAACCTACTCCTCAGATGAAGACGATTCATCAGGTGAAAATGTAGGGTCAAGCGCTTCTTCCGCATCAGATTCAACTTTACTCATGTCCTGGTCCTCTAGGACAGTCATATTTCTTCTGCCACGGTTCATTTCTTCTAGTTTACTGTAAGCCAAAAATGATGGCACCTGCATGGTGCGAATGTGAGTGCGGGAAAAGGCTACAGCTGCACACTTACAGTAGAAAACGCACTGTTTATATGAGGGGGTAAAAATGACTCCTTCCTTGGCGGTTGTAGTATAAATGATTAGATATATATATTTTTTTATCCCATAATTCACTAGATGATCAATAAAACCATTTTAGGAAAAGTCATCGAGATGCAGGAGTTTTATTTTCACAAAGATACATGCATTTGAAAATGCAAGGGGGGTAAAAATGACTCCTTGGCGGTTCTAGTGTTGAGGATTTTAACAAGATAAATTTAACCTTTTTTGTGGGAAAAACTATCAGACACAAGTTATTATTAAAAGTAGAGTATTTTATATACATCTTATAACGTGACTTTAGGGAGTCTTTAAGAAAATGTTTAATTGAGATTTTTGTAACAAAAATATCTACAATTATTAAAATAGCTGCAGTTCAGTTTCTAGCTGCCCTCATGCTAGAAAGCAAACCGTTGTATACACTTTATTACCAAGGCATGACACAGTAGTACAGTAGTTGTGCTCACATGCCACTCTGCAGCGTGATCCAGGACTCTGCGGTGTTGGAGTGGATACTGAACGCTGGGTAAACCGGCTCCCTGAACACGGTCGTGAAAGTGTGGAGGTGGTCCCTTCGCCCTTTGGTGCTGTGGAACTCCAGCTTCCCGCCCTCGTAGTCCAGCACCACCTCGATCCTCAGCGGCTGAACGGCCGTTTCGCCCAGACCCACGTTGGAGGAGGCGTGGCACGCCGTCAGCTTCTTGTTTTTCCACTGCAGGCGCCAGGAGACGCTGTTGTGTCCCAGACGGCTGTGGTCGCCGCGGCGAGGGATGCTCTTGTAGCACATGCCCAGCGACCACATGCTGTGCGCCCCCACTTCCACCACCCACACGTGATCGCCGCTGGAGAACCCCTGGGTGCACAGGACTTGGGGCGCGCTTGTGAAGCGCTCAAGGTTCTCCCCGTACGGCAGCTTGGTGGGGCTGTACTTGACGGTGAGCAGGTCGTTGGAGAGCGTCAGGCTGGGGTTGGCGGTGCTGAGGTTGAAGGTGAGCTGCAGGGGGTTGAGGACCACATGGAGGGACTCCAGGAGGCGGGTCATCTCCGAGCGGAACTCCTGCGCTTTGAAGGCCGCCTGGAGCCGCTTGGTGTTGAGAGGAGTCTGAGAGGGGATCTTGGTGGGAACGGGGCCTGTGAAGGCTTCTCTCAGCTGGGACTCAATCAGCATGAACCTGGGGGTGAGAAGAAGTTGCTTTGATTGATTGATTGATTGATTGATTGATTGATTGATTGATTGAAATGATTTATTTCAAACAGGTAAAACAATACATAAAAATGAAAAACAAATAAACATCAATAACAGTCCAATAGACTTCAGCAAAAGCAAAATACGTAAACTCCAACAGAAGAAACCGAGGCTTATCGAGTCCTGCCCCCAAACCATTCATAAACAAATGTATACATAAGCATATACATACTCCCACACTCCACACACACACACACATGTACACATATACATACATATCCATGTATATATATATTATATATACACACATACGTATACAAACTTACACATACACACACAATATCATAAATCAACCCACATATACCTATCAATACTTATTCCTAATAATACATTCCAATATTAGCCCAATAACCCAATGCTTTGATGTTAACTTGTGATGATGTACCAATGAACTATACTACCCTATAATAGTATATAGGGTAGTATAGTATATAATGAATATAATAATATATATAATATATATAATAATATATATTATGTATATAATGAATATAATATATAACATTACATATTACACATAATAATAATTTTAGCTTTGAGTTGCTTTCCATGATTATACCATGCTACTGGATGCTCCCCTATGCTTTATGTTACTAGGCTTTCTTTAATGAAGTAAGCTGTATCGTGCATGTAGGCTACCTAAAATATCTTTGTATAGCCAGCAGCACATATCTTTCTACATAAAGCACACAAAACTATAAGACCTGGTTTTGTAAACTAAAACATTTTAGAAACAACATCTAACAACCGTGTCAACTGAGTATTGAAGGTGTGTGGCAATGACTCTGGTCAAATCAGATGTTGCCGTTTTGATCATTATGATGGCGAACAAAGATTAATCAAAAATCGCCAGAGACTTATCTGGAAGCTGTAAAGAAGAATATCTCCTCAGTGGTGCAGCAGGTAGACATTGGGTCACCAGACTGTCAGCTTGACTGATTGGTGTGTGTGTATAATGAAGTGTGTTCATTTGGTGTAATTCCCCCTTTTGCACACTAGGGGGTATGCAGAGTATGGGGAAAGCAGCCAGCCTAGGTGTACTGTTAGGTGAGGTAGTAATCGGGTGTGTTGGTTGTGTAGCAGTGGGTCACCGAGCCCTTTGTTTGTTTCAGGCAAGTTGTAATGGATTAAGTGCATGTGGAAACAGAACTGTGGTGTAAAATAAACGCATGTTGACTATACAGAGGTTTGAGCTGTGATGTATTCACCTGACAAGCTGCACAGGGAGATGCGTCAACTACGCGGCAAATACCAGTTTATTTTGGGGCAAAGTCAAATCACAACACAGATAATAATGTCTTGTCAGTCATCAGTTATTGCTTCGCTTATCCCAAGAAATGTATATTTTCCCTAGGGTTTGGGTGGCAAATGATATTGGATCCAGGAACTTTGCTTTATGGCTTTACAGCACTGATGCCCCTGTATACAATTCCTCAAACAAACGTGATTAAAATGTAATTTTTCTACTGTAAAAGCTGTATGATTTCCCCACCTGTGTATGAAGAGGCACCTGTCCGTCTCATCGAGGGCCTGTGTGGCGCTCTGCTGGGCCTCCAGTAACTGCTGCTGCTGGCCTTCCAGGGCAGCCAGGCCAAGCTGCCAGCTCTGTCTGCGCTGGCCTCGCTCCTCCTCCAACAGCACGCTCAGGCGCTCCCTGTACCTGAGCACAACACCCTGCATTCAGTCAGGTGCTCCCTGTACGTGAGCACAACACCCTGCATTCAGTCAGCACGTTCCCTGTACCTGAGCACAACACCCTGCATTCAGTTCAGTCAGCATCAGGCACTCTCTGTACCTGAGCACAACACCCTGCATTCAGTTCAGTCAGCATCAGGCACTCTCTGTACCTGAGCACAACACCCTGCATTCAGTCAGCACGCTCAGGCGCTCCCTGTACCTGAGCACAACACCCTGCATTCAGTCAGCACGCTCAGGCGCTCCCTGTACCTGAGCACAACACCCTGCATTCAGTCAGCACGCTCAGGTGCTCCCTGTACCTGAGCACAACACCCTGCATTCAGTCAGCACGCTCAGGCACTCCCTGTATCTGAGCACAACACCCTGCATTCAGTCAGGCACTCCCTGTATCTGAGCACAACACCCTGCATTCAGTCAGGCACTCCCTGTATCTGAGCACAACACCCAGCATTCAGTCAGCACGCTCAGGCACCCCCTGTAGCTACCTGAGCACAACACCCTGCATTCACTCAGGCACTCCCTGTACCTGGGCACAACACCCTGCATTCAGTCCCTGTAGCTGAGCACAACACCATGCATTCAGTCCCTGTAGCTGAGCACAACACTCTACATTCAGTGCTTGTACCTGAGCACAACACCCTGCATTCAGTCCCTGTACCTGAGCACAACACCCTGCATTCAGTCCCTGTAGCTGAGCACAACACCCTGCATTCAGTCCCTGTAGCTGAGCACAACACCCTGCATTCAGTCCCTGTAGCTGAGCACAACACCCTGCATTCAGTCCCTGTAGCTGAGCACAACACTCTACATTCAGTGCTTGTACCTGAGCACAACACCCTGCATTCAGTGCTTGTACCTGAGCACAACACCCTGCATTCAGTGCTTGTACCTGAGCACAACACTCTACATTCAGTGCTTGTACCTGAGCACAACACCCTCCGTTCAGTCCCTGTAGCTGAGCACAACACCCTGCATTCAGTGCTTGTACCTGAGCACAACACTCTACATTCAGTGCTTGTACCTGAGCACAACACTCTACATTCAGTGCTTGTACCTGAGCACAACACCCTCCGTTCAGTCCCTGTTGCTGAGCACAACACCCTGCATTCAGTGCTTGTACCTGAGCACAACAGCCTGCATTCAGTGGCTGTACCTGAGCACAACATCCTGCATTCAGTGCTTGTACCTGAGCACAACACCCTGCATTCAGTGGCTGTACCTGAGCACAGCCTGCATTCAGTGATGAAGGAGGCTAAAGTATGACCTCCAGTCAGTGAACATCAGCATGGTGTTACAAGCACCAATACAAAGAACCCTACAGCAGGGATGGGCAACTGGCAGCCACTGATTGCAGGCCTCAAGTCTTTTTAGGGGGTTAGGGAGAAAACACAGAAGGCATAAGTCACATACCTGTGTCACTATCCCTATTTCTAACCCTTTTCCCTGCTGTGCTATCGATGGGTAATTTCTCCCGCTAATCTCCCAATTTAGCATTAAAGTCAGAGCGAAGCTTCTGGTATCATGAAACTTTAGAAGACCTAAGAAGGCATACATTGGTACCAACCATGTCATGCTAGCTTCTCAGGAAAGGAGCTAAACAACGCTCCAAAGTTAGGCAACATTTTGGGATTGAAAAACTGGCATTGCCATTTTCAAGGGGTCCCTTGACCTCTCACCTCAAGATATCTGAATGAGAATTGGTTCTATGGGTACCCAGGAGTCTCCCCATTACAGATGAGGTTGATGTAAGGGACCGGTAATACACCTACACACTTAAACCTTTTTCTGAGATGTATTCTTATTGTTCTAAATCCATACTAAGCATAAGTAGTAGGGAGTATCCTATCACACTGAGGTAAAGTAGTCACATGATAATTGATGTGTTTGTGTGAATGTGAATGTTTGAAATAGAGTTATAATTATATTCTAAATGTCACTGTCTCTCGATGAAGCTGACACCCTTGATTGTCTATACCACAGCATCCTCTGCTTTCTTAAAAAAGATGCCTTTCAACACTGGGTACTTTTTTCAATGCGATATCATTATCAGGTCAGATCCGGCCCCCCAAAGGGTCCAATGAGGCCCAAAGGATGACTTTGCAAAGTGTGAAAATTGCACTGAGAAGTCCTTCAATCCAATGTGATGCACTTGTGAAGGTTAAGAGGTGCCAGGTTTCAGGAGCACGTTCAATATTAAGTAGCCTATTCATGTTATCTGTATTAATCAGCTATTTTCATTACCTTTGCTTGACTACATGTATAGAGAATTGCACAGCTTTGCCATCAATTGTAATCAGGGGTGTAGTGATAAATACAGAGGTGGGTAAACTATCCAAGGTGAGTAGTTTACCCACCTTGTTTGCCCTCATTGATTGATACATTTGATCTGAAAATAGGTGAGTAAACTATCTGTCTCGTTTCAAAGGGGTGGGTAAACTGCGTTTACCCCCTCCACTACACCCCTGATTATAATGCACAGTATACAGACAGTAGATAATGTGCTTGATGGTAGCTGAGATAACCCTACGTGTTGTAGGGTTGTACCTGTAATTCTTTACACTAAAAGAAACAGTAACATTTTGAGGTTTTGTCATTTATAGGTTATTATTGATTTTTATTTTCTGGCCCGCTTGACACCAGATTGGTTCGCATGTGGCCCGTGGACTAGAATGAGTTTGACAGCCCTGTCCTACAGTATACCTGTCCACCAGTGTGACAGCCCTGTCCTACAGTATACCTGTCCACCAGTGTGACAGCCCTGTCCTACAGTATACCTGTCCACCAGTGTGACAGCCCTGTCCTACAGTATACCTGTCCACGAGTGTGGCCATGTTGTCCATGAGTGTGACAGCCTGGTTGACCAGCTTGTCTCCAATGGTTTCAGAGGCTCCCTGCTCCTCTGCTGCCCTCTGTAGGAGACTCTCTGTCATCTGCAGCCTGCAGGAAATCACCTGCAACCAGGGAATAACATGTTAGGTATTGGTGTGTGTGTGTGTGTGTGTGTGTGTGTGTGTGTGTGTGTGTGTGTGTGTGTGTGTGTGTGTGTGTGTGTGTGTGTGTGTGTGTGTGTGTGTGTGTGTGTGTGTGTGTGTGTGTGTGTGTGTGTGTGTGTGTGTGTGTGTGTGTGTGTGTGTGTGTGTGTGTGTGTGTGTGCGCGTGTGTGTGTGTGTTACTTGCGAGGTAAAAGTTATGCATTACAATGTAACAAAATTTATTTTGTGAAGAAAAAAATACAATTTATTACTTTTACTTGATTTGATTTAAGGGGATTTTACTTCTACTCAAGTAAAATTTTAACTATTAAAAAGTAGGCCTACTGCTCATTGAGAAGGATAATTTGATTGTTTTTCGCCTAATGTTGATGGAAATGACTCAGTGGTTGGAGTTGTCAAGAGTTTTTGGTGAATTAAATTCCAATATCTGACTATTATTTTGGCAACTATAATATTCCGACTGAGATTTTAACCATAAATTGTTGCACTACTTGTCTCCCGAAAAGGTAATAATCTGGAAACATTACTGGAAGTTACTGCACAAGTGCCCCGTCTGGTTTCCAGGTATGAAGATCGAGCGTCGCGTGCCACCATGTCATTGTGTCTGTGTGTGTGTGTGTGTGTGTGTGTGTGTGTGTGTGTGTGTGTGTGTGTGCGTGTGTGTCTGTGTGTCTGTCTGTCTGTCTGTCTGTCTGTCTGTCTGTGTCTGTGTGTGTGTGTGTGTGTGTGTGTGTGTGTGTGTGTGTGTGTGTGTGTGTGTGTGTGTGTGTGTGTGTGTGTGTGTGTGTGTGTGTCTGTGCATGTGTGTGCCCGTGGGAGACTTTTAGGACAGGTTAGTGTCCTCTAGAGAGAGAGTGGCGTCAGCGGAGGACCAAAATGCGAGACTCATTAGCCAATGAACAGCCAGTAATGGGTCTCGCGCTACTTTTGCATGCTAAAATAAAGCTGATAATGTACAATTTGATTCAAGGGGGGGAAAACCCTTTCAGAGTCCAACACAAACTGTCTATTTTGCTGCAACTCGACAGTGCTGCTTAATCCAGGACCTTACTTCCTGGAACTCTTGAGAGTAAAAAACTGGTCCATTGGAGTGAATGGAGATGTCGCGACTCTTCTATCTATACGGCTCTGGGACAGGTGTTTTTGTTTTTTTCCATTTGACTTTTTCTCTGCCCATATTCTTTTGTTGCCATATCACCGCTGGAATCAGTGACTTAGAATGAAGCTTTCACTTGGACCCTGTGACACTAGTCACTCGTCACCACACTGTCAGGAACTTTGAGTATTCTTGTCATTAAGCAGACAGCTTCACAAAGAACACTGGCAGTGTGCCATGCAGCCCGGTAGGCACTCTATTTGAAATGACAAAGGATTAAAGCTAATTTTCCCCACGGTCACAAAAACCTGTCATCATTAAGGTCATACAAAAAATAAGTTTTCAATTGGCAACAATCTGCTCTGATTTCCCCATAGCCTATACACTATGTCGGTGACTACAAAATAAACTCCTGTAGCCTACTCTGTGATGTTACAGATCTACAACTTTAGGTAGGCCTAAGTCATGTCTGCAGTAAATTAAAAAAAGCGCTTCAGATATTGGCCAAGTTTATTCATAAATCTATAGACAAAAGTTATTCTGAATCTGAAAACGCTACCTTGGTGCGGCTCTCCAGCGCTCGCCTCATCTCCTCTTCGGCCACGTCGAAGCTGAGCACGTCGTGGTTCTGGTGAGTGCCTTCGATGAAGCAGGTGGCGCACAGCGAGCTCATGTCGCTGGAGCAGAAGTACTCCAGGGGATGGCCGTGGGTGGCGCAGCTCCTCGTCTCCAGCCCCTTCTGGGGCTCCACCAGCGAGTGGGCCCTGAAGGACTCCTTCTCCTGGTGCCTCTGAAGGTGCCTGGAGCACAGCGACGCCTCGCACCTCAGGCAGGTCTTCACCGCCGGCGTCCCCCCGTCTATACACTGGTCGCAGAAGACCTCCGGCTTCTTCTGGGACATCTCCGGCTCCAGCGGCGGCGGCGCGCTGGCCCGGTAGCCCTCGATGATGCTGCAGAGTTTGAAGTTCTTCTGCAGCGAGTCGGGGCCCTCGTACTCCTCGCGGCACTCGGGGCAGCGCGGGAGCGCTTTGTCGACGGCGCCGGCGGCCTTGCGGATGCAGGAGAGGCAGTAGTTGTGGCCACACGGAAGAGCTACCGGGTCCGTGAAGAGCTGGAGGCAGATGGGGCAGCTCAGCTCATAGGCTAGCAGCCGCGCCGGCTTGGTGGAAGACATCGTGGGGGGTGATGGTAGTCTGTCTTGCTGCTGTCCTGACTGCTCTCTCGATCACCCTTCTTCTCAGAACTGAGGAACCTCCCTCCCCGTCTTACTTCATCTCCACCTTTCTTTCGGCAAAGATCTATCTATAAGCTCCCGACTCCGTCCTTCCCAAGCAGTGAGGCTACAGGTGAGTCTCAGGAGCCACCAGGCGGAGGATGTAATGATATGTACACTAAACAAGGAAGTCAGCAGCCCTCTGACTCTTACCTGGCAGGCCAGGAGGTGGGTCTAGAAATGTGTGCAGAGCAGCATTCCTTTCCAAGGAAATGGTGTTCCTGTGCCAGGAATTCATACCACGATAAGGGTTGCAGTTGATGGTAAAACGATCCGTGACACATGACGACCGTACACACGTGTACAGGTGTTCTGAACACATCGAGCAATTACAGAGTCATTAAAGTGTCAGCCAATGGGGTTCTTCTTACCTGCGAAACAAAAGAACAAAACCTTAGCTGTGAGGTGAGTTTGTGAACATGAGTGCTTATGGCTGTTCTGTGAAAACCAGCTCAACGTTTCGTGTTTTATTCTCAGTGGAAGGATTACATGGTCTATTATGGGTTGTTGTGGGCTGACAAAATTCGACGACCCCTTGAGCTGAAGAAAAACCCTTTCAAAACCCCACGGTCCGTCTTAAAGGAAGGTTTCACCACAAATTAAAATGCTAAAATACCATTCTCTCGAGTACAATGGAACTGGAGGATAGAACTCGACAGCAATGTCTATTTCCAGAAATTACCTGGTTACTCATGATCGGAACTATCTTCTTTTGACCGAACTACACTGGCTAACCGCTCATCCAGTTCCATTGTATTCGGGAGAAGGCCGATATCTCCAAAACTCGGCAACTCACACCAAAATGATCTATGTGGATAAATTGTACGAAAAAATATGCATTTTTGATTTCGGATCGTGATCTGTCCCTTAAATCAAGGCTGTTTTTCCTAGTTGCTGAAAAGTCGATATTTGAGAGATAGGAGGTTCTCATCGAACAGCACCATTATGAACGTTTGGTCCACTGTGTGTGTGTGTGTGTGTGTGTGTGTGTGTGTGTGTGTGTGTGTGTGTGTGTGTGTGCGTGTTTGTGTGTGTGTGTGTGTGTGTGTTTGTGTGTGTGTGTGTGTGTGTGTGTGTGTGTGTTTACATGTACTGTATGTGTGTTTGTATGTACCGGTATGTGTAAATGGGGGAACTTGGTACATGCAGCGAGAAAACATGCATTGACGTGTCGTGTTGTCTGTAAACACACACAGGGGGAACGCTCGCTGCCTCCACCCCGTAGAGATGGCTGTTTCCATGTTTGATGTTTGAACAAAGCATGTGGTGGCTGATGAGAAGGAGAAGGTAAGGAGGTATCCAGGTCACTCGTGATCAGAAAGTCAAGTGAGAACAACACAAACCCGCCACGAGTGAGTGCAAATGAAGAGCTCTGCTCCACAACAACGGTTTCCCCCCTTCCCCGATTTTTTTTTATTCCTTTTTTATCCCCCATTAGTGCTAATTTTAATGTATTTATCCTGGTTGCTGATCCACCCTCTGCTGATCTGGGGAGAGCCGAATCTGCTCCGAGACATGGGTAGTAGCCAGCCGCTTCTTTTCACCTGACAGGGGAAGCTTCACCGGTAGGACATAGCACGTGGGAGGATCCACGCTATTCCAACGAGTTCCCCTCCCTCCGAACAGGCGCCCCGAACGACCAGAGGAGGCACCACTTCATATGAAGGAAACCCCCAGGGGGCACGGGGAGAACATGCAAACTCCACACAGAAAGGCCCTTTTTGATGACCCCACCCAGGCGGTGGGCACTCAAGGACATGCTGACGGGCACGCACTCCTTCAGCGCTCACAGCGTCCCAGGTGGGAATCGAACCCAGGACCTTCTAGCTGTGAGGCGACAGCGCTTACCACTGCGCCACCATGCCCCCTGCTCCACAACAACTGTTAATGAAACGATAAATCCTTAATAAACAAAATAGCACATGGGTCCTCATGGGTATATTTTAAGGATATTGAACTGATTTCTAAAATGCATAGAGGCTTCCTTTGATAAATGTTTCCAAAAGCTCTTCTTAAAAACACCTGAGATAGTAGGTTACTACTTAAGACCTGAGAGATTACCACATGGAAATTGTAAGTAGATATCACAACATTCAACATTCCTTAGTATGATCTTAGTTGAAGGGGGTGATGGTGTGCTTATTGCTGCTGTGACTCTCTCAACACTCTACTTTGGGACAACACACATTTATGTTAGTTATCAACACAACATCCAAACTGTTTACATCGTTTGATGTCTTGGATATCTTTCATTAAATTGAGCTCCCTTTTAGACTTTTGAGAGTTTTCCTCCCTCCTCTACCTGCCATGCTATTGGTTTGCTGTTGTACTCAGTCATTTCCATCCACAACCACACAGCAGTGAAGTATTTAGCATTTCTTTGATAAAACACTCCGATACCTGAGAATTTGAATTTGATTGAGAAGTGCTGTTTGCTTGCAAATGGCCAGACAGGTTCACATCCAAACTTCCAGGCAGTGGCATTGCATGACACTGAAAAGGGGGCGTGTCGATAGAGCACCTGAGCTAGCAAGTCATGTGACCTGACCCAGCTGCACCTGGCGGCCCTGGCACCAAGTCAAATTGTTTGCCTGTGATGACCACATACCTGAAATGGACGTCATTCTCCCTTAAGCACAGATGAATGGGCTGAGATACAGTAGTTGTGTGAGACTCAAGGGCATCAGGTGTTGTATTACAGTAGCCTATCTCTGGCGCCACCTTGTGGGCTTAACATCTAAACGGTCCCAATGAACTGCTGTGCTGAGCAGGGGTGGGGGCTGTTTCTGGGACAGCAGCATTACCTGTAGTAGATCCTTCTGGAGGTGTCAGGAGTTTTAACATCAGTGATTGGGGGAGCCCACTTCATAAGCCAATGACAGATTGGCTCTCACCCACCTCACGTTTTCTTGATCATCCAGCCAGGTGTCTACACTCTCCTGAAGGATAGCACAAGGAGTAGTTATATCAGAAGCTGCTAGTGTTTAGTTTAGTTGACTAGAGAATGCAAAATTTGCACATGTGTGCTTTTTTTTTGTTGCTCGGTGAAACTCTTTTGAAACACATTAAAACATGTATCTTGTGTAAACTTATTTTCCAGTATTACCTTTTCATTTGATCTGCATGGCAGTGTCATTTTGACAAGGTACAGGACAGACTAGTCTGACTGGGTGGAAGCATCTCAATGGGTGGAAGCAGCATGGTGGACTTAGCTCTCTCATTGGTGCCGACCATTTCAGTCGGTGCCGGATTGGAAATCCCATTCCGCTCCCTGCAAGCTCTGCAATTGGCTCCGACCCGCTCTGACTGCGGCTGTGACCATATTTGGATTTCCTTTCCACGCCCCCCCGTGTGGAATCTGCATGCCTCTGCTGCTGTACATGTGGAATCTGCTGAGCTCAAATGCCTGCGCCGCTGCCTTTGAAACAATAACAACAGCAGCGCTAGTCGCTAGCTCATTGCTACACGCTGAAAATGATTGATGTGGATTATGCAATGAAGCCAGCATGCATGGTACGTTTGGTGGATGGCTGTAAAGAGCCTTTTTCCCCTCTAGTCCACAATAGAAAGCGTCGGCAGCCAGACTCTCCCAGGCCCTTTGCTGGGAGAGTCTGGCAAGCGAGACTAAGGACGGGCAAACCCTGTCTTTATTTGTCACAATGCGTGCACATACACATTACACACATGCTTAGAGGCACCATGTGTCCTCTGCAGTTTTCCCATGCTGGCTCATCCTCCTCCATGGTGGCCAGGAGCGGTGGTGCAGGCTCTGCATTGAAGCTCCCGGAGGCCAACTTCTTCTAACCGCCGCAGGTCAGGTGACGATCTTCTTGCTTTTAGTGGGGGTCGATATTATTATTATTATATTATATGGAGGAGAAGTCACCCCAGGGGAACACAGGGGGGAGAACATGCAAACTCCACACGGAAACGCCCGTTTCACGAGATAGCCCACCTGGGCACTGGGCACTGAGGGCAGCATGGGGAGACGTACCCCCACTGCCAACAGCGTCCAGGCGAGAATCGAACCCAGGACCTTTGTGCTGTGAGGCGAGACAAGAACGCTACCACTGCGCCGCCGTGCCCCCACAAAATAAATATAAGAAGGTAACTGTGTGTCGGGGTCAAGCGTAACTGTAAATCCTTAGTGAAGCAAACTGAATGAGGTTTCACACATGTTGGGATGTGACACTGTCTGTCTGTATACAGTACTAACAACACTGTTCAGCACTGAGCTCTGAGCTGAACTGTCTATGAGTGTCAGTAAAAGGTAGCAGCAGCTCCCCCCACGACAACTTACCAGGATGTTAAAGGGAAGCCCTTTTGACCCTGACCTCAGCCTGTGACCTTTCACCTCTGACCTCACTGAACCCACTATATATACCCAAACATTAGCTATGCCCCTTAGTCAGTCAGTCAGTCACACACACACGCATGCACGTGCGCGGGCGCACGCACACACACACACACACACACACACACACACACACACACACACACACACACACACACACACACACACACACACACACACACCTCCCTCCTGACCTGACTGGCGAAAGGAAGCCAGTCCTCTTTGGAGGAAATGCAGGCCAGATGTCAGTGTCCAGCTTTGTGTGTGTGTGTGTGTGTATGTGTATGTGTGTGTGTGTGTGATGTGTGCGTGTGTGCGTGTGTGTGTGTGTGTGTGTGTGTGTGTGTGTGCACGTGCGTGTGTGTGTGTGTGTGTGTGTGTGTGTGTGTGTGTGTGTGTGTGTGCAACAGAATCTAAATATATAGGCTATGTATGTATATGTAGGTAGGTAGGTAGGTAGGTAGGTAGGTAGGTAGGTATAGATAGATAGATTTTGACAGCTATTCAATCATAGCAGGGTTGCCAGGTTGTGCTGTATAACTACACACATTATGAAATACATCCTTAAATCCACATAATAAAAAGACCCGAAGACAAGACATACAGATACAACCTTGAACATAATGTATTTGTATGCTTGAGATTACTAGATGCATGTGTGAACGTGAAACCCACGTGCTGTGGGGTTTGTAGTTAGGTTTAGGTTTTATGCATTCATTCATAGCTCTAGGAGGGGGATGTGTAAAACGAATCTGGCAACCCACAATCCCATCTGTCAAAAAATCAGTAACGTTACATGCAGGGTAGTACAACAACTGCTGCAAGATTATTCCAGGTTAGCTGTTAAATATTGTACCGGACAACAGTCAAATATTTGAAGACATCATGGGCTCAGGGGAGAGTACGACCAGAAAAGTGTCCTTCGGCGTGGATGAGGAGGATAGAGTCAGGATTCTTCGTGGAGTCAAGGTAATGCTAATCTAGCTAGCGTTTGCTTCCATTGATAATCAACTACCCTTAGCGCGCTAGCTTGTAGTAACGTTATTTTAGCAGTCTAATCGAACTCACTAATGTCCCCACTTGGACCAAGTGAGCAAGCAACATGTTAACGTTACTGTACTGTGACAGTGAGGAGGATGTAAAGGGATGCAGGAGGCTGGGGCGTGTTGCCAAAGCAACATGAATCCCCCATACTGTACGTGCCCGTTCTCTGTTGTATGAGTCCTGCCAAACTCAATTTAACAACTATTGGAGTTTAAAGTTGTCTTGCTTGTCGGCAACGGCATGAGGCGAAGCAATACTGGTTGATCGGTATGTCGTGTGTGGGATGTATGCGGAATTGTGGCTCCTGGCGATTTCAAGCGCATTTCCCGATAAGCAAGACAGCATTAAATTGCCACATTTTGAATGGAGTTTGGCGTAGCCTTTTCTCAACGGGAGAAAGGGGAGGAATAGTGCTGCCTTCAGGTGCTGTTGGAAATATTGTAATTCTGTGCTGCATTGTTTGTAGCATGTATTTAGGGGTCGAGTGTCAACACAAGTGATGGTAAAAGCGATGTATCATGCAATAACCTTTGGCTAATATATTAAGGGGTAAGACTCTTGCCCCAGTTGCACAAAGCACCTTAGGTTAAGATTTCCCTTAGAGTCATAGTTAAGGTGTCTATAAAATAGAATCGGCTGCACAAAACACCCTTAAATCTTCTCCATAAGGTTAAACATTTTAAGGAAAACGTAAGCACAAGATTTAAGGGTGTTTTTTGCAGCCAATTCTATTTTATGGACACCTTAACTCTGGCCCTAAGGGAAATCTTGAATTTATGATGCAAATGAACAAAATATAATCATTTTTTTATTCTGCCATAAGTAAGAGTGTGCTGCATAAAAAGAAAAACCCCACATGGATTCACATTAGGAATGTGATCCTAAGTGTGTTAATATATCTCATCCATGGCCATGCAACAAATCACTGTCATCGTCTGTCCAGAAAACATGGAGGACGACGACTCAAGCATCCAATTGGGAGACGGCAAGCTTGGGGAGATTCCTCCAGTCCATTCAAACGGAACTAGAGAGGAACACATCATAATACCGCACAAGTGTCAGCCATGACTCCACAGAAAGCAGCTCTTTGCGCATCACATGCTCACAGTCAGCTAATGAAGTAGCATCTACAGTAGCCTCCACAAGTCCTCCTATGGATTGGGCCCAGGGCATGGACTGTCATTTGATTGCTTCTATAACAGACTGTCCAGACATTATGCATTTTGTCATTCGTTTGTGAATGTGCATAGGGGGCATTATAGCCAGGATGGAGGTGAGGTCAGTTCAAACTGATAATTGATATGGGTTACTTCCAAAAATGAATGTGAACAGTCACACAAAAATTGGATCTGAGGGAAGCGGTAAATTATAATTGAAGCCTGAAGTGTGAACGTAGCCATAAGAAATTCAAAAAAAGTCGTCATAATTCTGAGATTTCCAAAAAGCACTTGAATGCACCATTAGACCCAGCTGCACTCTATGCAAGGCAAGTTAGTAAAGGACAACTTTACAGCACACAACAACTGTGACACACTATTCTGATCGATCTATAGCGATTGAACAAGCTAAAAACAGCATATAGTTCAGATACTTGCATGAAACACACACCATTGCAGATGGATTCATTTCACTGTGGCTCTGATAAGCCCGTTTGCCAGGCCAGCCTGGACATTCAAATGTTGTGAGTCATAGAAACAGTGAGTCAGTTAGTGACTGGTGCTGCTCAGTCATTGTGGGTTTTGGTGGAGCTATGTATAACCATTTTCCTGGACACACACTCACACACTCAGTAGAGAGCTACAATAATCCAGTGTATTCTGGCTCTCTCTGAGCAGGTTCATGTCTTTCGCCCAAGGCCAAGGTTGCGTTTTCTACACTTGAGACTTGTCCATATAATTACAATGAACAGAAGATCCTGCCCATTCCCAAGTGAATGAGGATACTACGCCTTTGTTTATGTGCAAACAAGAGAGAGAGGTGGGAGGGGCATTATTGCTCCAGTTGCCCTAAGCACTTTGGAAAAGCTGATTTTATTCAGAATAGGGTTGTCCTGAATGGGTGACGTTTAGGTTTGTGTGTCTTAATGTGAAAGGTCTCTGTTAGGGATGCACCGATATGAAAATTTTGGCCGATGCCGATAACCGATATTAACATTGCCATTATGGCCGATAACCGATATTTACCGATGTCGATATGATCTGTATAAAACCACATTTTTATGATCATCACATTTTGTACATACTGAAAAACACATGTTAACACTGAATTTGAAAAAGTTATGCATTTCTTTATTTGCAAAGCCTTTGGAAAAGCCCATAAATCATAGATTTACTGCATTATTTCATATCAATGTGAAGAATTTGGCTGATAATGATAACCGATATTAACATTGCAACATCTGACCGATACCGATATGACCGATATGTTAAAAAATCGGCCGATACTGGCCGATACCGATATGATTGCCGATATATCGTGCATCCCTAGTCTCTGTGTTATAATTTGATCAAATCAAAAGGTACACAACAAGAACACATTCTGTTAAGTCACATCATGGCACATTCATGCTGATGATAGCCTAGTAGTCCTTTGAGGATTGCGAGAGGAGGATTATGGGAATTGTAGGAAATTTGGCTAAAGTGTGAAGATTCAAAGATTTCACAACGATACAATTCAATAAAGGCCAAGATGAGAAGAAATTGATTTTCGTAAATGCTTTAAATATTGATGAATGTCTCACACCCGCTGTTTCTCTCCTCTCGTCTAGCTGTCAGAGGATGTTCTTCAGAGGATGAGAGGAGTAGCCAACATTCCTCCAGAACGCACACCGTCACCGACTCCAACCAGCGCTCAGAGAGACCCAGGTACCCTGCGCCTTACAGTGTTGTCTTGTCAGACAGACCCAGGTACCCTGCACCTTACAGTGTTGTCTTGTCAGAGAGACCCTGGTACCCTGCACCTCACTGTGTTGTCTTGTCAGAGAGACCCAGGTACCCTGCACCTCACTGTGTTGTCTTGTCAGAGAGACCCAGGTACCCTGCACCTTACAGTGTTGTCATGTCAGAGAGACCCAGGTACCCTGCACCTTACAGTGTTGTCTTGTCAGAGAGACCCAGGTACCCTGCACCTTACAGTGTTGTCTTGTCAGAGAGACCCAGGTACCCTGCACCTCACTGTGTTGTCTTGTCAGAGAGACCCAGGTACCCTGCACCTCACTGTGTTGTCTTGTCAGAGAGACCCAGGTACCCTGCACCTTACTGTGTTGTCTTGTCAGAGAGACCCAGGTACCCTGCACCTCACTGTGTTGTCTTGTCAGAGAGACCCAGGTACCCTGCACCTCACTGTGTTGTCTTGTCAGAGAGACCCAGGTACCCTGCACCTCACTGTGTTGTCTTGTCAGAGAGACCCAGGTACCCTGCACCTTACAGTGTTGTCTTGCCAGAGAGACCCAGGTACCCTGCACCTTACAGTGTTGTCTTGCCAGAGAGACCCAGGTACCCTGCACCTCACTGTGTTGTGTTGTCAGAGAGACCCAGGTACCCTGCACCTTACAGTGTTGTCTTGTCAGAGAGACCCAGGTACCCTGCACCTTACAGTGTTGTCTTGTCAGAGAGACCCAGGTACCCTGCACCTTACTGTGTTGTCGATGACGTGGAAGCCTATGCGACAGGTGTGTAGTTCTGGATTAGCTTAGCTCGAGCTTTTGACTTCTAGGGCTCGCATTTACGCTACAAAACTCATGAAAGTGGTCCTCATGTGTGAAGATTATCCGACTGAACTCTAGTTCGCGTTTGATTAATCTTGCGTTGTCCAGAGACCTTATTTGAAGCATCGCGGCAAAAACCCATTCAAAAATCCCATAGACAGAAACAGTGAAGAACCAGGAAGTCCGGGACTTCCGCGTTCTGACTACAAAAATACGTCATCCCTGCGGCTCTCTATTGAAATAATGCAGACTTTACACTAACAATGGCACATTATTTAAAAAGCGCACAGCCGTCTTTAATTCTTAAATTGAAATATATCAATGACTACGTTTACAGTACATGCACACAATATTCCACTATTATTTGGAAAATTACAATATTCTGAATTTGATAAGGGTCATGTAAACAGCATAATCCAGTTGCATTTTCCAAATTTGCCCTTTTTCCGAATTTAGCATTTTCCGATTAAGACATCTGGGTTATTCCAGTATTAGAAGGATTCTTTGATGATGTATACAGCGCATTCGGAATATGTGTCTCAATCAGGGTTTTTTACCACAGTTTTCGACGCATGTTGCCTGTTTGCGGTCAACTGATGTGTGCTAGAAAGGGCTAGAAGAGGCAATATATAATCATATAATCCATCATCTCTGGCATGCGAAAAGAAAAGCCGACATTTCTGATCGGGAGGAGATGAGAAACATCGATTTAAAGAGAGAGATATTTAAAGAGAGAGTAGTGCCCACAGAAGTCCAAAATGTTGCGAGCCTGCGAGGTAATAACTTTTTCTGAAAGACTTGGATGCGCAACGCCAAACTTTTCAGCAGCAAGCTCCTGAAATGGGCCAAGTGATGCTGGTAAGAATAGCGCTGCTCTGTCTCTCTCTCTCTCCCCGCCCTCCCTCACGTGTCGGGGAGGGCGAGCTACGGCTGCATGTAAACGGGAATATTAGTGGATTATTCATTTAGTCGGAATATTGTCATTTTCCCAATATGGGCAAAAAACGCAATATTGTGTGCATGTAAACGTAGTCACTGTGTTTTTATGGCTTGTGTCAACTGGTTCTTATCTCTGATCATAGGCTGTGAAATTCAAAGCACGTCAGAAATGTCTTCTCCGTGCCAGATGAACCACATGCTTGATCTTTGACGCACACATTTTGTTCAGTACTGGGATCATCACGCACACACGTTGCAACGCCGATGCCATGACATCCAGTGTGAAAAATAAGAAAAATAAATGCATGTATAAAAATATGGAACACCTGCATGATTTGCTAGCCAGTGTGCCTGTAATGGAAATATTCTAAAATCAGTCTAAACGTGCGTTCACACCGAGATATTTATTTTTTGCTCTGTCGCTTGATTCAACCCTTTGGAATCGCTCTGTCGCTCTGTTTAAATCGCTCATCAACAGGCACACCAATTGACGGACATGTGGGGGTTATAACGTTACGCAATGTCATGATATTTGTCCACTACGAGCCACCGTCATTGTTTACAAGCTAAAGCCTATCAGCGTGCTCCTAATGCGAGCTCCATACCGGTAGTACAGACTTCACTTCATGTCAGCTGTCAGCCTGTCAATGCGGTTTGTTGCCACACAATAAACCAGCGGTTTGTTCCAAGCCAGTGTGATCCTTGACTCACTCTCACACGGCAGCCAATCAGCGTTGAACAACGAGCGACTGATGCCAGCGTAATTTCGCTCGAGTTGGGATATTTCATCTCGAGCGACGAGCGTATTTTCTCCCTATCGCTCTGTCTCTGCCGCTCGGACGCCCAGCGATTTTTCTCCCAGGCGAATATACGCTCAATCGCTCGTTTGCATTGACTTTGTATGTAAACTCGACGCCAGCGAAAAACTTTAATAGGTCGGTGTGAACGCACCTTAAATCAGGGGTTCCCAACCTTTTTTGGCTCGTGACCCGATTCTGACGTCGCAAAAATCTAGGGACCCGCGATATTCAAATTCCGGTACACCGTCGATAATGTCATCAGTGACGTCGTCAGTGATGTCACATACCGTAGTATGCATCTTTTTCCCCTCAGAATTCTGACTTTAATCTGAGAATTCTGACTTTAATCTCAAAATTCTGACTTTATTTCCAGAATTCTGATTTAAAGTTATAATTGCAAACATTTTCATAAAAAAAAAGTCACTATCTGATAGTGAGCCCATTGACTCTGTTTGGCTCTCACCTGCAATTACCACTCATCGCCATAGGTGTCACCCAAGAGAACAAAACTGAAATCTTATCTTATCACTTTCACTTTAAACTCAACTAAACTTAAAAAAAACGCAAGTGACCCTAATCATCTTCGCTAGTTTTAGATTGTGTGTGGTGTAAAAATAAATAAAAATAAATCAGGCGACCCCACTTATGATCGCGACCCTAAGGTTGGGAACCACTAAAGCATGGCTGCTTGTGACTTACTGCTAAACTCAAACTTTCACATGCCATTAACTCAAAGTCACGTGCCAAGATTCATAACAGTGAGTCTTACAACTATTCTCCTGTATGTTTTCTTAGCCCCAGGCACCTCTCCCAGTCGCACCCCCACTGCTCGACCCCAGCCGAGCCCACAGCCCCGGGCCCAGTCCAGCACCAGCACCAGCACCAGTAAACCAGCTGCGTACGCACAAGATGAACAGGAGAGGTGGGTTTGGAGATAATGTTGGTTAACGCAGAAGATAGTTGTGCTCCTCAGTTCTTCTGACTGGCTGAGTAATGCTCAAAGCCATTGTGTAATACCTGATAAACACACGCCTGTGATCATAAAAGTTAATTTATATTTATAATACAATAACCAAAGATCAACACTCAAACTGGTCACTTAGCAGTCAATTATATAAGAACTATATTGTTCAGTGGAGTTTTTGAACATTTGCATAGTTTTGTTTGTTTATTACAGTGGTGTGTTACAGCTTTGTGTTAGGCAGCAGGGTTTCTTCAGTCATCTTTATATAGAGAGCCAAAGTGAACGTCACTTCCTGCTTCAGCACTGTACCAGAGATTTTCATCCACCATTTATTTTCCCATAGACATTTCGTAAAATGCTTATAAAAATAGTTTTACTTGTTGTTCAAACCAAACGGTTCAGATACATTTAGAAACAGGAGAGACCGCATAACATTTCACTTGGACCAAAAAGTAAAAAAAAATCGCGGATTTAAAGAAAATGTTTTTTTTTTCCGTTTTGGTCCAAGTGAAATGTTCTATGGTCTCTCCCGATTCTGAGCTGAACCGTTTTTTATAAGCATTTTACAAAATGGCTATGGGAAAATAAATGGCGGATGAAAATCTCTGGTACAGTGCTGAAGCAGGAAGTGACGTTCACTTTGCCTCTCTGTTGTCTGATTGAATGGAAACTATACTGACTTTAGAAACGCCACCTGCTCACAGCACAGTGTTGTGGTATAGCACAGTGTTGTTGTAACTAAGAGAATTGCTGACTTAGCCACTACTGTGAAAATGACCCTCTTCCTGGTATGTGGATGTATAATAGCACAGCAGTGCACGAGCCTCCAGTTTGTTGATGCCCGTTTTGACTTCTACCATAGTGCCTGGTGTACGAGTGCACGCTGGATTTCCCTTATGCAGGGCTCTGGGGCTCTGTGCTGCCTAAACAGTGCATACCGTAATTCCCCTAAGTGTTGCACCTGGCAAAAAGTGACGACAAACACACACGCATGCAATGCACAGGCTCTATGTATAAGTGTGTGTGTTTGTTCATCCTTTTCTCTATATTGCCATTTCTTGTTGAGGGTTCCAGATGATGGAACCGATGTAAAATACATTCTGTGTTAAGCGCAGGTTTCTGGTTGAGATGCAGTTTGCATATTATGTGAATGGCACGAGGAGGAGGCGTGTCTTTCTAATCAGACACGCCCCTTTTTTTACATTGAGGTCACAGATGAATTCCCATGTAACTTAAAACAGATTTGGGTTAGGTTATTCTTCACGCCAATCAACCATCCTTCACCCTGTTTTAAGGAGGTTCACCTTCTAGCCTTCAGCGTTCCAATCAGTCTACCTTACATTGCAGTCAGTTGGGAATGCTTTGACGGCATAAAGCATAGCCAGAGGTTTTGAAATACTAATTTATTCATCGATTAGGGACTTTTTAATCCCCATGATGGGATGCATCTGGGGGTCCCAATGCTGTCTTTGTACAACACAAGACCTCTTTTAAATGAAACGAGGAAAACGCTTGTGACTGGGACAAAAAAGAAAAGTCTTTAGTCCGGGATAACTCTTGTTATGATTTGGTGCTGCTATATATATATATATATATATATATATATATATATATATATATATATATATATATATATATATATATATATAACTATTTAGTTGATTTAAAATTGTTACATTTAACTTGAACGTGAAACTTGCAGATATCCAGAATAAGTATCGGCAGATAGAACAGTATTAACACACATCAGAAGAACAGAACATTGTCAAGACTTTGTTCTACATTATTATGGTGTATTCTATAGTGCAGGTCTTACAGTTTACTACCACTTTACTATTTTACTACTACTTTACTACCATAAATGGGCTGTTTATCGACTCCATGAATGGGACTTGTCCATGAACAATTTGATTTGGTATTTGCTGACCTCTTGTGGAAATAATTGGAAATAGCATTTTGATGGCAGGCAAAATACACTCGAGGGCAGAAACCAATTTAACAAATCCTAACTGTGTGTGTGTGTGTGTGTGTGTGTGTGTGTGTGTGTGTGTGTGTGTGTGTGTGTGTGTGTGTGTGTGTGCGTGCGTGCGTGTGTGTGTGTGTATGTCCCTTAGGTATGAACGACACCAGACAGTACTGAAGGAGGAGTTGGCCAAAGTGGCACGAAAAGAGAGGGAGGCAGCACAGGACGAAGTGACCAAAGCCCTGAGCCGAGAGAGACTACACACACGGCAGGAGGTCGACAAGGCCAAACAGCTGGTACACACACACACACACACACACACACACACACACACACACACACACACACACACACACACACACACATACCACACACACACACACACACACACACTTTTTTCTTTCTACCTCAATATTTACTTGATCTTTATGTAGCGCAACATGTCTTAGTGAGCTGACCAGAGCACAAACCGGTGTCCGTGTTGTTGATTCGAGTTAAATAAATGGACTGAAGCCTTCCGAAGATATACCTACAATCCGTTTCAGTCTCGCTTATTCAGGGTTCAATCAATGCATCTACCTATGGTTTAACTTCCACAAGCGTTGTTTACATTGTTTGGTGTCGCACTCTGATGTCATCACCAGGATCAGACCACAGACTTGTCCACATGTTTTTAGGTTAGCTTGCATGCGACTGTGACACCAACTCCGCTGGCTCACGTCGCGTGTTTTGCGTCATTGATCGGCTTTTTGCAATAGAGAGGCAAGTTACTTTCAAAATGTAACATACTACATGTTACTAGTTACTTTCATTTGAAAGTAACTTTACATTATTACGGTCTGTGTAGAGTAACTCATTACTTATTACACTACTTTTGCATTACTTTCACCAAAATAGCTGCAGTAGCAGAATGACATCGTCCCCCCGGAACCATCTCGAAAAATAATTTCAACCGTCTTGAAGTCAGTGTAAACCGTCCAAAATTCTAACTGTTATTGATCTATACTGGTTATTTGCATAAAAACCGACAATTTGATTAGGAAATCATTTTTTTTTTTTAAACTAGCAACCTCGCGCCGCGCACTACGCGTGCTCGATTCACATACCTGGCCTGCTCTATTGGCACCGGGAAGGATAACATCACTGATGACATCATCAATGATGACATCATCACTGATGACATCACTGATGAAATCACATCATTAGGTAATTAGGGCAATCACCGTCAGGTCACCTGCAGGGGTGCTCTTTACACTTCCTGCAAGTTTCAGCCCGATAGCACGTAACACGACATAACTGTGACGGGACAAAATTCTGCTCACGCCCGCACGCACGCACACATGCACGCACGCACATGGACTCTTCTCATTCTTATAGTATAAGATGTGCTTTGATTTAAAAAAAAGTACGGTAACTCAATTTATAACTTGTGGTACTTGACAGAGTAACTGGTGTAATATTACTGAAATAATACTGGTAATAAGTTATATTGCTGAGTTACTGCTAAAAGTAATATATTACATGTAATATGTTAGTTTTGTACCGAGTTACCCCCAACACTGGTCTGAAGATACCCTTGACTTTGGCTCAGCACTCATCCTTAGTGCTGGTGACTGTAGACCAGGGGTGCCCACACTTTTTCAGCTTGGGAGCTACTTTTAAAATGACCAAGTCAAAGTGATCTACCGAACATATTTATTTATATATATATACACTGAGTATACAGTGGAAAACAGTGGAACAGTGGGAAAACAGTGGAAAAACAGTGGAAACAGTGGAAAAACAGTGGAAAAACAGTGGACACAGTGGAAAAACAGTGGAAACAGTGGAAAAACAGTAAAAAATATTTTTTTTTTTTTTTTTTCTTCCCCAATGCCACGCGATCGACCACACTACCTTCGACGTATTGGGCACCCCTGCTGTAGACGCTTGACATGCATTGAGTTCAGTGATAAAGTGGTGTCAAAGCAGATTAATTTGAGCCTCTATCGGTATGAGGAGATAAGTTCGTGTCGGCCAGGTTTTCTCTGCTTAAGTCACATGTCGGGAGCAGGTTTTCTCTGCTTAAGTCACATGTCGGGAGCAGGTTTTCTCTGCTTAAGTCACATGTCGGGAGCAGGTTTTCTCTGCTTAAGTCACATGTCGGGAGCAGGTTTTCTCTGCTTAAGTCACATGTCGGGAGCAGGTTTTCTCTGCTTAAGTCACATGTCGGGAGCAGGTTTTCTCTGCTTAAGTCACATGTCGGGAGCAGGTTTTCTCTGCTTAAGTCACATGTCGGGAGCAGGTTTTCTCTGCTTAAGTCACATGTCGGGAGCAGGTTTTCTCTGCTTAAGTCACATGTCGGGAGCAGGTTTTCTCTGCTTAAGTCACATGTCGGGAGCAGGTTTTCTCTGCTTAAGTCACATGTCGGGAGCAGGTTTTCTCTGCTTAAGTCACATGTCGGGAGCAGGTTTTCTCTGCTTAAGTCACATGTCGGGAGCAGGTTTTCTCTGCTTAAGTCACATGTCGGGAGCAGGTTTTCTCTGCTTAAGTCACATGTCGGGAGCAGGTTTTCTCTGCTTAAGTCACATGTCGGGAGCAGGTTTTCTCTGCTTAACACATTGACTGCCAGACGTTTTTTTTTGCTGTAGATAGCTTCTGCCAAGCCGTTTTTTGAGGATTATGGCTCATTTTATAAGAGCCGAGGATTCGTTTCAGCTTGGAGTTTGTGAACATACAATATCTCAAAAGTACTAATAGAATGTGTACTTTCTCTGTCTAAAAGAGTTAGTTTGTAGAGTTAGTAGTTATGTAAGCATTAGCAGTTGAATACAGCATGGTTTTAGCGTGAAAAAGAATATTCAGAGATAAACGGCTTTTTGTGAAATTGGATGGAACTGTCACTTTAACCATTCATTTTTGGCTCTCTCTCTCTCTCTCTCCCTCCCGCTCTCTCTCTCTCTCTCCCTCCCTCTCGCTCTCCCTCCCTCTCTCTCTCTCTCTCTCTCTCTCTCTCTCTCTCTCCCTCCCTCTCGAGTTGCTTCAACTCCGCCCTCCGTGGGCGGACAAGCTTGTCACCAGTCAGTGCTTTGCTGCTCTCCTGTGCCTGTCTGCACAGCCGCTGTTTGAGGAAGTCGGGATGGACTCACTCGTTTGGAGTTTTGGTTGAGAGAAGCTTTTGCGATTCTGGTCATATTTATGCTGCGTGTTTCAAAGTGTGTTCGTCCACCTGTAATCTATCACCCGATCATAGTAGATCGGCTGAATCTATTATGTAAATTTGCAATCCCGCATCGCCAGCAATCAGCGCGAAAAGGAGAATGGCTGGGCTGAGAATGGCTTGACAAGTTAAAAAAATGCTTTCCTTCCTCTAGCAAGGAGAGCACTGTTGCCACTTAGTGGGTCGGTGGAATGGGTTGTAAACGTTCGGTGGCTCCAATAATTATATAAGAGATGTAAAAGGCTTAGATGCACAACCCACCGTCAAAAAAAAAAAATCGATGCCAAAAACGTGTAAACACGTTGTTGGCAGGGAACAGCTGGATTCTGAAAACGTGTTCATACGTTGTTGGCAGTGAATGAGTTAAGTCACATGTCGGGAGCAGGTTTTCTCTGCTTAAGTCACATGTCGGGAGCAGGTTTTCTCTGCTTAAGTCACATGTCGGGAGCAGGTTTTCTCTGCTTAAGTCACATGTCGGGAGCAGGTTTTCTCTGCTTAAGTCACATGTCGGGAGCAGGTTTTCTCTGCTTAAGTCACATGTCGGGAGCAGGTTTTCTCTGCTTAAGTCACATGTCGGGAGCAGGTTTTCTCTGCTTAAGTCACATGTCGGGAGCAGGTTTTCTCTGCTTAAGTCACATGTCGGGAGCAGGTTTTCTCTGCTTAAGTCACATGTCGGGAGCAGGTTTTCTCTGCTTAAGTCACATGTCGGGAGCAGGTTTTCTCTGCTTAAGTCACATGTCGGGAGCAGGTTTTCTCTGCTTAAGTCACATGTCGGGAGCAGGTTTTCTCTGCTTAAGTCACATGTCGGGAGCAGGTTTTCTCTGCTTAAGTCACATGTCGGGAGCAGGTTTTCTCTGCTTAAGTCACATGTCAGGAGCAGGTTTTCTCTGCTTAAGTCACATGTCGGGAGCAGGTTTTCTCTGCTTAAGTCACATGTCTTAAGTCACATGTCGGGAGCATTTCGCACAAGCACAAATTGGGTCTTGGGGATTGCGTTTGTCATTTCCATGGTGATACTCCCTCTGCCTCCTCTTTTCAGCTACTCTTACATCCTCCCTCGTCTCTCCCCCTCTCTCTCTCTCTCTCTCTCTCTCTCTCTATCTCTCTCTCTTCGTTCTCTCCTCTCGTCGCTCCCCCTCTCTCTCTCTCTCTATCTCTCTCTCTTCGTTCTCTCCTCTCTTCTCTCTCTCTCTTTCTAACCCAACCCATCGCTCCCTCCTCCCTCCCCTGGAGACAGTATTATCAGTGCAGCGCAAGCGGTAAATTGCACCCTGAGAGTTTCCTGGAGCTGGAGATAGGAGTGTTGCGGGGTGGGAGGCGGGGCAGTGGGTGGGGGGGGTGGGTGGTTGGGAGCGCTTGTTTTACACATCGGCCGACGCCTGTTTCACGTGACTCCCCTCCTCCTCCTCCTCCCCTCCCCTTCCTTCTCCTTCCTGTGTCGAGACGCGGCGTAGCGGCCTGCCCTTATCTCCACTCCAGCACGCTCCCTCTGCTAATAGGAAGGGGGGGGGGGGGGCGTGAGCGGAATGGACGATCGAACGGGACCGCGTCCCCTCTGATGTCGAGGACGCGTTGTGATTATTATTCCTTGTGCCACGAATACGCGCACGCACGCACACACACACACACACACACACACACACACCCACACACACACACACGCACGCACGCACGCACACACACACACACACACGCACACACACACGCACACACACACACACACACGCACACACACAAACACACACACATGCACCTGTAACTCCGATTCGGATTATTTTCACGTCACTTGTTTTGTTGAAATTGCAGAGCTCTGTTTTCTGTGATGTTCATGTTTTAACTTAAGCTGTAGGATTACACGATCCCCTCTGGGTGGACTCCTGAGCTGATTAAACGGATTCAACACCCGTTAGATAAAGAACAAAAGAAGAAGAAGAAGAATGAAAAAAAGGGGGCGGGGCATGGCAGTCGAGGATAAAAAAACGTCTTGAGATAGACCAATGTTTGTTTTGAACCGGAATTGAGGCTTGCGATGGTCCAGGGCTAGACCCTTCGTCAACCCTTTCAACTTGTGCATGGTCATCAGATGAACAAGAAGGCTATTTTACACCGTCCATGGCTACATACACCCAGTCTACACCAGCACTGACTCAGCTGTGTTTTGTCCGTCTCTGGGGACAGAAACACTCAGCACTGGTGCCATACAGGCACTCGGCTTAGCTCCATTCCTCACACATCACCCAGATCCGTTTATGATTTTTCTACCCACGTGCATAAATGCACTATTTCACCTCCATTGCATAGGCTTTTAAACCATATAAATACTGATATTTTCAATGATCACCTTCTGAACACCCCCCCCCCCCCCCCCCCCAACTAACTATACATATTCACCATATACTGATGACTTCGCTAGTTCAATGGTCCTATGCAGCGCTAACTAAAAACAATCACTCATGACATGTAGTGATTTCCTAAGTAGAAGATGTAATAAGTATTTTTTTTTATGAATGGCAGGCTATACAACTCTACTGTATGTGAAACTGTTGCTTTTGTTGCATGCTGGAGAAAGTTATTGGAGTTATAGGAAAAAATATACCAAAAAGACATACTTGTCCATATCAGTGGATTTCAATTTCTGCTTGTGTATTTCAAGGCTGTGTGCTTGTTTTCACACTTCTGAACGCGTGGCTAAAAAAAAGGGAACCACGTCTCTCTCATGACCTCTACTACGACATGTGTACTTTGAAGAAGGAGAGGTAAAGTCTTAATATTCAAATTAAATATTAAGTTGAGTAGAGCCTTTAGGTCTTAAATGGAGTTTCAGAAGTCTTTTATTTTGTGTTTTCTCAGATTTCTTCGACTCTAATGAGAGGTGATGCTTTCATCACCAGCATGCATGCATTTTGGAAAAGTTTTGCGACCTGTAAATACGCTGTGTGCATAATTATTAAATAAAGAAACCTAACGGGAGCTCCTTTGGTGTGCGGACCATTATTTTTTCACTGACCTGTAAATTCACCAGACAATATTAGGGATGTTCCTAGCGACTAATTCCCCTGTTGATAAAAAAAAAAAAAAAAAATCTAGATTCGTCCACTAGTCTAAAAGTAAGAAAACACTCAGAAAACAGTCACAATTGAGCACAATTTAATCTATAATCTTCAATAAATTGCAAATTAGGCTATTCAACAACAGTGTGCTGTTGGCATTCAGCTTCAAACAGCGATAGCAGAGATTCTGCAAAGCGTGGCACGTCTTTCCGCACACCACACAAGTGGATCTTCGTAGGTGGGATGTAGGTTTCCATCCGGTAGTGCTCCAGATCATCTTGATCCGCGGATTCTCCAGTCCATAGCCATCCCCAAATAAAGACATGAAGCAAGTTTTCTGACGTTTTGGTTGAGCGCGTCGTCTTCCTTTCTCGGCTACAGCCCCGGCTAGTGGCGGGGCGGCGTCGCAACATCTTAGACGCAACAGTTAACCAGCGTTTATTGATGTAACAATGTGTTTCACAATCCAATCACACTCAACCACATTTTAGGCCTACTGCTTTTTCCATGTTTCTTATTACATTTTGTGGCAAACAGTCTTCAAGTACCGGTAATTCAAATTAAAAAGTTTCAAAACAGATTAAAAGGCCTTTTAAAAAGCCTTGTTGACACTCGCAGATGCTGCGCCAGAGAAGAATTACAAACTATTATTTGAGTCTCAGCGAACGCAGATGAGGCTGTTCATTGCTTGCTGGTGTAACTCCCTTCCTGCGCACAATGGGGTAGAGACAAGCTGTCACTGTTTGGATTAATTGTTTACCAGCTAATTAGTCAAACGGCAGCGCTCGGAGCAAAATATTATTTGCCCTGCAAGAGATCCTCTTTGATAAGACTCGTGCTAATGATGCTATGCGTTGGCCTAATCCAGGCGTGCCCAATACGGGCGATCGTGTGATCGACCGGTCGATCACAAAGGCCGTCCTGCTAGATTGCGTGGCATTCATAAAAATCCATTTCATACAAATATTTTTTCCCCTCCACATTTTGTCCGTCCTCCCAAGGCGTCTGACACTTGATTGACATAAAGATCGACCAGTCTGCTGCTTGTTGAGAGCTGTGTTACAATCGGTTACCATGACAACCAATGTATATTATATTATACGTATCTACGGTAGATGGTTCAAGGCACAATAAATAAACAGAACACTAGAGAAAACATTAGGAAACAATCATAGGGGCAATGATAAAACCTCCTATACATAGGCACATTTACAACAACTGTTTCAGGTTTTATTAACTCATTGAGTGCCAGCCACTTTTGGAGAACGGACGCTCCCAGTGCCAGAGTTTTCAGAGCGTTTTCAGTGATTTCTCGAGGCCCACAGAATATTGTGTGATATTACTATGTAAACACCGAACACGCAAAAAGAACAAGGAGACTCTATTGTATCATCAGCAAAAAAAAGTTTATTGATACCATTTTCCGTTCTTTAGTTATGAGCCGGAGAAGATAGGTTGTTTTCAGCGTTTTCAGGCATTTCAAATTATAAGCTGAGATATTCAGCCTTTTGTGAAATGCAGCATTTCAAGCACATTCACTGACTCTAGATAATATTTTCTGATGTAGTGATGTGATGTAGTTGTGTCCTGCCCTGCGTGCCCCACCCCCCCTCCCCCCCCTCAGCTGAAAACTCCTCCCCACACTAGTAACACACAGCCTCGCACCAAGCGTCTATTTTCGGAATGCTTTTGGTGCGCCGCCTCCCAGGCAGCGCAACATGGAGAAGCCACACGCGGACTGCAGTGAAAGGTTTGGCTTTTCAGTGTCGCGCTGCTGCTTTTCTAGCGGCTAATCATGTGGAGAAACTATGCTGACAGACAGACAGAGGCAGAAGGACTCAGTTGACTCAGATTGACTGTGTTCGCACGCACCGTCAGTTGCAGCCAGAACAATCTACATGGCTCTGGACTGCAGCATGAGCGGGTTCTCTTTGATCAAGGCTATTTCAGGCTGTGTATTCCTGACATTTCTGTAATCTGGAGAGCACTGTCGCCACCTAAGGGTTCTGTAAAATAGGTTATAGACCTCCAATAGCTACTATAGTTGTACAGGAGCTGCGGAAGGCTTTGATCGACGTCCCACCGTCAAAAAACGCATTGGACGTCGAAGGACGTCCGTGGCACTCTACGTCACTATTTAATTGGACGTCGAAGGACGTCCATGGCACTCAATGAGTTAAAGGAAGTGTTTTATATCGTACTCTTGGTTCAGACTTCTGGGTGCGAGAGTCTGAAGGTTAAAGATATGAAAACTCTCTCTTCTAAGTAGGAGGGTGTTTTTTTGGTCACCTCTTCTTCTTGGAGTTAGTACATGCTCAATGCCTATATATTTCAGGGAAGACACTGGGTGCTTCGCCTCCCTAAAATGGACTGCCACCGGGTTCCGTGGATCCTGGGTTCGGATGCAGCTCCTGTGATCTGCAATCCTAGTTTTAAGGGCTCTTTGTGTTTTACATTAACACCGTTACCAATGAAAGAACACAATCGGGGTGAGGACATTTTTCAGATATTCATAAACTTTATTGACAAAAAACCCCAGCTCCCAATGTCTAAGTTAGTGCCAACTGTCGTCCACCGCCGGCGCGCCTGCAATGGTGGGCCATACAAATGGCTTCATTGCCAAATGCAAGGAGGACACATTTCCTGACTTCCTTAAAGGAACAGCTCACCCTAAAATCCAAAATACATATATTCCCTCTCACCTGTAGTGCTATTTATCCATCTATATCGTTTTGGGATAGTTGCCTGAGTTTTGGAGATATCGGCCGCAGAGTTTCTGCCTTCTCTCCAATACAATGGAACTGGATGGCACTCGGCTTGTGGTGCTCAAAGTGCCAAATAAATACATTTGATAAACTCAACAGCATTGTCTCTTTCCAGAAATCATGACCCGGTTACTCAAGATAATCCACAGACCTCGTTATGAGCAGTTTCAGGGAGGAACTATTTTCTTTTGACCGAACGACACCCGCTAGCTGCTAGCTAGTTCCTACACGAGACTGCAAAAGAAAATAGTTCCTACATGAAACTGCTCACAACAAAGTCTGTGCATTATCTTGAGAAACCGGTTCATGATTTCTGGAAAGAGACAAATGCTGTTGAGTTTTTCAAATGTATTTTTTTGGTGCTTGGAGCACCACAAGCCGAGTGCCATCCAGTTCCATTGTATTCAAGAGAAGGCAGACATCTATAGCCGTTTTCCCACATGCGCTTTGTACCGCTAAATGACCGGAACGTGGTCTAATGCCTGCATGTGGGAAAGTCGTCGTGCCGGTATAAGCGCGACCCCGTCATCGCGGAGATTTCACCAGTGTCGAGCCAGTCAGAAGAGCGGTATGCGCGATAGCGGACTCAAGTGTAGAACGGGTCCAGTCATTTCCCGCGACACTCTCATGGGCGAGGTGTACACACGTTGCTTAATGTTCCAGCGGGCATAATCTAATCATTCGCGCACATTAAAGCAAACTGGCGAAATGATCTTGTGATAATAAGAGCAGTATATCAGCTTCATGTGTGGGCGTGCTGATTTTCGCCTCTCTCCTCTCTGCTGCCTGCTCGCTGTCTGGCCACAGTCCTCCTCCTCCTTCAGGCACAGCCCGACAGGCACACAGAGAAGCAAATGCACGAAGCGAAATGTGGAAGTATTTTGCTTACGTTGCCGACAGCGAAGGCAAGCCCGGACACATCAAACGAAGCCAGTCTGTGAAAAGTGCTTCAACGCGACGCAGGTGAACGGATAAACAAGCAAACTTATGTCACCATCAGAGTTTTGCTGACACGTCACTCCCCACTCGCTCTGCAGTGCCGCCCCGCCCCCCAACATACAGGCAATTTGGCTGCTAGATTCTCATGTGCAAGAGGAGAGGTGTGAAGGGAAATGTCCGATATTGACTTACAGGTAATTTTCCGGTACGCATGTGGGAAAACGGCTTATGTGGCCGATATCTCCAAAACTCAGGCAACTATCCCAAAACTATATAGATGGATAAATAGCACTACAGGTGAGATGAAAAATATGTATTTTAGATTTTAGGGTGAGCTGTCCCTTTAACCATCACTGCATAATAATAATGGGTGAACCCTATCATAAGCATCAAACAGCCTGAGCTCTATTGAAATGTGTTGTCCTGTGGAGGCTCCATGCAGTCATGTCAAGTACATTTAGCTGGCGAGGCAAAACAGTGTGACCATTTGAGTAAATACTGCTGCTATATTAAGACATTAGCGTCCTTTGAATCCCCCCCCATGGGGATGATTTAAATGTAATCTAATCGAAGGCAATCTACGCTCTTTGGTGAGAGAGGTGTTTACTCTGAACACTCACAATGATGAGAGGTGGAGACACTCTGTATCCTTACTTTTACCTTCCACTACACATTTGTAGGCGCACGGGAGTTTTCGGTCTTTCGGAGAGAAAAAAACGGAATATCAGATTCGTCCCTGTTCGTTTTGTGTGTCTTCATGCAGGCTGTTTTTCAAAAGACGAAGAGAAAAAGGGGCACCCGCCCGTGCTGTGGGTCGCCGTATTTTCCATTATTTATACCATTTTCCATTCGCAGCCACGGACGCTTTTGAATTCAGAAAATTTCAAATGGATTCTATAAATAGTCGAGCTCCCAAAAATGATGGCTGATTATCTGGCAAAGTGGCTGAGGGCATAGACGAGCTTAACGAGCAGCCGTGGCCAAAAGCTACCCCCCATGGAGCATGGACAGGTGATGAAACATTCACTCAGTCATTAGAAGGAGGCGAAGATGAAAAAGAAGATGACAAGGAACTAAACGGAGGAGAGAGAACCAGTGTCCCTGTAGAATGACAGTAGGAGGAGTAAAAATATCGCCCGTATGTCCAATGTCATAATGTCCATTTGGGACCTATGGGCAGTTAATGTAGGGAAAAGGGGGGCGACGAGAAGGGAGAAAGGTGTGACATTGTGATGTCATCGCTGCCCGCAGCTCCCATTGTGTTGTCATACGTCGCCGATGATGTCACTACTCGCGGCAGCTCCAGTGGGGGGGCTGCTGGTCAAATTGGCCCTGGATTGGGCCCCTTTGGCGGCCGCCCCACCGCGAATAGGCACCCGCGCGGGAACCTTTCTAACAGGTGACAAAGGACGTGCGTCCATCTAGCTTCTTTTCCTCAGCTCCAGCATCTTTTTTCAGTTGTTTCCAATGAGGAGAGAGCATATGCGGGCGCATGCAGACGTCTAGAAAAAGTGCGCTGCGTCCAGCGTCTATTTTCACAGCGCTCCGGTGTTTTTGTGCGCCGGGGCTCCCGGCGCTTCCAGCTGAAAATATTTTAACTTTTCAGAAAGACGCTGGTGTCGGCTGCTCCTTTTCAGGGAACTAATCATATGGAAAAACTATCACAACAGAGACAGAAAGGCTCAATTGTGGGAGCAGATTGGATATGAATATTTCTGGTGAGCGTTGAGCTAAATCACTGTATGTGTGTTGTTGGCTAATGTTAGCTGTCAGCTATCAAGCTAGCTACCGCACTGAGCTCACGTTACTTTCAGACTGCTTCCTTGCATGTTGTGCGCCGAGACCAGCACTCCCCAGCGCACTTCCAGCATTCAACGGTCAGAAAACGAAGCTAGATGGACACACGGCCTAAGCCTGTCCTGCAGAGATATGAGGAAGAGGAGGAAGCAGGAGGAAGAGGAAGAACAGGAACGATCCATTTTGTGTGTGTGTGTGGGGGGGGGGGGGGGTATATCTGCCGGGGATAAAGGGGTACGAGGACAAAACGCACAACGTGACGAAGCGTTTCTCACAGAATTAGGAGGAGGAGTTATTTTCAGAATGACTGTAGGATAAAGGAGTGAAGAGGAGGACAGAGAGAGAGAGAGAGAGAGAGAGAGAGAGAGAGGAGGTACTACAGGTGACTGAGTGTCTTCCTGTCCGCCGTGCGAGCCGCGTGGGCGTAGCGCGCTGAGTCACGAGTGGCAGAAGGCCAGGGAAGAAAGAAGAAGAGAGGCCTTTCAAAATGATGTGCGACGTACGTCTGCTATTTAGCCATCTCTTTTTTTCTGGACCCGCTCCTTTTAAGTGCCTTTGCTCATTTGCCCCCCCGTCTTTTGTCTTCAACCCGCTAAACTCTGTGACCCGCCGTCTCCCCCCCGACTCCGCCTCCGCGCCGACTCCGCCTCTGAGCCGAGGCCGCCGCCCGCCCGCTGTGAATAGTCTTTGTTAAGAGCGAATCTTCCGCAGATTAATTTCAGAACGAGAGAGGGTGAGCGGAAGAATGGGAAGAAAGGAAGCGAGTTGAGCTAAAGGCTAAAAGGGATTTTCTCTTTTTATAATGTGTTAATGGCCCTGCTGGCGTCTGTTGAAAGCAGAAGGAAAAAAAAGGTGATAAGTCAAATTAGCTTATGGTAAATTTCTCCCTCTCTCGGAATAATTAAAAAGGCTATTTTATTAGCTGCCCTTTAGCTGCCTCTATGATAGAGCTTCACAGAGCTCACAGAGAATGCCAGGCTGCCCAGGTGAATCAGTACCCGGGCGCAGTCAGCGTTTACTTACAGCGTACCGAGACGTCATCGTGACTCGGCTAAACGCAGTTTGGCTAAGCTTACCGTTCTTGAAGAGACATCGTTATAACCCGACTGTTCTCAGAGCAGCCCGCGCAGTCCTTGATCTGCCGTTCCACTTCTTCTGTAAAAAAAACAAAAACTTCCTCATTCATGGACTGTACTTCACTTGTTTTCACAGATTGCAATTAACGCAAAGTATCAATTAACACACACACCCTAAATAAGGGAGGATGATAACACCAGAGGCCAAGAGTAACGGCAGGTTCACACACACGCCTAGAGCGACGCTTAAAGCTACGCTTTAAGCTACGCCTAGGCATATAGGCATTGCTTCATGCACGCTAGGCGCCTATTTGCGTTCACACAGGACGCCACACTGAAGCCCCGCTCTGCGCTACGCTGATCACATGAGCAGCGGTTTTTTACATTTTTCAGATCTGATTTATAGCATGGGTGAGTCCTCTTTTTTTATTGCAATGTGCAAGTGACGATGTCTGTCTATTTCCTGGCCGGCTGTAATTGTTATTTTCCCTCGGGTAATCATGTGACTATGAGTCATCAACACCATGAGTGATACATGCATTGAGACAGGGGGGGTATATATACATCTGACAGAAAAGACGTTAATAGAGGAACACATGAAGGACAGCTCTCCTACTACTGTATGCACTCGTTAATTCGCGCTCCACCCTCCCTTTTGGGCAAACTCGGTAGAAAATATGGCCCAAGTCCGTCAGAAACAACAGCCAGCTTGACAGTTCAGCGCGCCTAGACGCTGAAAAATAGAACAGACGCCTAAACGATAAATGCAGCGCAGCGCGAGCGTGGCAGCGGTATGTGTGAACGCTCTCATCTGTTAACAAGGACGCCTAAATTTTATGCGCTGCTTAGGCGTTGCTTAAAGCGTCGCTCAAGGCGTGTGTGCGAACCTGCCGTAAAGCCCGAAACGCACAGGGAGTGAAACTTGACTCAATTTCTGCCCCTACAGCGCACTGCAAGCATCACATCTGAAATGTATATACACCACAGAATGACGGAACCATCAGTATTTTGGGGGAAAGGCCACTAATGTATATGTAGGCAGGCACAAGGACCGATGAAAGAAAGTTGTTGTCCCGTAGTTTTGAGCCCCTGTCATTCAGAGGCTGTTGGATCATCCTACCTGTCTGTCATTCAGAGGCTGTTGGATCATCCTACCTGTCTGCCGTGCAGGGGGGGAGAAAAAAAAAGGCAGCGCTGCGGGAGAAAATGACGCAATCATTCTGTTCAAACTTTCACCAATCTAATCTCATCGTGACATCCAGGGATAGGCTATGTTTTGCTAGCCGATGCGTTTAGAACAGTATTCTCACTTTGTAGTCTTGCTATTCACCTTATTCTTTGCCCATACAAGGACGCTTCTGCATGACGTCATTTTGTAATCGTCTTTCCGATTTTAGACACGGAAGTAGATGACGCCTACCGCAGTCATTTTTAGACTTGCCAAAAAGCAAAGCAAAAACAACAACAAACTGTTTTAAAGTTTTAATATTTTTCGGGTGAGAACGTAACATATACTGTATGTGACCAGTTTATCAGAATAACGCCTATTTGGAAATATTTAACGAGCAGCGAGGACTGTGGGAGCGCGGGCTGTGCCGACACCGGTCGGACTAGCTATCTGTCAAACCCTACTGTAGGCTACTGGCAGTGAGAAAACAAAGCTCAACGCTCATAGCGCTAGCTGTGGTCGCTAGCTGGAACCTCATTTGACGCTCCAAAATCGAAACAGGTTGGGAGTACGGGAGTCTAGGCAGTTTGAGGTGTGAGGTTTCCTCTCTAATGCATAAGGTTAGGAATGCTACATACTATAATGCTACACTTCCTAAAATGGAGATAATCTGGAAATCTGATGTAAACCCCGGTGAGATTGTCATACTGTAGAAGAGGTGATCACAATAGAATAGATTACATGTCAAGATTCAAGATTTTTTTTTATTGTCACTCCATGGTACAAGTATCACGTGTACCATGGTGTCTTACATAGGTCTTACATGTCGAGCGATTGGCAAAGGCAACACTTGACATGACAGAGTATAGGTCCATTTGAATAGAATAGAATTTTAAACAATATTTTAATTGTATTTGTTGGACACATTTTTCATTCTTAATGCATACAGTACACAAGTTCACTCCATGACACATCAGTCGAGAACAGCTGTCTCTGTGAATTGAACATTTCCTTTAAAAGCCACTAGATGGCAGCAAAAGCATACTCTATATCCCTATATCCTATCAAATCATCTCTCTCTCTATCCTGTGTGTGTGTGTGTGTGTGTGTGTGTGTGTGTGTGTGTGTGTGTGTGTGTGTGTGTGTGTGTGTGTGTGTGTGTGTGTGTGTGTGTGTGTGTGTGTGTGTGTGTGTGTGTGTGTGTGTGTGTGTGTGTGCGTGCGTGCGTGCGTGCGTGCGTGCGTGCGCGCGCGCATCAGGCACAACATGAAATCACATTCCAAGTGTATAATTCATCCTTCAGTGGAAAGCCAGTGACAAATGTTATTGCACAGGGTCTCTCCATGTTCATCTAATCTGTCTAATCACTCCCCCCGTTTAGACACAGACCTCTCATCTGGGATCACAGATTGGTTGTAGAGTGGCACACTGAAAATGAACGTGTAATAGTAGCATTCAAATGACTTGAATGCGGAAGGAAGCCGCGTCGAGTGCAAATGTCACGGTGTGTCTCGTGTATTTCGACATTCTTAATTTATTTGATTATATTTATTATTTATACATTTATTTATAAATATGTAATATAATAATCATTTATTATTATGATATAATTTTATTTATTTGTGCGAAAATGGCTCGGTTTTTCTGTTACCATCCATATAGCGGTATGTATGTTTTTAGTTTTCTTTTATTGCTCCATTCCGCTCTTACAGCGAGTCATATTTCGTTCAGTAGGACCAGTTTGCAGTTGTTTTTCGAGAGGTATTCCTTAGTGAAATCCAATCCAATGTGCTCACGATCAAATAAATGACAGTACAAAGCAGGTACTCTGTCATATTTGGGTATTTTTGCCTGTCCTTTTCTTCTGGAACGTTCCCAACACGGAGCGTGTGTTTCATTGATATTCATGTAGCCTCAGCGGCCCTCACAGCTGGGAGACGGCCGCGCGGACCGCTTCTACATAACAGACATTAATGAAAATTCATCATCTGGCAATATTGCTCAGCCCACTCCGGAACTTAATTAGATTTAATTAATTGATTGTAATTACAGTTGCAATGACTGCAAATTAAGGCCTTTTAAATGTCCATATATTGTGATAGTAATACCCAAATGAGAGACATTTTAAGCTGAGACACCTGCTGGAATGGGTCCGGTAGCAAACCTGAGTCTCAGAACCGACTGCTGTAACTTACTGCTGGAGAACACTGCACAACTCACCAGCCTTTCCCAGATGGGTTTTGGAGGTGGCACCACAGACAACCACTGTGATGTCCGTCTGTGAAGCTGCAGCGATGAGGAAGGTGACTGGACAAACCTGCCTCCTCCTAAACTAGGAACACAGTTAAAGACATTTCAATTCAATTCAATATTCACATTATTAATGATTCAACATTCAAAGAGATGCAGAGAATTCCTACTCCTCTTTTTTTGCCACAGCACCATGGTCGTCAAAGAGGCACATGCAAGTCATTTCAATCAGGGAAGAGACACTTCCCTCCTGTGTACCTGGCAGCCATCAAACTTCACACCACGCTTTACAATCGGATGCACCCTACTCAAGGAAAGGAACTAAACGTTTCTGAAAATGTGCAGTTGTTGCTCACGTCAAAGATTACCGCGGTGATACCGTGAGCATTAGGCCTTGGCCACGCTGATCCGTCAGAAAATGGACAGAATTATTGAACGGACAGTTGTCTGTCCGATGAGAACTGAGTCTACGTCAAACCCCTCGCCCAAAGCGCCGGGGCTGCTCCGCCGCCGGCGAGCCCGCCTGCGCAGCCTGCGTGCAGCTCCTTGGAAATGTGACTCGATGCAAATGACATGAACATAATGTAGATCATGTGCAGATAACTGGAGAGAAGTGTATGCACTACATTCTCCTCTTGGACTAACTTCTAGTCACTGAAATCCTAGTGAAATCACACAATTTTACTCATTTTGCTGGGGAATCCCTTATAGCCTCGTTCACCGCCTCGGCCATCTTCTTTGAAAAGTTGAAACAAATCTCGGAACGCCTCCTCTCGAGACCTCGACTCTGATTGGCTAAACGGACAGTGACTATCCGACCATCCGACCATCCGATACGTCCGTCCAGAAAAAGTTCATCCCTCTTCAACTTTCTGTCCATCAAAACGTATGCAAATTTTCTGGATACGTACGCTTCTGAGTGCTCCACGGACAGTCGGACAGCTGTCATTGAAAATGAATGGAAGTGAACAGAGAAATTAACGCACACGGACAGACACCACGGATCAGTGTGGCCAAGGCCTTAACGGCACTTCCGTGGCTGCCACCTGTAGCATCTACACAGGTTGCGGCGTTACCGCGGCAGCAGCAGCAGCAGCAGCAGCAGCACCGTCGTGGTGGTAACCCTCCAGGAAAGCGGTACACCTGTAACGTTCTGCAGTCTTCACCTCTTGGCTGCGGGCCACCTCATGATGTTCAGAAAGAGCTATAGACTGTTTTCACCAGCTGCAACCCCACAGCACTTCCTTTTTCTCAGCTTCTTCTTCTGTGTTTTATGGAGGTTGGCATCCTTAAATGTTGCATTACCACAACCTGAATTGTATCTGCTTCACAGTGCTAACTATTGACAGCGTCCACTTTCTCAGCTATTCAGGGGGAAACACTGACATAGCCTACTTCTATTTCAATTTTTTTTTTATGTAAAGATAGGCCTATGCGTGCAATAACGTACTGATAGTCAACTTACTCTGTAACATGTAGCTTTTATTAGCCTCTCAGGCTAGCTCCGGACCGGACGCTTCCTACTACCCAGCGTGTGCACGTCTTTCCGACAGGGGTGGTTGTTATGCCAACTATCATCAACAACAACAACAACTACTACTAACTACTACAATACATAAAGACCGAAATAGGCTAACTTGTTAATGTGTCTGTGACTGTCGGAGACGCGGCCTAACGTTAACATTTAATGTGAGCCGAATATCAGCCTGCGCTCAGCTATGTATACAGGAAGTAAACCGGATATTCAGGTGGGTTGTGACGGTTGTTATTGTTGTCAAGTTAAAACCGTCTATACATCATGGTCGGCGCGACGGCCGCGACACCGTGGGCTACACACCGTGTTCTCGTTCTGACACTCTCTGCGCGTACGCAATCGATCTGACATCGAAATGTATCGCACGGCGCCCGGCACGGAATATCCCCACCTCCCTTCATCAACGCGCTCCTCAACTACTCCGCCAACAAAGACCGTAGGTCCCGTAACTTGTGCTCAAATCCCCCAACGTTATTTTCCCCGGATAGATTTTTTGGCAGCGGCGAACGCTCGTTGCAGAATGAGACAGCGTCGGGGATCGCTCCGTGTATCTTATGTACGACGTCAAGCTGCTCCGCTTTGAATGAGACAGATGTTGCCTCTGATTGGACAAACCCGCCTCTCCTGTTTATACCGACACCCATCTCATCAGCTCCAGATTGTCTGCTGATAAAGCAGCAATATTGTCTCTCTCTCACACACACACACACACACACACACACACACACACACACACACACACACACACACACACACACACACACACACACACACACTCTCACACACACACACACACACACACTCACACACACACACACACACACACACATTTGGGGAAACTCATTCAGACTCCGGTTAGGGGCGTGAGGGAAGCAGCTGTGCTCGCGCGCGCGCGCACACACACACGCACACGCACACATACATGCACACACACACACACACACAGCACATACATGCACACACACACAGACACGCGCACGCGCGGACTACAGAAGCAGATTGGGGCAGATGGGGCACATGCTTCATTATAGCGGTACATATGAGTGGGAGAATTGCTTGGTGTTTTATCATGTCCTCCACTGCTTATTGAGTCAGACACATGGCGGCACAGCCCATTTATGCCGTTTTTAGATGAGTGAAAAACACGAGTGAAATGAGTTGCTTTGGTTAGCGGAGCCGCGGCGCTTTGTCTTGAATTCCAATGGATTCAATGCGGTCTACGTTCACTCTGAGGGCGAAACGAACGCCTCTCGTCAAAACTATTCACTCGAAGTTTGAAAAACGTCAACAAGGCTGTTCTGAGGTCTCGGGGGGGGGGGGGGATCTACTCGCGCGTTTGCGTCGACTTTGTATGTCATCTCGTCACGCGGAATTGCGAAAAGCCCGCCGGTGTTAATGCACAGTGAGGGATATTACGGCTTTGCCCCCCCCCCCCACCTCCACTCTCATCACACACACACACACACACACACACACACACACACACACACACACACACACACGTATGCGTGAACGCATGCACCTATGCATTCATACTCACACATATGGACTCACACATATGAAGTCACTCTCACACACACACACACACACTAGCTTATCGCGGAGCTCACCCCGCAGCTCAGGAGGTTGAAAGGAGCGGCAGAAAGAGAGAAAATGAGGTGGACAGAAATACCAGAGTAAAGTAGGAGGAGAAGCGTTTAAGAATGAATAGGAGGAGAGAGGGCACATCAGGAAAACGGAGGGGTGGAGGGGGGGGGACGGGGGGACGGGGACCGACGAGGGAGGGAGCAGAGGATGGGGGACGTCAGGAGAGGGAGAGAGGGGAGCTGGCGGGAGGGGAGGAGGAGGAGGAGGAGGAGGAGGAGGGAGGCCGAGGTACAGATAAGCCAGGAGCTGTATCGGTAATTGTAATCTGCAGGTCTGACATGGTTCTGCATGTAAAGCTATTAGGCTGCCTGTGCCTCTGAACGCCAGCTTTCCCCGCTGCACTCACAGGGAGGCAGGCAGGTGGGCCAGGGAGGCAGGGGGGAGAGCCAGCAGCAGAGGAGAGACACGCGCAGGCAGGGCGACTGAGGCTGGGTGGGGACGCACAGACTGAGAAAAGGTCAGACACCACACACTTAAATGGGCATTAAGTAGTCTTTAACTTTTATCGACCTTTATCGGCGACTGAGGAATTGGCAACAACATCGGCGGGTCTGTGGCACAGCTCACGGCGCCCTGCGATTGACACAATCAATGAAGCCACATTTTCACAATAGAGGGCCGCCGCTAAGATACTGTAGCTAATTAGAGCGGAGAGCCGGCAGACAACGGCTAGTGAAAAGATAATGTATCACAATGCAACATGCAGTGATAATGTATCACAATGCAACATGCAGTGATAATGTATCACAATGCAACATGCAGTGATAATGTATCACAATGCAACATGCAGTAATCTATCACAATGCAACATGCAGTGATAATGTATCACAATGCAACATGTGGTGAGAATGTATCAGAATGCAACATGCAGTGATAATCTATCACAATGCAACATGCAGTGATAATGTATCACAATGCAACATGTGGTGATAATGTATCACAATGCAACATGCAGTGATAATGTATCACAATGCAACATGCAGTAATGTATCACAATGCAACATGCAGTGATAATGCAGTAATAATGCATTGACGATAAGAAGTTCGCTGTGGGTGTATTCATTGACCTTAAAAAGGCCTTTGACACAATTAATCATGACATTTTGCTTCAGAAATTGGAAAGGTATGGGATCAGGGGAATGGGGCTCAATTGGATAAAAAGCTACTTAGAACATAGGCAACAGTTTGTGCAGATGGGAGAGAAAAGGTCAACGCTGTCAAACATAACCTGCGGTGTACCACAAGGTTCAATTTTGGGTCCATAATTATTTATATTATATATAAATGACATTATTAATACCTCTAATATATTTAAATTTGTAATATTTGCTGATGACACAAATGTTTTTTGTGAAGGAGAGAACCTTCAACAGCTGTTGAAGATTGTCTCTGATGAGCTAACCAAGTTGAGAATGTGGTTTGATTCTAATAAGTTATCACTCAACATAAAGAAAACCAAATTTATGGTTTTTGGGAAACGTAAGATTCCAGAACATTTAGCTATAGAAGTACTGTGTGATAACACCAAGTTAGATAGAGTTTATGAAAACTCCTTCTTGGGAGTATTAATTGACCACAATCTCAACTGGAAACCACAAGTCAAACACATCTGTTCTAAACTGGCAAAAACCGTTGGTATATTATGCAAAGTCAGACACATACTGAACCAGAAAACAATGTACACACTCTATTGCTCGCTTTTCCTTCCCTATTTGTCCTATTGTGCTGAGGTGTGGGGCAATACCTACAAAACCACCCTAAAGACAATATGCACCATGCAAAAAAAGGCAATAAGAATAGTTAACAATGTTGGCTATTATGAGCATACCAATGATTTATTTTTTAATTTACAAACATTAAAATTTATGGATTTAGTAGATTTCAAGACCACACTAATCATTTACAAAGCTAAAAACAAATTACTCCCTAACAATATACAAAAATGGTTCAAAGAAAGAGAAAGTGGTTATAATTTAAGAAGGAGAGGGAATCTCTTGCAATCCAAGGTGCACACCACACTCAAAAGCATGTGCATATCCGTCAACGGGGTGAGGCTGTGGAACAACTTACCTGAAGTGATCAAAGAAAGTTTACACATCGCTCAATTCAAAAAGCAGTTTAAAATGTTTACCCTAGAGAACTATAAAATATAAGAGGTCGTACTGAATCGTTTTTGCTTGTCTGTCTCATATATCCAGACATATATTTTGCTTCTTTTTCCCAGTATTTTCTTGTACTTATTTCTAGAATATACAGTATGTATATATATTTTTTTTTTTTCCAGAATTACTTCTTCTGATAAACTAAGTTTATTATTTGGAGAAATGACTGTACTTTTGATAAACAAACAGTAACCGTGTCAAAAAAATTAAGATGTATAAAAGGGGTAGGAAACTACAAGCATTAGCTTCTTCCTTCTCCTTTTTTGAACATGCAGGTAATTTATTTTCTTGGTATAACATGTGAAACCATGTGGAAAATGCTTGATTGTTTGATCTCATCATCGTTCAAAAATAAAAATCTCATTCATGTATCACAATGTAACATGCAGTGATAATGTATCACAATGTAACATGCAGTGATAATGTATCACAATGTAACATGCAGTGATAATGTATCACAATGCAACATGCAGTGATAATGTATCACAATGTAACATGCAGTGATAATGTATCACAATGCAACATGCAGTGATAATGTATCACAATACAACATGCAGTAATGTATCATAATGCAACATGCAGTAATGTATCACAATGCAACATGCAGTGATAATGTATCACAATGCAACATGCAGTGATAATGTATCACAATGCAACATGCAGTGATAATGTATCACAATACAACATGCAGTGATAATGTATCACAATGCAATGCAACATGCAGTGATAATGTATCACAATGCAACATGCCGTGATAATGTATCACAGTGATGCAACATTTAGTGATAATGTATCACAATGCAACATGCAGTGATAATGTATCACAATGCAACATGCAGTAATGTATCACAATGCAACATGCAGTGATAATGTATCACAATGCAACATGCAGTGATAATGTATCACAATGCAACATGCCGTGATAATGTATCACAGTGCAACATGCAGTGATAATGTATCACAGTGATGCAACATTTAGTGATAATGTATCACAATGCAACATGCAGTGATAATGTATCACAATACAACATGCAGTGATAATGTATCACAATGCAACATGCAGTGATAATGTATCACAATGCAACATGCAGTGATAATGTATCACAATACAACATGCAGTGATAATGTATCACAATGCAACATTTAGTGATAATGTATCACAATGCAACATGCAGTGATAATGTATCACAATACAACATGCAGTGATAATGTATCACAATGCAACATGCAGTGATAATGTATCACAATGCAACATGCAGTGATAATGTATCACAATGCAACATGCAGTGATAATGTATCACAGTGCAACATGCAGTGATAATGTATCACAGTGATGCAACATTTAGTGATAATGTATCACAATGCAACATGCAGTGATAATGTATCACAATACAACATGCAGTGATAATGTATCACAGTGATGCAACATTTAGTGATAATGTATCACAGTGATGCAACATTTAGTGATAATGTATCACAATGCAACATGCAGTGATAATGTATCACAGTGATGCAACATTTAGTGATAATGTATCACAATGCAACATGCAGTGATAATGTATCACAGTGCAACATGCAGTGATAATGTATCACAGTGATGCAACATTTAGTGATAATGTATCACAATGCAACATGCAGTGATAAGGCTGTCATTTGCTTCTTCTTTTTTGGCTTGAGAAAACAAAATGTTTTTTTTTGTGGCACACTGGTTGCTCGGTTATAACACTGTCCTCCATCGGTAGATTCAAGTAGATTCAATATACATGTAATATATATGTATATATTTTATCTCTAGAATGTAAGTGGGTAAATAATAATAATACAAAATGTCAATCCAGAATCTGTTTATCAAATTGCATAGTGTCAATAATCGTGTCATTCCCAAAGATGTCCACCTGAATTCATATAGGCTCCTCGTGTTGAACCAAAGGCAGTTGGTATGACATGGTCACCCTGATGATCCCAACCTGGTAGTTTTTCCAGGTTAAGCGAGTAATAAGGTTAAGGTGAATAATGTGGCAAAAGAGCTGAATGAGAAAAGCAACCATTACAAATACCATTTGACGGATTGGTTTGATCCAAAGCTCCTTACAGCATGCATACATTTTGTAAATGGGTGGTCCAGATGGGAATTGAACCCCTAACCCTGGCAGTGTTGGTGCAAAGAGTGGAGACATACAAGCGGGAGGTAGAGCCCTGCATTCTGGCCCGAGGCCCGACACTAGGGCCGGGCCTCGGGCCAATTCTCACATCACCAGCTAGGGCCGGTGCCGGGCCCGGGTCTGCCTGTTTTTATTTGTTTTTTTTTTTTTAAGTCTGACACATTGTGGTGTTCAAAGTGTTTTAATGTACTTTTTTTGTATCCACCTTATTTCTAGCTGCCATGATGCCTGATGGGTGCTTCTTCCGGTGTAATAGACTGTTTTAACTTGACAAAAAAAATGTCTATGAGGATTTTACAGCAGAGCCATTCTGCTCTACAGCCGTGTCGTTCGGGTGCTGGGATAACGTAATGCATTGTGGGTAGTCGGCTACTGTGGCTAATGCTAGCGGCTAGCGTAATAGTTACTTTACATGGCAGTAAAACGCCACTGAATGACCAAATTGATTTAACTTTGAACCATTTTGAGTAACACTGTTTCCATAGTACGGACCCCCAGTGTTGGTTAGTTGTTTATAACATGACTATATTCATAACTTTTATAACGTCCTCCAGTTTCCGGTTTATAATTCGGGTCTGCAGCCGAGTATAGCAAAGGAAATGGCAAGCTGCAACAATAAGTCACGTTAAACCGGACCTTGTACCCACAATTATTTTTTTTACAGTGGGGCATTAAAAAATAAGGTGGATAGTGTTGATTTGATCAGCTTAATAGGCTATCTGAAATGGATCAAACACGTAAGGTTCCGGGGGAGGGGGGTGGGGCGCGGGGGAGGGCCCGAAATTCTGACAAGCCGTAGGGCTCACATCGGGCTCGGGCCGGGCCAGGGTCTAGATTTGTCTGTTGTCCTCATTCCTCTCTCCGTCTCTCTGTCTCTCCATCTCTCCGTCTCTCTGTCTCTCCATCTCTCCGTCTCTCTGTCTCTCCGTCTCTCTGTCTCTCCATCTCTCCGTCTCTCTGTCTCTCCATCTCTCCGTCTCTCTGTCTCTCCATCTCTCCGTCTCTCTGTCCCTCCGTCTCTCCGTCTCTCTGTCTGGTTGCAATTATCAGTCAGATTATTATTGAGCGCTAATTTATTGCCTCGCTGGGAGCTATGTGTTAAATAAACGCAGCCGAGTAAATAAAGAGAGAGAGGGGAGAGAGAGAGAGAGGGGGGGGGGGGGGGGGGGGGCGAGGGAACAGACTGCTGCTGCTATCAGATGGCAACACAGCACACACACACTGCCCAGAGGGGAAGAGTGAGACGTGTGTGTGTGTGTGAGTGTGTGTGTGTGTGTGTGTGTGTGTGTGTGTGTGTGTGTATGAGTGTGTGTATGAGTGTGTGTCTGTGTCTGTGTGTGTGTGTGTGTGTGTGTGTGTGTGTGTGTATGAGTGTGTGTGTGCGTGCATGCGCGCATGGCCCGGGCGTGCTCCCGAGCCCAAACACAAGCGTTCCCCCGGCTTGTGTTGTGTGATCCATTGGACTATTAAAATTGGTGCGCTGCCCTCAGACGCTCTGTTCGTGGGGGGGGGGGGGGGGGGGTGTGGTCCTGCAGTCCGTGTCCCCGTGTGGGGGGGGGGGTGTGTGTCTGGGGGGTGGTCCTGCAGTCCGTGTCCCCGTGTGGGGGGGGGGGTGTGTGTCTGGGGGGTGGTCCTGCAGTCCGTGTCCCCGTGGCGTGTGGGGGGGGGGGGGGGGGGGGGGGGGTGTCTGGGGGGGTGGTCCTGCAGTCCGTGTCCCCGTGGCGTCGGGGGTGTGTGTCTGGGGGGTGGTCCTGCAGTCCGTGTCCCCGTGGCGTCTCGCCCAGCAGACACGCCGCCTGACGGCTCAGCCAGCCGCCATCTGTCTGCCCCGCAGCCCCGCCTCCAGCACGGCGGCGCGCCACAGCACGGCGAACTGGAGCGCTGCAAAAAAAATATGCTCTTTCCGGGTATTTTCACCCTGGGCTTTGTTTTCGTAGTTGTGTTCACTATTTCACCACCATCCTGTCCCATAGAGAGCCAAAGTGGAACGTCACTTCCTGCTTCAGCACTGTACCAGAGATTTTCATCCGCCATTTATTTTCCCATAAGACAATTTTTCGTAAAATGCTTATAAAAAAAAGTTTGACTTGTTCAAACCAAACGGTTCAGATATATTTAGAATCGGGAGAGACCATAGAACGTTTCACTTGGACCAAAACTTAAAAAATTACATTTAAAATCCTTTTTTTTTTTTATGTTTTGATCTGAGTGAAATGTTATGCGATCTCACCCGTTTCTAAATATATCTGACCCGTTTGGTTTGAACAAGTAAAACTTTTTATAAGCATTTTACAAAATGTGTATGGGAAAATAAATG